>NC_052048.2:38665864-39036697 GCF_903992535.2 Arvicola amphibius | reverse complement strand
AGCAGGGTGGCGGGAATCCAGCCCACAGCTCCTCACTATACTCTTCCCTTCCCAAGCATTTTTAAGCTATAAGGGCTGCTGACTCTAAGACTAAGAAAACCTGCCTGGAAGAGGTTCAGACCAACCGAGTTACCTGGACAGGACGCTCTCCAGCCTGTTGAGCTGCCTGCAGGGTTTTCAGTACTCTCTACATTTCCTGTTTTTGTGAGGTGTCTCCCATGCTGGCATGAGCTTTGGTGATGCAGCTGTCTAAATATGTTTGTTCCAGGGAGTAACTGCAATGAACTCATTGGTTAAGAAAGTTGGGTTTTGGTGGCATCCTTCCTTTGGTCTCTAATGGATTCCCTATCTGGAGTGTGTAGCTGTTGTTAGTTTACATCTCCCACGGAGTAGTGTCACACAATAATAAGTACAGTAAGTCTGTAGCTAAACAGTGGTGCCTGTTAAGTTTAAAGCTTTTGGAATAGCAAAAGAGGAAAATTATGAGGAATAGGTATGGTTGTCAAATATAATTAGCAAAACAGAAATTGGAGATTACAACAGAAAATACAGAATAGAGTTTCGGTAGCAAACCAGTACCCAGGAAGAATAACTAAAATTAGAGTCACGTATAGCTTCAATCCTCACAGGAGTGGCTACTTTTGTTTAGAAACTGTCTCAAGTATCAGTTCAGCATCTCTAAGAATTCAAAATCTGGAATGCTGTAAAATCAGAACTTCTTGAGCACTGCCATGACAACAGGAATTCTACCTCTGACCTCATGTGATTTGTCTCAGTCAGAACATGGGAGTACTAAGAGTGCTACGTGAATGTCATTTAGGCTGCGTGCACAAATTATTAAACGTAAATAAATTCTGCATTTAGATTTGGGTCCTAGCCCTAAGTATATTACTATGCATACACAAATCTTCACAAATCTGAACACAGTCAAAAGATGAACAAACAAAATCACTTTCGGTTTCAAGCATTTTGGATTAAGGATGCTGGACATGGTTTAAAAGATTCGATGAATGTTTCCACGGTTTTCTTTCACAGTGAATGATTCCATTCACTTGTGAGTGATGGGCAACTAGAATACATGCCCTCCAGCTTTGTTTGTATCCTTCTAGATGCATGGTAGCTACATGGTTCTGTCTCAGCTTTGCTTCATTGCATCTTTTTGTCATTAGCTATTTAGAGACCAAGTACAGAATGATTGGTTTCAGGGAATGTGTGCTTCCAGGGCCAATGATGGGGAAGTCCCCTCTCTTGCCTCTTCTAGTTCTTACCTGTCTCCAAGGTGAGGGCATTCTCAAGGTCTCAGGCTTTGGTGTGCTGGTGCTTCCTCTGATGGGGAGCATTTCGTATAACCAGTGCAGTTTCAAACCATGACCATGGCAATGGTACAATCTACAGAATGCATTTACCTTGGCTTAATTTTTCCATATTACTCATGTGTGTGTGGGAGTGCCTATGTGGGTAAAATTTTGTGCAATCCTGTCATATATTTAGATTCATGTAATCACAACCATAGTTGATACAGTACTCTTCCCTCCATAAGAAGTTCTTCAGGTTATACTTTTGCGGTTGTGCTCCAGTGTTCACCCTTAGTTTTTGGCTACCACTAACCTGTTCCTTGCTTCTCTAATTTATCATTTTGAGTATATTATACAGGTTGAATTCACAGCAGGTAATTGTGATTGACCTTTAAAAGACATTTGTGATTACACAATTGGTAATTGTTTTTTTTTAATTGCTAAATATTATGTTAGAAACGGTGGATCCGAAGTGCCAAGCTCCCCACTTTAGCCTGAGCTATAAAAAGTTTTCTAGGTTGCTCTCAAGTTAAAAATGATTAACAAGACAACAATAGGAGCCGGGGAGAGGACTCAATGGTAAAGTGCTTCTCACACCTTGGTTTGGATCTCTAGCACCTGTGTGCAAAGCCAAGCGTGGTGTCCCGTGTCTGTAATTTTAGCTTGCAGGAGGCAGAGGCAGGAGGATGCCTGGTACTTGATAGCCTGATAATCTTGCCGAATTGGTGATCCCCAGGCTCAAGGGGAGACCCTGTCTCCAAAACCTAAGGTTGAGGATGATGGAGGAAGACACCAGACATAAACTGATGTGCACTTGTGCACACCACACATACCACCTATTCAACACACACACGCACGCACACACACACACACACACACACACACACACACACACACCACTACCACCACCACCAAAAGAACTCAAGAGATTTTGTTTAGTTTATTTTATAAGTGCAGACATTGCCTCTTTATATGCTCTTGTTTCCCAGTCATATTTTTCATCCAGGCAAATATTTTCTCTCTGTCAAGACAAACATTTTCAGTGTTGTTATTAAGGAAGCTTTGTAGAGGCTCTGGTAATGTTTTAATCATCTCCACAAACACAGCATTACCCTTTCTCACAGTGGTAGCTTGGGAATCTTAACTGAGACCTTCTACAGGTTAGAGGCTTTTGTGTTTCCACCCACCTCAGTCACAGTGTATTGTTTGGTTTGTTATTGGACACACGTTAATTCTCTGTGATGTCATCTGTCATAGGTAGATGGGAAAAAATCAAAAGATATATGTTGGTGTGTTGTCTTTTTAAACATATACCAAGAAAAGTTTTCATTCCATGAAAGTCAGAGGCAGAAGGGAAAGGTTTGCTTTACAAAAGAGATTGAGAGCATGACTGGTTTCCTGCATCGTCACTATTCCCGAGCAGCTGAGGCTGTGAGCTAATCACAGGCCACCTTTAGATTTCCCAGTGCAAGGAAAGATTTCCACTTCCTTGAGGACTAGCTTTCACTGTACCGGAATGCACGATCGTGATGTCAATGGAGGCAAACAGCCAACAGTCCTACCCAACCGTGATGCCTGTGAACCACAATGCCGAGCATGGCCAGATGCCGACAGTGATGCAGTGGTGGCTCCGACGTGGAGCTGGTAATCCTTAGCTGTCTAGTTGGACTTAAGGCCCACCCAATAAGAGGGGAAGAACACTTACTCAACTTCCCCAGGTTAGTGAGATCATGGATCTTAGATGAGAAGTTTCTGTCTCTATTTTATTAGGCCAGCAAACTTCCTAATTGTATTTTAAATATTTTACTTTCAACTCAGAGGCAAGTATAGCTCATATCTTCACCAAAGACGGTTCTCAAAGCCTCTGTGGATACATTTACCACACAGTTCCTAGACCTAAAGTTCAGGGAACATTGCAGAAGACGGGCAGACTGATTATAAGAGCCAGGGGTCCAGGAAATCTGTTGTGAGATTGATTGTGACTCCTAGAAATGAGAAGGAAGCTTCACTCATGATGCTGCAGCAATATGGCTGCCTAAATAAGACCCAAACAAAGACAACACCAATAGACCTGTTAATGTGGAAGAGGCCCCACCCATAAACAAAGAACTAGAGGCTACTAAAGAATTCCGAGATAGCCAGGTGGTGCTGGTGCACGCCTTTAATCCTAGCACTCAGGAAGCAGAGGCAGGTGGATCTCTGTGAGTTCGAGGCCAGCCTGGTCTACAAGAGCTAGTTCCAGGACAGGCTCCAAAGCTACAGAGAAACCCAGTCTCAAAAAACCAAAATAAGTAAATAAACAAACAATAAATAAACAAATAAATAAATAAAATAAAAAGAATTCTGAGAGAGACAATTAGTCTTTCTGAAGGATGAGCCCTCTAACTGGTTATCCACTTCCAAGTGGCCATCCCTGATATATGCATACAAGGAACACTAAACAGACTCAACAGGTTGTATTAATGTATATGTATATACACATATATATGTATTTAAACATATATGTAACAGTAACAATAAAAGAAACCAGGTATGGGGGGAGGTGTACATAGAATGGGTTGGAGGGAAGAATAATATGATTATATTTTAATTAAAAATATATAAAATAGACAATAATTAAAAAGACATTGAGTTGTTTGACCTTTCAGATTTTTTATGAATGAAAACCATTCCATTTCTATGTTTAATAATCTTGGTTTACAAAGTCATCATACTTAGACATCAAACCAGTGTTACTAATGGGCAGTGAGGCTCTTACTCTTTCACTGGTGAATCGTCAGCAATAACTACTTCAGAATGCTCATACTTTGCCTTCCTGAATGATCTGGGAGGAGGTACAATCTGCTGTTGAAGGTCAACCTCTTCTTGCATGCTTCAGCATCCAGTTCCTATCCTTGACAAGGTCTTTGGCCCTGGCAATTACCTTCCGTTCTACTGACTTGTTCGCAGTAGAATGAGAATGAACTTTACTTTCTTCTTCAAAACAAACAATGTTTCCAGATGCAACCCCATTGGTCTTCTTTACACAGTTAAAAAAAAAGAAAGCTGAGTACCCCCTTTCCTCTCAACCTCCTGCTATTGGGCTTCTGTGAACCTGATCTTTATGAATTGCTAGTCTTCACTGATGTTCATGTGAACAAGAGTAAGGAATCCTTTCCATTTTATGCATAGCAATTTTCCAGCATCTCAGTTGTGCACCCTCCAGGAATCTCTGTTCTAGGCTCTCATGATTAAGACTTTCTTCCTTCTCTCTGTTTAGTAATTAAAGCATGTTCTGCAGCACTGTATTGGTAATCGTGAGCTGTGTTAGTTTGTGCTTGTCTTGAAATGCCCTTATTTCTCTATCAGCTCTAAAAAGTAGCAATGTTGGCTGGAAGTTATTTGCTTTCAGGGCTTAAATATATAATTTTGTGATTTCCTGGGCTTTAGAGCTATTGATGAGAGATATCATGTTACTCCAATGTTTCTGACTTTGTAGGTGATTTGGCATTCCCCTTACAGTTTTTTTATCATTGCTTTATATATTTGATATCTTAATAATAGTTTGTTATGGAGTAATTTTTCTCTAGTTATGTATCTTTGGGATTCTTGATGCCTTGCTTCTTTGAATGTTTTTTCTCTAGATTTGTGAAATTTTCTTTGATAATTTTATTGCATAGATTTTCTATGACTTTAGCGGTTATCTCATTTCCTTCTGTTCCATGGATTCTTATATCTCATCTCTTAATTGTATCCTCAGGTTCATGACACTGTGGTAGATTCATTTTATATCTTTATTGAGATATGTGTATATAGTATTTCATTAATTTATTCCATCCTTGATATTATATCGTTTGTGTGGTCAAATCTACTGGTTATGTTTTCCAATGTGTTTTTTTCTTGATTACTTGAGGTTTTCCATTTTCAAATTTTTTTCTAAAAGGTCAGTATCTATGCTGATAAAATTTTCTTCCATAGCATTATTTTTTCATCCATATGGTTGATTTTTAAAAGCCATTTTGCTGACTTTACCTCTTTGTTACTGACTTTCATCTTCAGGATCTGTGTTGAGTTTATCTGCTGGTTTATATTCACTTTCAGGTCATGAGTCATTTGTATCAAACTCTTGAAATCTTCACTTTTCATCTTATTTATGTCAGTATCCTTGAGCTTAGTACTTGAGAAATTATGCCTTTGCCATTTGTTAAATTTCTGTGTTGTGATTTGGGTTGGTCTGACTTTTCTTCTGGCCTCTCAGGATTTTCCCATTTGTTAACTAGCCTACTCTTAGTACTCAACCTCCTTTACCATTTAATGACAATATTAAGACAAATATAGTATAGAAATATACTTAAAATAGTTTGTGGTCCACTGATGACCATACTGGAAATGGGAGAACTACTGTATAATGTACTATGGGTTAAAAAAAAAGCCACAGAGTAAGTACAGAAATAGTGAATGAGTGAGAGAAAGGAGGAGGTAGGAGAGAGAGAGCTGTCTTCAGACTTCCAAGACCTCCTGAGTATTTTTAAGATATTAGAGAGGTAGCTATTGGTGTCAAGTATATCTTGAAACTTCAGAATTCCAGAATGCACAGCAGTGCAGTTCATATTGGTGGTGCCGTACGTGGACTTACTCACTGGATTCACTCATTCATGCTCAGAGCTTTCAAACTCCAGGTTTAATTCTATTTGTGGGAACTGTTCTGGCCATGAAAGACAGGCCTGTTTTCTCCTATGCACTTCCCAGCTTGAGTTGTTCCCTTAGGCTCATCAATATCTGTCTATATAATTGCCTTTCTGGATCTTCCTTCACCTATGGGAAATGGGAGGACAAATTCAGTTTTCATTGCCTGTGGTTGTTTCCCGTTTTAGGCCTACAATGTAGCTTAGATTTTTTTTTTAATTTAAAAATTTAAGTTGTTTTGAGAATTTTATAGCCAAGTTTTATATTGCATAATTTCTATTTCTCCCCTTTCTCACTCTAACTCCTCCCATGTCCCTTTACTGCTCCCTCTCAGATTCATTGCTTCTTCTTTGATTATTATTGTTAACAGAAATGTACACACGTGTATATAGAATCTGTGTATAGCCTTCTGAATCTATATAATGTTGTTCTTACATACATGGGTTTAGGGATGACTACTTGGGAAGCGTCTTTTCCTTTTAATACTGATTCTTCTACTTAACAAGGACACATGGAGGCAGTATTTTGTTCTATAAATTATTTTTAATTGACATAATCCTTGTCCAGATTTGTGGAGTAATATACAGTGTTAGAAACATGTCTGTATTGAGCAATGATCAGCTCAAGGAGTTAGAATTTTTATTATTTTCCACGTTAATCCTCTCTTTAACTGTTTGGAAATACAAATTTTTGTTTTGTACTATGGCTATCCTCCTGTACAGCAGGAAGATAGAACTCACTCTCGCCTATCTGTTGATTAGTGTTTGCTTCTCAATCTCTTTTGTTCTTCTCTCCTCCTTTTCCCTCCTCAGCCTCTACTAGTCACCACTCTACTCACAAGTTCTGCCATCTACAAAGAGCCAGATTATGACTTGAGATTATGCAGAATTTGGGGTTATGGGTCTTAAAGCAAAGTTCTAAGTTATCCATGTTGTTGCAGATGATAGAACTTGATTTTTTAAAAATGACAGAATAGTGTATTCTATATTCTATTATATGTAGTAGTATATATGGTTATATTTCACATTTTTGACCCATTCATCTATTGATAAACTTTCAGAAATAAATTTTTAAATGAAGTTTATAAAAAATGGAACTGAAAGGAAATTGTTTGAGGCACAGAACCAAAATAATAGTAATATGAATAATAGATAGCTTGGAAATTATGTTTATTATGCCTTAGTTACCTTTCTGTTGTGATAAAACATGTTGGAGAATCTTGATATTAAGGTTGTAGTCCATTATGTTTGGATAATTCTCTGAGCTCAGAGCAAAATGAAGGACTTCCTTTCTCAGCGGGGCTCCATCTTCTCTGTTTAACCTTATTTGGAGAGTGTCTCTAAGATCAAATGCCTGACCTTATTTGGAAGTTGACCCTGCATAGAGCTCCCTGCAAACAAAAACACTGTGACCAAGGCAGCTTATAAAAGGAAGGGCTTAATTGACTTTACGTTTTTGGAGTGATAAGGGTCCATCATGGTGGTAGCAGGTGTCAGGAATAGAAGCAGAGAGCTCATATCTTCAGATGCAATGACAAAGCAGAGAAAACAAACCACAGGTAGTGATAAACTTCATCCTGCTAGCCCACACCTCCTAAACCTACTGTTAACTGGAGATGCAAATACATGAGCCTATGGGGGGCATATTCTCTTTCAAATACCCATATTATGTCACAGGCATTCTAATTTTTTTAAACTAAGATCTGGCAATAGTTGACTGTTTCATAATTTATTTTCAGTATTACCAGTATTTTCTTTGTAAGTAAACGAAGGAAGATAGAGAGGAAGGGAGGGAAAAGGAAGAAGGAGAGAAAGGAGGAAAGGGGACACGATAGATAGATAGATAGATAGATGATAGATAGATAGATAGATAGATAGATAGATAGATGGATGGATAGAGATATGGCCTGATAATAGTTCCAGGTTTAAATTCCATTTTCACCTCTTACTTAATGTATGTGTTTGGACAACCTATTTTACTTTTATGAACCTCAAATTCTCTACTCTATAAAAAGGAACAATAATAGCTGCTTTATAAGCCATTGGAAATATTTAATCAAGTAATACAGCAATGTCATGATAAATGGATGAGTTATTGCTCTTGTTTTACTTTCTGCTGTTGTGTAAAACCACCTTGACAAGAGCAACTTCAGGAGGGAAGAGTTTATTTGGCTTACACTTGCAGGTCACATCCATCACTGAGGGAAGTCACAGAAGAGGAACAGATAGTTGAAAGTGGGAACCATGGCATAATCCTGCTTATTGGTTTGCTTTCTGCCTCATGCTCTTAGATTTCCTATATAAACCAGAACACCTGTCTAGGGATGCTGCTGCCCTCAGTGGGCTGGAACCTCCCACATCAATCCTCAGTTAGGACAGTCTCTCACAGATATGGCCATATGCCAATTCAATATGGGCAATCCCTCAGTTGAGACCCCTTTAGATGAGCCCAGAGTGTCAGTTTGACACTAATAAGAGCAGATAATTAATATTATTTATTAATGTTTCTGGACATTGGCTTCTGTCTAGGTTGAGGGTAAGGACATTATCATTTTTTAATGTATGAGGTTGACTGAAAATGCATATTTGGTACCAAGGCTGACAAAATTCATCCTCGTTCTCCTTTCTCTGTTAGGACCTTTGACTGAGCATTGACCCAGGAACCCAGTTTCATTGATTTCCCCCTGCTGTAGGGTTCTGTACCAGGTAGGCTCATTGCCTCATCTTGTTTCCCAATTGTGATTTCCTCATTGCTGGCTGTCTAGTTGGAAAGCACCATGGTATAGCAACCATCTGGGGATGAAATGATGGATAATGTCTGAAAGCACTATCATACTGGCATCTCAACAGGAGTCTTATGGAGAGACAAGACTTAAAATCTTAGGGTGGTTTCTCTCCTGGTAGAAAGCTCAGCCCAGTGGCAGGTTGGAATGAGGAAGGGAGTAGAGATATTTATTGGTCAAGAAGCCTTTGGCAAACCTGTAAATCATCTACTGACAGATAGTTACTGTCTCTGCTCTTGCCTAAGACAGGCTCTATGGGCTCCCAAAGGGGACTTGGGAAGTAATTTATTGACGCTTAGGATACTTCTACTGAATAATGGGTTTTGTTATCTGGGAGCACATCTGCCCTTCATTTGGTCCAGGGAAGGTGAGGTCAGAGGGGTCTACAACAATTACAGGTGGAGGACCGATGCAGCTGTTTACAAGAAGTCAGCCCGTTCTGAATACTCAGTTACCTAGGACTGCGGTGCATGTTGCATTCGTCAGCAAGGGAAGACCTAAAGAGTCTAAATCTGTTTATATTAGAATTGAATTTTAAAAACCCAGGACACATCAGTACATCATGAGGATACAGCTGATCATTGTGTACAATGTTTTATTTAGGAACAATTATTTTATTATGATATATATATATATATATATGTACTACACTATATATAATTATGATACACACACACACCCACACACAGGTAGTACAGGTCTCCTGTACCTCCCACCAGACCTTACTTGCTGTTATATTATAGATGTGGGGAATCACAACTATTTCTCTCAAAGGAAAAAATATTTCATAATTTTTGGGTAGAACCTACTGTGTTACAGGTGCTGTGATAAATGCCAGGGCTGGAATAATAGGTAGTAAGACAGACCTGGCCCCTCCCTTCATGTGCCATATAATCTAGCTTAATGCTCTTTGGTATGGTTGATGGGCCAACAGTATCACATGTGGGACTTGTTAGATATGGAGAGACACAGGCCCCTCTAAAGCATGACTAATAAATCTCAGAGAGAGAAATTGGGCTTCAACCTGAAGATCTGAGGAAAGCAGCCAGTCCCAGGCTCTTAGCTTGACCTCAGTCTGAAATGTCGATTCTGCCTCCAGGAAGCTCAGAATGAGACCGTGTGTGAGAGCTGTCTCTTCCCATTTTATAATCCTCTCTAGGGCTGGGATTAAAGACATGAACCACTGGGATTAAAGGCATGCACTGCCTGGTTTCTATGGCAACCAGCATGGCTACTGGGATTAAAGGTGTGTGTTACCACTGCCTGGCTGTAAGGCTGTCCAGTGTGGCATTTTTACTCTTCCGATCCCCATGCAAGCTTTATTTATTAAAATACAACTGAAATGCCACTGCACCCCTCCTCAGACCTACTGAGTCAGAAACTCTGGAATAGGACGCCACATTTGTAGTTGCAAAAGCCATCCAGGTTATCTGATGCATAATGAAGTTTGAGAACTAATGACCTAGAAGGGGAACATTCGGCATGGGTGATTGAATATGGTGTGAACGAGGGATGCAGTGTAGTGCTTGCCTGCCATGCATAAGACCCGGAGTCTGTTCCCTAGCAACATATTAACCGTGCATCGACACACACCAGTAATCCTAGTACTTGGGACGTAGAGTCAGGAGGATCAGAAATTCAGGGTCATCCCCACATAGTAAGTTTGAAGTTAGCCCTTCCTGTATCAAAAACAAAAGTGATATTTCATCATAGGGGACAGAGCTATAGTAACAGAGTTAGGAGGAGCTCATGTGGTCTGAAGGTAGGAGGAGTCTGAAGGCTGAGGAGGAATGGAGGAAATGTTCTGTAGGTGGAGGTGGTAGTCATGGATCCAGAGAGAGACCTGACCTTGAAATCTGTCCGTCTACTCACTGTAAAACTGTGGCTCTGGAAAGACTATTCATCTGTGTCAACTCAACCAGAGAATTCAATGAACTAGCTCTAAATTTCTCCAGTATTTCAGTTATTCAATATTTTAAAAAATCAAATATATATTACAATTTAAAGTATACTGTGATTAGAAAGAGCTATGAAATAATAAAGGAACATCCAAGGCTTGTCTTGACTGTTCCTTTTAATTGTTGGCCCATGGAGGGAACTGACTCTTCCGCTTTCTTGTTTTTACCTATAAAATGAGAGAGCAAAAACTTCCAGTCTTTTGGTTTTTGGTTTCATGATTCAGAATTAGCTATAAATATCATCATATCACCGTTTACTTTTAAAAAGTACATTTATATTCATTTACTTCAATAGCTAATTCTGTACATTGCCTACTGGTAACTTTAAGACAGCCTTCCTACTCTTTTCTTTAAAATTAGAGCCATGAGTTTATCCCACAAGGATATATTATGTGCTCTAATGAGCTGGTAATTATTAGGTAATGAAATGGCTAACCAAAAGTATGTGATTAAAAGTGGTTGTTGTGTAGAATATTTTTGTCATGCAATTAGAAATGTTACTTAGATTTCAGCAATGCATAAGAAGTCACATGCTGAGGACTATGAAAACCCAGCCATATCCTTCCATTTTCTGTTGAAATTAAGTCTTAAACCTGTGCACAGAAAGCATTAGGATCCTAAGTCCAGGAGCTGAGCTGGAGTTGAAATCCAAGTTTCCTCTTCAAGTGCACAGTATGTTCCACAGTTACTAATCAGGACCATTCACTCCAGGAGAGTTGACAATGCTGTTCTCAGGCTACAGCAGGCAGCTGCATTCCTCAGATGACCACCCTGGCTTACTTTGTCTTTTCTCTACTAAAGGAAAGTCTCACCATGAGAGTACTAATCAGACCGATAGGGAGTTTTGGATAAAAATTCAGACAGAGGATACTTCCTGAATAAGAATGAAGTTTTATTTTAACTGAGTAGAGATCATGGGAGAACTTCCTTTGAATTGTTTGAGTCAGTAAGATATAGTACTCGCAAACAATAGCAGCTATTGTTGTTGTCCTTGGTTGCCTCCCAGAACTTGAAGGTAAGACCCTGTCTCTAAAGGCATTGCATATTTAGGACACTCGATTGAAGGAATTGACCTGCAGCAGACCTGATGATGAGATATCATAATCTTTGAAGGTGCTATAAAACTACTGATGGAGGATTCTCATTGGCTAATAAACAAACTGCCTTGGCCAGCCCTTAGGTGGGTGGAGTAGACAGAACAGGAAGAAGGAAGTGAGGTAGATGGCTCAGTCAGATGCCACACCTCTCCTAAGTGAGGCAGACGCGATGAAGCCAGACACCAGGTCAGACATGCTGAATCTTTCCCGGTAAGACACCGCTCATGGTGTTACATACATTATTAGATATGGGTTAGTCAAGATGTGAGTAAGAGGCTGAACCTAATGGGCCAGGCAGTATTTAAAAGAATACAGTTTCCATGTAATTATTTCGGGTGTAAAGCTAGCCATGCAGGAGCTGGGCGGCCAGGAGCTGGGCGGTGGGAAGCAGCCCGCAGCTCCTCGCTACAAACTACCAAGAGAGAAAAGTAATCAGGAGTTCTATCTAGCTGTAATGCCTACTAACCACAAGTATAAACAGAACAGCAAGATACACTGAAAGGAGCAATAGTGGCACTTACAGCCTTGGAATAACCAAAAGTTGACTATTAAAGCCCACTCAATGGGAAATTCATTCCTGATACTATAAGCTATCCAACTACCCACAGCTGGAGAGGCCATAGGCCCTAGAGGAGAATCTACTATTGCCATTTTCCTAAACCAATCTGATTTCTAACTATATTCTCAATATTTATACCCACAGATGATTATAGCTCTCAACCCTTATCAAAGAAGTGTCTTTTAGAAACAGATGGAGAACACTACAAAGATATGCAATTGATTGAAATGCAGAGAATAAGTGTCCATGGAGTGCCCAACCCCATTTGGCACATTTTTTATGCAATCCCTACACCTAAGACTCAGGAAACATTGCAGAAGAGGAAGTGGAAAGATTGTAAGAACCAGAGGACCATGACATATTCGGTGACACAGCATCTTACATATACATATATATAAGCCTTTTAGGTTCATATGTTAAAGACTAGGTTTTCAGCTGATGAGAATTTGGGAAGTGACTGCATTCTGAGGACTCTGACATAAGTAATTGGTGCATGCTTTGATGGAGTTATAACGTAATGGCACCATTGAGAGGTGGGATCCAGTTGGTGGAAGTCAGTCATGAGGAACTTGCCTTAGGGAGATGTTCTTTGTTCCAGTCTCTTCCCATTACTTTTCTTTGCTTCTTAGTTGCTATGAGGCAGCAGCTCTCTTTTTCTACCATGCTCTAGCACAATGATGTCCTGTCTCACTGTGAGTCTGAAAGCAATACAGCCAGCTAGTTATGAATGGCAACTTCTGCAACTTTTAGACAGAATGTAGTTTTCCTCTGATCTTCCTTTTAAAGGTGTTTGTTACAGCCATCAATCGTCTGACTAACATAGGCTTTCATTATCTCTTCAATATTCTGTCTAGAGAAATGATTCACATGATAAAAAGTTGCCAGGCAGTTTTTCTCCCTGGAAACAGCTACCTTCTTCCCAGTTTCAATGGTCTTTCTGTATACTGACAACTGTTTTATGTGTTTTCATTTCCTTCTATTTATCTATCTTTCCTCTTTCTCTGCTGTTTGCTCTTTGAGGACAGGGTTCACATGCCATTAATTTTGGCAAGAGAATACATACTCAGCAGTGCTGACTTCCAGCCGGGAACTTTGTATTTCCTTTATTCCTTTATCTACCTCTGTAAATAAAGCTCCATGATGATATGGCCAGTAAAATACTATGTTCCTGTCAATAGGTGTCACTTTTACTGAAGAGATGTAAAGAAACACCTATTCACTGCAGATAAAGAACACACTCACAGATGGAAGAAAGAATTCCATTTATGTCCAGCTTTGAGAACCAATGAGAGTGTATTGGGACTCTACTAACAGGAGCATAGATGGTTCAAAGGCATTTAAGAAGAATCATAGACAAATTTTGGGCGGTTGCATCTCTGAAGATCTCACAGAGCCTCCATCATTGAAGAGTCCCTACCTACAGTGCTGGCATGACTTGTGAAAAGTTTTAAGACTCTTGTTGGTAATTGCATAGGTATATTACCAAAGAGTCCCAACCTTGTAGATTGTTTGCTTATCCTGTAACTTTGGGGAAAAGATGAGTCTCATAAAGATTTTGTGAGCCTTGTGGGACTTCTCCCTTCCTCCTTGAAGGAATGTTAATAGGCCTGATTTCTTTAGGATTTTATGTGGGTGACCATGCCTGTTCATATACAAAATGGCCATGATCTTGTCCAACATGAGGGAAACTGTTATCCAGCACTCGCTTGTTTGCATCTGGCTTTTACATTTATCTGTTCTTTGTTCCGTAGTATTTCTGGGGCCTTAGAAAGGAGATAGATATAGATGTGTGATTTTTTTCTTCCACATACAGCCTAGTATTGGGCTACTAGGCAATAGTATAGACCACATTGACAGACAAACTTAATTCTCTCAGCGTGATCCATAAGGTTGCCTGTATGCACTATAACATTTTTCCTATGAGACTATAAAATGGCCATCAGCAGTAGTTTAGGTTTCTATTGCAGTGAAAAAACACCGTAGTAGTGCTACTCCCTTTGGGGGCCATTTTCTTTCAAACCACCAGAGCAATGTACAAGTATAAATGCAAGTATTTTAATTTGTGCCAATTACATAGATATATCAGTGATTCCATGGTGGGGCCTATTCCCCATTGGCCCGGTTTACATTACCAAACTTGACTCCCTCATCTTGCCTTAAATATAATGGGAAAATAATTGGTTGCATCTGTAAAAGTCATGCGATTATTGCAGAATGAAGCACATTTTTTCCTGGCATATTTATAGCATGATGTCCAGGGTTCATAGCTGAGCAGGACGATTGGCATCTACTCTCTACCAGAAACCGTTATTGTCCCTTCCTCTACTAGGAGTGCCGGGTATTTGGAAGGCAGCTTAAGCTTAGTCCTAGCCTGAGTTCTCCATGTTCTGACACCAGACTATGTGGTATTAACAGGAAAGAGACTCATCAACTAGTGGTGGCGTCTGACCAATAGCAATCTCAACAGTTTGTATTGTGGGGGGGGTGGTTTCCAGGGCCTTCCTGGTCAACAAGGTAAACTACCACCGGCATAGGAATTTTACGCTGAACAAATTTACAGCTTCTACCCACACATGGGTCTTTCTGCATTTAACCTCTCCACTACTGTATTTGCTGTTCTTCTAGATGCCACTCAGACCTTTAAAATGCTCATTATACCATCCATATAATGAAACCTTATTATAGAGGGTGGACAGAATCACAGATGCTCTACGGCTATCATTCCAAGCACGTGGTAATTGATATTGGGGTTCTGAAGCCAAGAGAATACTGAACAAAAAAGCTATCAAGGTCTGATACAGCATAAAAGCAACCCAGTCCTATCAAAAGAGTGACATTGGGCACAGTGATATGGATTGGGTACAGCATCTCATCTAGCACTCTAGAATATTGTTCATAAGCTATCTGGTCACATCTGGATGTAGAAAGGTGTTGTAGAAAGTCTTACAAGCAGTGGTTACCCACTCACTGGGGCGTGGCTTCTTTTTTTTTTTTTTTTTTGGCTGTGTACATAGGGTGCTTTATTCTCCACAGAGTGATACATGCTACGGTGAGTTGGGCTCGGGCCAATGTCCCCATATGTACAGAACCAAATAAAGTGGGTCTCTGAGAGGTCTGGTTTGCCTTGATGTGAAAGGGACATGGGAAGGTGTGTGTTAGAGCCCGAGCGGTGTCAGTCCTGTGCTGGTCTTGGCTTGGAATGTAAGGAGGTAAGGCAGCTCTCCATGTGCTTACTTCCAGGCAGGGGAGGCCTGCCGGGCTTGGGGGGGCTTTCTGTACCACATCTTCCCACTGAGTGTCCGATATCTCCCGAGCCCAGGCAGGAACCCCTGGTGCAGGCAGCCATGGTCCTTTTCACCAGCTCTACGTGTTCTGGGTCCATGGGAATAGAGCTGTGGCTGCTCAATGCTGCAGCCCCTCCTCATCTTCATCCTCACTCTCTAATGGTGGGTCTGGCAAATGAAGCCCCAGGGCCTGGATCCGATCTTGAATGTCAGCAGCTCCATCTTCTCTCTCACCGACTGGTGCCAGTTCCACCTCTTCTTGTTCAGGGTTTTGATTGAGGGGTTGGTAGGAGTAGCTTGCTGGGCCTGCTCCTGTTTCCTCCTGCTCTTCCTCGGGTTCTTTACTGCTCCAATCCCCAGTTCCTTCTGTAGGACCCTGATGTGGCCCTAAGTCCTCAGTTTGATTGGGGAAGATACGTTCAGGGCCCAGGGTGTCTCCCCCTAGAACTACTGCTGCCATCCGGGCAGGGGCCTCTCAGAGCCCACAGCCGGACCCCGGGGCGTGGCTTCTTATACTACATATGCTGATATAGAGCATGTGTCTGGCCTCTTTTCTGGCCTCTCTGTTACCGTTGCGGATTCCGGTTACTGATCTCCGTTTAAGCAGAGGATTCTGATTTGTGAGTCTACCCCTAAATAAATAACCATCTATTTCTCAATTCTGAGCTAGTGTAGGATTTCTTTTAAGCATCCTTCCACAGAAAGGGCTTTCAGCTGAGTGAATATTATTTTTCTATTATTGATTTGTATTTTGCTCAACCATGCATGAATATCCCTGCAGTTTTTGCCTTGAAACAAAACTGTAACAGTGCTATAACGTGTGTCCCAGCACGATTCTGTCCACATCCGGCACACTTTTTCAAGGGGAAAAATGTAAACAATACGTTTTGGAGGGCAGGGTGGGTAATTTGTTTCTCCTAGATCAAGCTTACATTTTTTTTTCTTTTTTTTTACTTGACACACTCTACCTCCCTATCTACCCTGCTATCCTTCATCATGGTACTTTCATGAGTTTCTCTGAGTTAAGATACACTTGATTCTATCATTCAAAACCTAAGGGCTCTGCACACTAACAGACCAAAAATGAAAAAAAAATCCATAATTCCCTCCAGTAGTCCTGCATAGACTTAACCTTAACCACTTAGCTAGAAGAGTAACTGAGGTGGTGCCCACCTCACAGGGTCTCCCTCTTCCATGACAGAGGAGTGAAGAGTCTCCTTATCTTCTTATCATTTATGCCTTTGGCAAACTGTTACCAAACTGTAAGGGCTCTGAAAAGTTCATAAGCCTGCCATTTGATTTTTTTGTCAGTTTTCTACCTATAATTTTCTCTTCCCACAAATTTTTATTTCCTTAAAAGAATTAAGAACCACTATTATCTTTTCAATACTTTCTAAAGTTATTTTTTAAAGGTAGCATACAAAATAATGAGTTCGTGATGGTATTTTCTTACATATGTGTCATACTTTGTTTTAATCTGCCTTCCTTCATGTTCCTTCCTGGTCTCAACTTCATCTTTTGTTTGTTCCCTTCCTTCCCTTAGGCAGGTTTCCTTACTGTTTCATGTCACATATAGCCCATTACTCTCCTTTATTCCCTCTTGTTATCTCTTTCCCTCTTCCATGATTCCTTTTCTAGTTTCAGGATGGACACCCCCCCCCCAACACATCTTCTATGTCCACTGCAGCGTTCGTTGTTTCTTGATGCTAGCTATTCTGACTGGGGTAAGGTGAGCTTTCAACAGAATTAATTTGCATTCCAGAATATCTAAAGATTCTGAATGCCTTTACAAATATTTATGTGCATTTGAATTTCTTATTTTGAGAACTGTCTGTCCAGCTCATCAACCCATCTACTGAGTAGATTATTTGATTTTTGGAATTTAATCTTTGTAGTTTTTAAAAATATATTCTTGAAAGCAACCCCCATCTGATGTGTAGTTGGCTAGTATTTTCTTCCCATCTTGTGTCCTGTTTCTTCACTCTTTTTAATTGTTTCTTTTGATATGTAGCAGATTTTAAATTTCATATAATCATATTTGTCAAATTTGGGAATCATTTTTGTGTTTTTGGATCCATTTCCAGAAAGTCCTTGCCATGCATATGTCTTGAAGTATTTTCCTTATGCTGTTCTCTAGTAGTTTCTAAAGTTTAAAGTCTTATATTAAGGTATTTGATCCACTTTGGATACAATTTGGTATGGAGTGAAAAATATGTATTTAATTTCATTTTTCAACATGTGTCAGTTTGGTTTGCTTAACACCATTTTTAACATTGTTGTTTTACTCATTTTAAAAATGTATATTTAAAAAACTTTGTTGAAGATTGAAAGATTTCTTGGTGCATTGTCCCATTGCATTAGTCTATATGTCTCTTTTTGTGTGAGCACATGGCACTTTTGTTACTATGGCTCTGTAGTATAATTTGAGTGAAGGTATTCTGATGCTTCTCATACTGATGTTTCTATTTAGGATAACTTTGGCTATTCTAGGGTTTTTTTTTGTAATTATAAATGAATTTTATATTTTTTCAGTTCTGTGAAGGATGTCATTAGAATTTTTATTATAACTATATTAATATAAAGATGATATTTGATATAATAATTATTTCAACTACAACAATTCTGCAAGTCTGTATGCATGGGAGTTCTTTCCTTCTTCTAGTGTCTTCTTCAAATTTTTCCTTAAAAATAAAAACGGAAGGAAGAACAAGCCCCTTTCCCATTACCAAAATATAAAAAATAAAATGTTACAGCAGTTTCTTTCTGGGTTTTCAAAAATTGGAGACTGACGGAGATATGCATGAGGGAGATGGAGATTGTTGTATTTGCTGACTCCTATCTTTTCTATGATTCATGCTGTTGCTTGGTTCTGTATTGGACATCCATCTGACATCTGCTGGAGACATCTTTACTTTAGGAGCTTTCTTTTTGCATAAAAGGGGTCTCAGTCACACTTAACCTTGTAGTCTGTGGCCTGGGAAATGTCTCTCACCTTCTGGGTGCTCCATGGTCATACCCTCAGGAGAAGCAAATGTCCTAGTCCTGGGGCATGTTCTAAATGCATTGGGAATGAAGAATAACAGACTCTGTGAGACCTTACAGGTGGACAGTTACCTTCTTATTTTCAAGACCTCCTGAGTGTTACTCACTGCATGCTGTTAGATAGACTGTGGGACTTTCAGACTTGTCCTGTTCTACAGGAGTAGATGACAAGTAGGTGGTTCCAGGGGGCTATTTGTCTGTTAACTTCAATTTCATGGCTACTGCACTTTGGGATTATTCTCATTTATGAGATCTGCTCCAGCTACTGAGAGAAAGACCCATCTTCCCTGATGTGTTTCCTTGCTTGAGGCCCCCTGCTCTTTGTAGTTTACCCTCTCCAGAACTGTCTCACAGGGCTGATGCACACTGTAGTTTAAATTTAGGTTCTATGGCTTGTAGTTGTTTCCTCTTCATAGTGCTCCAGTGTGACTCAGCTTTGGGCAGTGACTTTCCTCTCAACTACCCAGCAACTACCAGCAACTACCCTTAGCCTCACAGAGTGACAAAATGGAATTTTTCTTCTCACTGTTAACCTATCTACCAGAGGACTCACTGTCTCACCAAAACATGCAACTACATTTGAAGTTTGTGGGGGTTGTGTGCTAGAAGAATCCAGAAATTATGAAAGAACAATAACCTAAACCACAGCAATGATTCAAGGCCATAGTGGCTGCAGAGTGACTCCTGACTGCTCAGGTGGGTTTCCTGTGTTGATATTGTACTGTTTTGTTTCTAAGCCTGCTGATCTATTGTTTCAATTGGAAGTTGGAAGGAATGCCCTAGAGGGACTGGTAACATTACCAAGGCTAAGGTTCTCTGATGAAATCAGGATGTCAGGGTGGAAACCCAGTCTTTAGATTAAGGCTGGCAAGTGTGATTGGAGCAGGGTCAGTAGTGAAAAGGGCTGTCTGATTAATCTTGTGATGGGAAGAATTAGGATTGAAAACTTTCCCTAGTCAACAAAAAGGAGTTACACCATTATAAAGACTTATGAGGGAGCATCCTCCAGCATCCAATCTGGCAGTGACGAAGAGGAAGAATGCACTAGAAGGTATAAGAGTAAACAGGGAAGATGCCAGTCTGGGTGGCTCCGCAGCAAAGAAGTAGGTAAAAAAAAAAAGCAGACTAGAAATCTCTGCATATGACTTAGTGACTAAAAAGAACCAAAGTAAGAGAAAATAGACCTTATTAGAAATAGAGGAAGAGTTTTGTAAATCCACAAAGTAGTCAAAAGTACACTTAAAAAGTACAGAGAAAAATATGAACAATGTAGAGAAAATAAGCTAAGCTAAACACATCTCTAGCAGTATGGCTCTCTTGTGATAGAAATGGAAATAGAAAAAGAGACAGCTAATCCAACTCTTAGACACCTGAATATTGTATGGGAAGCTACTCTACTGGGTGTAGTGTAGCTACTTCATTGGGTGATGAAGAATTTCAACCTAGTGAATTGTTCACTTTTTTTGGAGACAGGGTTTCTCTGTAGCTTTTGGAGCTTGTCCTGGAAGCCTGGAAGTAGCTCTTGTAGACAAGGATAGCCTCAAACCCACAGAGATCCACCTTCCTCTGCCTCTGGAGTGCTGGGATTAAAGGTGTACACCAGCACCATCTGGCGAATTGTTCACTTCTTATATTGCCTTAGAAAGTGGAGGGATCTTCCTGATGATATTCTGCTATACTCACAGATTGCTTTGTGCAATTGTCATCAGAGAGGTTTCCTCTGGCAGTAAATGGGAGCATATGCCACTGAGCAGGCTTACAGAGACTGAAATACCAAGCATAGGGCCTAGATGAGTCTGCACAGGTCTGCATATATGTTATGGCTGTTAGTTTAGTGTTTCTGTGAGACTCCTAACAGAGGAAAGGGTGTATCTCTGCCTCTTTTGCCTGCTCTTGGGACTCTTTTCCTTCCATTGGGTTGCCTTGTCTAGCCTGGATATGAGGGCTTCTGCCTTGTCTTACTGTATTTTGTTTTGTCCTGTTTAGCTCTTGTCTCCAGGAGGCCTGCTCTTTTCTAAAGAGGAAGTGGGTGGGAAAGTGGATCTGGGGAGAGGGGAGGTGTGTGGGAGGGAGCTTGGTGTAGTAGAGGGAGGGGAAGCTGTGATGAAGATATATTGTATGAGAGTTGAAGAATCTCATGAGCATCCTGTAATGACTTGTGAGGATTGAGAGCCTACTTCTATATCCAGAAGGGAATGATAACAGGTCCAGTCCTGTGAACATCTCCTTTGACCGATCTTAGCTGCTCTGATTCAAGAAGGCAGTGGTCATGTCCAACCAGAAGAAAACAATTACATAATAATGACTTGGGGCCTCATGTGTGTAACATGAACACTCTACAAATGAGCTATATTCCTGGCACCTGCTGTCTTATAAGAAAACTGAGATACAATACTTAACTTAGACACAAACATGTAGTTAATGCTGGGACCAGTATTCAAACCACTTTATTCCCCCTCTTTTTAATTCTGTGTTCTGAATAGCTAAATACTCCTAGAATGGAAAGATACCCTGTAAGTCACCCAAACAGCTCACATTATTTATAAGATTCCCTGCCAGCTCATGGTATACTTTGGAGAAGGTGAAAAGCAGTGTGCTATGGGGATGTACTTGTGAACAGTCGCAACATCTCTGAGACACAATTTTGAGGTAAAGGAAGTGTCTCTCTGATTCCCTGAATAAACCATGAGCTTTTTATTATTTTAGTCATGCAGGCAGCCTCTCCAACGGGAGTGAGCTTGTTCTTGAGCTTGTTTTCTGTGTTTTGTGGTTGGTTATATCATTGTTTCCAGTCTGATAGCAGACTTCATAGTCATGGACTGATGTGCTGAAAGTACTTTGCCAAAGTTAATCTTCATGGGTAAGGGGGTTCAATCTGGGGGAATAAAATTGCTGAGAAGTAGTCAGAGGAGCATATCATATTGTTGCATTCCTGGTCTTTTTTATGTTGTTCTATCCCATTTCATCTGATAAATATCTCTTGACTAGCGTGTGTGAATCACTATGTAAAATGCTGAAAATGAGTAAGGATTATGTAAAATAGAGCTACTTCCTTACCCAGCTTTTTGTCTGCTAGAGAGATAAATGAGATAAAATGAAATTACAATGCAGATAGTTATGAATGGAGTATAGCTGAAATTAGAAAGACTTGTAGGCTTGCCTCAAGAATGACAGAAGAGCACTTGAAGGGAGCGCTTTCTTAGCTAAGGCCTGGGAGGCAAAGGTCATCAGTATGGCCAAGGCTATTTTGGCTAGCAGGTTACAAGAAGCCCGTTTCAGTCAGTTTCAAGTTGTGTGTCTACCCTTTCCACCATCTCCTCAAAAGAGTTAGATAGCTTGTGCTGAGGTTGCCAGATTGGATGAAGCTAATGAAGCTTGGCTTACAGTGAGACATGTTTTTTGTTTTTTTTTTTTTTTTTTTTTTTTTTTTAATATACCTGGGCAGTGTACAAGACAATGCTTGTGCCCAGGGCAAGCTAGTTTTATGCTCAGAACTCCAAGTTATTCATGGAGCATAAAGTGATTTGAATGATGGTTTTCCCTCAAAATTGAAGGGGAAGCCCAGCCAATCACCTTGTTTGTAAGAGCTAAAGGCTCCCAAATGCCCCACGTTGGGCGCCAAAATGAAGGGGCATGGTTGATCGGCAGTTATGATTAACCAGACTAGCTTTAATATACAATATTCAGCTTTAATAAAGGAAAGAAAAGGGAACTTACAAATCCAAGGTTTCAGCGAGGAGCACAGGAAAATAAAGAGAAGGCGGGCCGCATGTCTGCAAGATTTTATAAGTAAATATTAGCCTAAGGGGGACACGCCTTACAAACAAGGTGATTGGCTTGGCTTCCCCTTCACAAAATTAATGTTGAACTTTCAACCTTGGTGTACTAGTAAAAACAGGCGCAGCACTAGGAAGGTGGTTAAGCTGTGAGAGTTCTCCTCTAGGAAGTGGGATTACCAGTCTTACAAAGCGGTTTGGGACTAAAGGAGATACTCTCTTGCTTGTTTATCCCTCTTCTGTGAGGACATAGTGTTCTTTAGCTGTGAAGAAGACAGCAACAAAGCCTCATCTTGAGAGCAGAGGTCTTGGTTGTCGTACAACAAATGATGGCACCATGATCTTTAGAGCTGAGGGAAATAAATATATCATCTGTTAAGTGACCCAAATTGTGGTAGACTTTTTAAAAGAACAGCACAATTGGACTATAGCAATCTAGAAAGAGAGAAGGATAGACAATTTAGGTCTTAGTGCACTAGCTAACTCGCTCCTGTCTGCCTGGACAAATCCAGCTCTCATCAAAGGATATATTCTAATAGCAGATAATTAGCTTCATTACCTTCATTATTCTTTTTCTTATAGCTCTCATCTTTCTGTCAATACAATGCTATACCCAAAGTCTTCCTACTATTTTTATTTTTAAAATGCTTCCCTGATATTCTCTCCCATGCTCATACTTGCAAACTAACCCACTTGCAAACTAACCGTTCATTTCTTTTTCTTGATGGAAGTTTTTGCTTTTCCCTTTCTCACTAACTCAACTAAAACAAATTCTCTTGGTACCACATGAAAGGTTATTTTTAAGAATAATGATGACTATCATTGAGATAACTAGCCTCAAGCTTGAAAATTTTCAGAATATTATCTCTCTCTGTGTGGTGTGTGTGTGTAATTTGTGATGTGTGATATATGTGTGTGAAGTGTGTGCGTGATGTGTGTGTAATGTATATGTGATATGTGGTGTGTGTGTGTGTGTGTGTGTGTGTGTGTTGGTGCCTGTGGAAGCCAGAAGAGGGTATCAATTCTCATCCCTGAAGCTGCAGTTACATTTGGTTGTGAGTTGCCAGATGCAGGTGCTGAGAACCAAAGTGCAGTCCTCTGCAAAAGAAGAAAGCTCTCCTAACTGCTAATTTACCTTTCCAACCCAGAGACTCAAGCTTTTTAAGGAGCTCTCCTTATTTAGTAAAGGAATCTTACATCTTGGAATTCTGAAAATCAAGAATGATGTATCAGCAAGTTCTTATTCCTTCTTTTACATTTGGCATCGATAAGTAAGTCACCCCTAACAAGAATATAATGACATCATATTTATAGAGAATTGGAGTCATTGTTAAAAGAGACAATAGAGATGGAGGGAGGGGAGAGGAGTAACAGGAGAGGAGAAGGGAAGGGAAAAGATGAATCAATAAGCAACTATAGCTACCTTCTCTAATGGCAAGTAGAGTTTGATTCATTGTAAACAATTGCTTATCTTTCCTTGCAATTACTATGCCCATTTACTACCTAAGTGATGATATGGAAGTTATTTAACCTCTCTATTAATGGCTCATTTCTACGTAACTGAGTCATTGTGGGGAACAGAAGAATCAGTGTCTTAAACACCTAAGGACAGAGTGACTACTTCATAAACAGGAACCATTATTTATCTTTTGTACTTTTTCCTTTTTTACTAGAATTTTACTCTATAGTCCAGGCTGACTTGAAACTCCCTATGTAGCTGTTGAGCTTGTAGCAAGCCTCCTGAATGCTGGGATTATGGCATAAGTCTTTATGTCTGGTGCTCGTGTGTGTGTGTGTGTGTGTGTGTGTGTGTGTGTGTGTGTATGCAAGTGTATGTTTATGATTTATGCGTGAGTAGGGATATGGGGACTTGGGCATGCCATGATGTGTGTATAGGTCAGGGTGCAACTTTTAAGGAATAGGTTCTTGCTATCTACTTTGTTTTGAGGCTGAGTGTCTGTTGTTTCTGCCACCTCACCACATTCTCCAGTCTAGTTTGCCTGCAAGTTTCCAGGAAATTGCCTTGTCTCTGCATCCCATCTCACTGCAGGAGTGCTGGGATTACAGATGTGCACCATTGCGTGGATTACAGATGTGCACTCTTGCATGTAGCCTTTTTATTTGGATTTCCCGAGGTCTGAACTCAAATGTCAGTCTTGCATGGCAAGTGCTTTTATCTTCTGAGCCATTTCCCAGGTCCACCATGCCTGACTTTCTGTGAATTAAAAAATATTCTTCTCTCTTTTTATACTTTTCAATCATGTTTTTATTGCAGCTAAGACTTTAATAAAGCAAGACACTTATATAAAATGATACTAGAATACATTACAGATTTAAGGAGTCTATTATTATTTTTTTTGAAAGTTGCTTTGGGCTAGATAAAGCTACGATTGTAAGCTGTGTTGCAGTTAAAACGTAACAAAATGGGGATATCTTATATACTATTACCAGATATTTTTAATAGAAGTAAGTTTTAGTCTGAATTTCAAAGCAAAGAATTTCTTATATTTGGGCAACACCTTCAAACACCATCATACATCATTTTAATTTTGCTTCCTTTTGCAAAACACTGTAGACATATTAAGAAATACTTTTTATAGAAGAGCAAACAAAATAATGAAGTATTCAGGAGACTGATGGATGTGTGAAATATTGGACTAAGGGAATAACTAAGACCCTGAAAGACAAAAAATGTGTGTGTGTCTCTCTATGTGAATCATAGCTTTTAATGTTTATATCTCTATATGTAAGAGGGGATGAATATGATGCTAAGCTTTGAAACTAGAAAGGAGACCATGAAAGGGGGAAAGAGAAGTTTGGGAGGAGTTGGAAAGCAATGAGGTGCTTGTGACATGAATGTGGCAAGATGGTTATAAAGGGGTGGAAGGGCACAAGGGAGGGAAATTCAAGGGGATGAGGCAAAGTGAGAAAGAGAATAAAGAAAATCAGACTTTGTTTGAAAATGCCATAATGAAACCTAATACTGTATATGTTACTCAAAAATTAAAGTTGGGAAAGTTATTTAAATGAGTAGGGTTCTGACTCTTGTTCAGGTGTGATAACTTGCCCAATAGGATTATCTCTGTGTAAGAATGATTTTTCATAATTGAATTGTAAAGGACTGAATTGCCTTGGCCTGCCCAGTTTGTAGGTCTGACTTTTTTTTTTTTTTTTTTTTTTGGTTTCAATGACAAGTTCAAACACTAGTGATAATTTTGGTGCTAATGGATTTTGTTCCAGGATAAGAAAGAAATCAGTTGATTCCTGAGCCCTTGACTATCTGGTACTTTTGATCACTGCATTTAGGAATGATTTAGGGAAATGTGGCTCTTGAAATGCTGTGAAAAACAAACTGATTTTAGAAGTGGAGGGGAAAGACTTAGAAATGTTTTCTCTCTCTTTTTAAATGCAGAAAGCAAAACACTGCGTGTATTTGCTAAGAGATTTGGGTTGAATTAGCAGCACTCAGCCCTAATGGGTGGGATTTTTCATGTAACTATATTTGTCAGTTCTGAAAGGCAAATAATCTTATTGTTAAAGACTTTGGCAGTTACAACAGTTGCAGAAGTTTTCTGAACAAAAAAAAGATGTTTTATTTCAACGAGGAGAAAAGCAGCCCACTCTTGATCCAACTCAAACTGTTGGATGCATCTTCCTTTAAAATACTTATATTAGAGGGGCTGGAGAGCTGCGTTGGTGGCTAAAGGCATGTGCTGCCCTTCCAGACACCTGAGTTCAGATCTGAGCACCCACATCTTGTCATTATCCATGGGATATCTGGCCTCTGTGGACATTACATGGATATTTTGCATCTCAGACAAGAACAAACACACATAGAAATAAAAATAAACACAATTAACCAGGCAGTGGTGGCACATGCCTTTAATTCCAGCACTCAGGAAGCAGAGGCAGGTGGATCTCTGTGAATTCAAGGCCATCCTGGTCTATGAGAACAAGCTCCAAAGCTATAGAGAAACCCTGTCTTGAAAAACAAAAACAAAACAAAATGAAAAAACAAAGAAAACCACAATTAATGTTTATTAGACATTACATTATAATGTAATCTCTTGTACATTGTAATGTAATAAACATTAATAAACATTACAAAATGTTTATTAGCGATATAACTTTCACTTGGCCATTTGGAACTGACCAATTACAGTATTTTGTGTAAATCTCTTTGCTTTTTGTGGTTTATTAGAATGGTGTTTAGTAGGTTCTCATGACTGGAATTGTGATGAGTTTTCATTCAATAAGTAAAACGTTTCTTTATATAATATGGAAACATCATTTTATATTAGAAATGGGACAGACCAAGGCTGACATGGCCTAGAAAGTATTTGACTTTTTTGAAAGTTTTCTTTATCTTAGAGCTCTTCTCTACATGGTTGTGCGTTTTCTTGTGGCTCTGACCAAATACTTGACAAGAAGCAACTACAGGGAGAAAGGACTTATTTCATCTTACAGTTCAAATGTGTGTAGTTCATACAGTTGTGAAGGTATCTTAATAGAAGTCAGCTCTATGGTTACGGGATCATACACTTGAGACTGCTACTCTATCCCATCATAACAGAGCAGGAAGTAGAGAACCGATAGGAGGTGAGTCCTGGCTCTAAAACCTCCATGCCTGTCCCCCGTGACCCACTTTCTCCAGTGAGGTTCCATTCCCTAAGGTGTCACAGTCTTCTCAAAAGCAGCACCACTACGTGTTCAAATATATGATGAGCCCATGGTGGGCAATTCACATTCAAGCCATAACAGTATGCTTGTTCCTTCTTGTGTAGTTCCACTCTGAGGAAATGCCTGGACTATTTTTTTACACTAAACCAGTTTCTCCTGTGAACATATTTGTATTTCAGAAGCGGTTCTGGGGAAGGGAACACAGCCCACAAGAATTATTAGCAAATTTTAATCCCAGCACTTGGAAGGCAGAGGCAGGCGGATCTCTGTGAGTTCGAGACCTGGTCTACAAGAGCTAGCTCCAGGACAGGCTCTAAAGCTGCAGAGAAACCCTGTCTCAAAAAACAAACAAACAAAAAAAAAAGAATTATTAGCAATTGAGGGGCTATGACATGGTGGTTAAGATCTCTGGTCTTAGATTCAAGAAGTTGGAAAGTGATCTTTCTTTTTCTTTTCTCCCTCTACCTTTATTGAGTTTGACTGGTTTAGGAAAAACTTTGCATATCTAATAGTTATGACTTCATGAGTTTAGAGGGAACAGTTGTGAAACCATCACCAGCAAGTTTATTAGCATATATCCCATCTGCTAAAATTTATTTATTATAGTTTTTCCAGTGTGGTAAGAACTAATTGCTAAGATTAAAACTCTTATCAAATTAGTATATAAGATGATCCTAGTTATGAACACTGTCTCCAGAATGTACCTTGCTTAACCGAGGTGGGGGGATGTGTTTATGTGAGACTTTTTGATCCATTTATACATTGGATATGTAGACTGTTTACAACAAAATCCCCAATATTACTACTAATGTGAGCCAAATATACCTGGAAAATATTTCCCCTTTATTTTGAATTTTTATATTTATTCACATTTTTGTATATGTGTGCACATGTGTATGTGTACACATGTATGCCATAGCATGCATAGGGGGTGTCAAAAGATAACTGTTCTCTCCTTTTGCTATGTGGGTCCCAGGGATTGAACTCAGGTCATTAGGCTTGGTGGCAAGGACCTTTGTCTGCTAAACCACCCATCCAGCTTTCTGATACTGTTTCTGATTGTATATATATGTATACACTCAGAAGTGGTATTTATGCTAATTTAGATTTCTGAGGAGCCTACCTACTAATTTCCATAAGGGATATGTATCAAGACTCCTGTCTCTCCCTATATTAGCCTGGGAAGGGGCCATTCTGAGCTCTGGCTTTCTGTTTTTTCCACATGGAGATGTTAATGGTCTCTGTGATTGTTATTAAGATTATTTAGAAGGAGAACATGTAAATTATTTAGCATTTTGACATACACAAAGGAAATGGCTGTTACATGGAAGAATTCTAATATTGTACTAAGATACTGGTTTGATTTAATGAAAACTCTTAGAATGGAAATAATTATGTGAGAGAGAAGGAAGTGAGGTGGTAGAAATAAAAATTAGCGAAATATAGATTCAACAAATTCTAGAGCCAATATATTTGTTAGCCACACAGGACAGGTATATAGGAAAATGACAAGAAGAGGAACCCACAGGGTAGAACCAACTGCTAGAAGGGGGAGAGGAAGAGGCTGTGAAGAGATTGCTGAGTGAGGTAAAAGCTTTAATCCAGGTTTTACTAGCTACCACTGCTGTTAGCTGCCCTATCAGTGGGAGCCCATCCTCAGGAAAATAGTATTTTAATTTGAACGATGATGCTCAAATGAGGAAATCATAATGAAAAGTGGAGTCAAGCCTGGTTTAATTAGCTAGTGACAAAGGTCTTGGATATGAGGTATGCAGAACAGGAAAGGACTGGTGCGGGAGATATTTTGGGTTATAAACAGTGGAACTCTACTTAGGCTGCTGTTTGAGTTCCCTGGGTGCTATTGTTGTCTTTCTCAACCTGCTGACTCCATTCAAGGTGATAAATAGCACAAATGCCTGTGCCTTTCTGTTCTACTTATTGGTGGTGTTACTATTAATTAAAGAAACATGGAGTAAAAAGCAAAGGGACAAACAAGAAAAGGAAAACTAATTTTCCTGGTGACTGGGAAGGATAAAGGGTTTAGGCAATCCCAGAGGGCTGTTCCTTAGTCTTTTCTCAGTCCAATTTACCATTGCCTCAGAAGGATTGGCAAGCAATAAAACAGAGAGCCAATAATTATTATTCTGTTTCATATGTTTGGACACGTGCACATGTGTACACATATTTCTAGTGTCACACCTAGATGGTAACACAAAGTCTTTGGTCAGTATTATTATGCAAGGGAGCATGAAGAATTTTGACTTACCCAGAGAAAGTAAGTATAGAGGATAGTTATTTGATTTCAATGGCAAACTTAATACAGGGACAGATTTTAGTCCCCAAGTCTTGGAAAGTTAGTGTCTCAGTCACAAAGTCTCAGTCAGAAATTTTGTACCTGATTTATCCCTATGGTCAAGAGAAGGTTCGCAGTCCTCAGTCATTCCATTCATTGAAGTCTGCAAAGAGAGGAATACTTGTCTCTTTGGCCTTTTCAGGCCTGGAATCTCTATTCCCTGTGTTTTCAACATGGCGGTCCTCTCTCAGATCCTAGAACCTTGACCTCATTTCTTGTTCACCTCCCTAGTCTAACACTATATCCTGCACATGCTTTATATCCAGAATCTCGACTTCTATTTTTAATTTACCAGGAGCTTAGCAGTGCTATTGCAATATATATAGCCACAGCCATAATGTGAAGGCGAAGGGCCAGATACCACTGCCTCAGGCTTAACTCATAATTTTTCTTGCCCTTTAACAGAAAACTAAATTACGTTCAGCTTATTTTAGTATACAGATATAAACCACTCAGTAGTATACAAGAGATATATAATACGCGCTGAACTCATGAAAAGTGGCCTTTCATGATTCAGTGGGTAAATCCATTCTTTGGACCATTTCTAATGCCTGCATTTCTGTGACTTTTTTCCTTTGTTTAAATACCAAATTTTCTCCAGGCCTGACATCCTTTGCTGTGCTTTCTTAGAAGCCACATAGTAGGATGACCTGAAATTAGGGAAGGAAGTTAGCTGAGATAAAGCCTGCCTTAGCTGCCAGGCCAGCATTTGGGAAACAATGCCCTGTAGTAGAAGACCAAGACATGTTGTCATGCTTTGCTCTCTGCATTGGGCTGCTTTCTGTTACTGTCACAAATACTCAGCAACAATCAACTTACAGGTCTTGCTTTTTGGGCTATGGTGTGGGAGTACATTGTGGGAGCTTGTGGTGTAGAAAAGCAACTTATCTGGTGGTCAGGAAGCAAGAGAGAGAGAGAGAGAGAGAGAGAGAGAGAGAGAGAGAGAGAGAGAGAGAGAGAGAGAGAGAGAGAGAGAGAGAGAGAGAGAGAGAGAGAGAGAGAGCTCATAATTGCCTTCAGAAGAACTCAAAGCCTCTTCTCTGAAACTTTGCACCACCTTCCACTAATACCACACCGAGAACCAAATCTTTAACACTTGGCTTTTCTGGGACAGTTAAGATCAAAGTGTAACATCCAGTGCCATGTCTCATCTTGGAAAATATCTATGACCCTTAGTGACATGAATTAGCAAAGAAAGATGTGTCCTTATATTATTCCTCCTAAGTTTTATGGGGGGAATTTAAGTATAAAAAAGAAGCAACAGAAATTCGTGATGAGCACAGGGAACTGTGATTCTGTCTATTCTGAATTTAGAAACGTGATGTTTTATACCTTCCTGAGTAGCGAGTTCTCCTCCACAGCTTCATTTCTAGGTGATGAGTCAAGAAAAGAGCAAGTTATGTTTCTAGAGCTAGAAGCTGGGAAGTTGGTGTTTCCTCCTCTTTTGGTCTTAGAAAGTTAAATCAGAGGTGAATCATCTTTGGAGTCTGTTAATGCGTTTATTTTTGTGTTATTTACTTACAAAAATAACTCTTATCACGGGGTGAAGGTGCTTAAGAAATAACAAATGAATCTTTCCATCCAGCCAGATCCTAAACATTTTTCTCCAGGGTCTAGCCACATAAGCATGCTTGAGCCTCCCCTCCACATACCCTCCCTATCCCCCATGTATACCCGACTCTAACTTGAGCCAGACTACATGTTTTGTACACCAGCCTAGGCACCTGTGTCCACCTGACTTTATGTCATCTAAGCCATTTCCAACCTCTAGGCACATCCCCGATCTTATCTTCTGTACCAACCTTTTCTGTCCACATTATACACAGAACTAACAAAAGAAGTCCACATGTCTGGATTACATCACAAAAAGACAAACAATATGAAACAGAGAACTCGTACCTCCATTTTAAATCCTATCAGTCCTGTGGAAATGTCTGCCAATGAGAATGACCTGCGTGATCCCCAGGACACAGAGTTAAACAGAACAATCATAAACTTTATTAAATAACTCAGGTAGTTTAAGGAAGCCACAAAGAAACAATAAAACTAAAGAATCAGAGAGAAAGAAGTTAAAGGGAATAAATGCCGGAGTATCCAATAAAACACAAACATAAAACTTATGAAAATGATGAAAAACAATTCCAGGACTTGAGAACAGAACTCATTAAAAGAGGTAGAAGCATTGAAGAGGACCCAAGCTGAAAAGAAAATTTAATTGAAAAAACCAATAACTCAACTAGAAAACTCAGAGGAAAGCCTTATAAGTAGAATGAGTCAAGCAGAAACTAGAATATCAAGACTTGGAAATAAAGTAAAGGATCTAGAACAAATACGTGAGAAATATGGAATCTAAAATAAAAAAATGGAGAGTGACATATAGGAAATGTGGGACACTATTCAAAGACCAAACTGTTGAATTATAAACAAGATGAGAGAGATCAATGTGAAGTCAATGACACAGACAAATCTTCAACAAGCTCACAGAAGAAAGCTTTCCAAACTAAGTATAGAGAAACCATACAGATACAAGAAATACGCAGAAAAACAAATAGACAAGACCAAAACAACAACAATAGCAACAACGAAAACAAAAAAGGAAAATCCCCATGGCATATAATAGTTAAAACACCAAGTATACAGAAGAAGAAAAGTACACAGAGAACTGTAAGAGAAAAATACATGTCAGAATAAGGGATGATTTCTCAATGGATATGTTGCAAGCCAAGTCCTAAAAGACTGCAAGAGCCATCATAGACTAATACCCTCAGCAAAACTACCTGCCATAGCTGAAGGAGAAAGAAAATCTTCCCATAATAGAAACAATCTAAAACCTTTTGTATTCAACAAACCAAACCTAAAGAACTAATGAGAAGCAACATTTTGGACTGAAGAGAGAAATGACATACAGAGAGGCCATGGGAAAAATGTGAAGTTATAATTATTAAAGCACAAAGCACCTTTGAGAGCACAAACAATACCAAAAACCACAAAAAGACAAGCAATATGAAACAGCAAACCAATATCTCCACTTTAAATCCTATCAGTGTGGTAGAAATGTCTGCCAATGAGAATTACTTAAGTGAGTCCCATGACACAGAATTTAACAGAACAATCATCAACTTTATGGTCATAAACACAGTGACTACAATTAAGCCACACACGTGCATGAGTGTGCATGTACACACACACACACACACACACACACACACACATTTTAACTTTCAGTATCAATGACTTCACTTCTGCAGTCAAAAGACACACAGTGATTGAATGGATCAATAAAAAAATTCATCTCTATGTGTTTTAAAGCTAACACATTTTTTTTTGTTGTTTTTCAAGACAGGGTTTCTCTGTGTAGCTTTGGTTCCTGTCCTGGAACTAGCTCTTGTAGACCAGACTGGCTTTGAATTTACAGAGATCTGCCTGCTTCTGCCTCCTGAGTGCTGGATTAAAGGCATGTGCCACCACAGCCTGGCAAAGCTAACACATCTTAACTTTAAAGATAGGCACTGCCTTAGAGTAAAAGGATGGACAAAAATAATAACATCAAATAGGATGGGGAAGCAAGCAGGTATCATTATCCTAATATCTGACAAAAGAGACTTAAACTAAAGTGTCATAATAGATAATGATGGTCACTTAATCCTAATCAATGGAATGACTAATTGAAAAGGTGTTAGTATTCTAAATATATACATACCAAACTCTGGAGTTCCCAATTTTATAAAAAATATACCTCCAAATTTAAAGAGACAGATTAACAACAGACCATTAACAATGGTGATTTCAATAGCTCATTTTTTTCTAATAGACAGGTTCTCTAGACAAAAAATAAACAGAGAAACATCAGAGTTAAATGAAATCACAAATCAAATGAACTTAGCAGATATCTGTAGAACATCCTATCCAAACACCAAAGAATACAAATTTTGCTCAGCAGCAGAGGGAAGCTTCTCTAAAATATAGCATAACCTGGTTCACAAAACAAATATTTATAAATTAAAGAAGATTGAAATAACTTTGTATATCCTATCTGACAACAGTACAATAAAAATTGATGGCAAACAAATCTCTAGTAAATAAATTCATGGAGATATAGCAACTTTTTACTGAATGATAAATGGATCAAAGAAGTAACCAAAAATGAAATATAAAATTTCTTAGAACTCAGTGTAGTTTAAAACATAGCACAACAATCCTTTGGGACACACTGAAGGCAGTCCCATGAGAGAAACTGATAGCTTTAACTGCTGACATTAAAAAAAAAAAAGAAAACCAGGAAGAGTACAAACTTAATTGGTGGCAAGGAAAAAATAAAAATCAGAGCAGAAATTTCTGAAATAGAAACCTGGAAAACAATACAAAGAATAAATGAATCTAAGAGTTGGTTCTTTGAGAAAATAAACAAGATTAGCCCAGCTAACCAAAAGAAAAAAAGCGAGACTAAATGAACAGAATCAGAAACAAGGAAACACTACAACAGACACCAAAGGATCCAGAATATTTTAAGGGAATACTTTAAAAATATCTACTCTGTTACTTTGGAAAACTTAAAAGAAATGGTTGAATTTCTAGATTCAACAAAACCCACCAAAATTAAACCAAGAAGTCAACAACCTTACACAGATCCATAACAAGTGAGGATATTGAAATAGTAATAAAAGACTTCAAACTGAAGAAAAAAAAACTAGGGTGAGATGGATTCGCAGGAGAATTCTATCAGATTTCAAAGACTTCCAGCTAACCCTTACACTAGTCAAAAGAAGAAAAACAGAAGGCACACTCCCAAGCTCCTCTGACGCCAGTGTCATTTAATGGCAAAACCAGACAAAGGAACAAAAAAGCTACAAGCCAATATCCCTGATGAACAAAGACTCAAAAATACTCAGTAAGATACTTACAAACAGACATATATCAAAAAGATTTCCATGCTGACCAAGTTGACTTTATCCCTGAAATGCAGGGCTGGTTCAACACGTGCAAGCTAAGAAATGCAATAGACTAACTATATAAGTGGACCCAAAGACAAAGTCACATGATCATCTCAGTGGTGCAGAAAAAGCCTTTTATATAATCCATCATGCCTTCATGATGAAAATTCTAGAGTATGTAAGACCAGATGGAACAGATTTCAACATAATAAAAGCTATATATATATATATATAAAAGCTATATATATATATATATATATATATATATATATATATATATATATATATATATAAAACCCCAAGTCAACATAATCTTTTAAAATTGTTTTTATAGAGCTATATATTTTTCTCTGCTCCCCTTTCTTCCTCCCCTCTCCGTTTCTACCCTCTTCTGTGACCAACTTCATCTTACATGGAGAAAGACTTGAAGCAATCCCACTGAAATGGGGAATAAGACAGGGCTGTCCATGATGCCCTCTCCTTTTCAGTACTGTGCTTGAAGTTGGAGCAATAAGACAAGAGATCAAATTAAAGGGAAATAAATAGGGAAAGAAGACAACCTAGCCCTAGTTGTAGATGACATGCTATTTTACATTAGTGATCTGAAAAGTTTCACCAGAAACTTCTAGAAACAGTAAACAAATTCAACAGTGTGGCAGTATACAGAATCGACTTGCACAAATCAAAAGCTTTTTATACACCAACAACAGACATACAGAGAAAGAGGTCATGGACACACTTCCATTTATAATAGTCTCATAGAAAAGGAAATATCTAGGAATAAGCCTAATCAAAGATGTAAAGGAACTTTGCAATGAAAATTTTAACATTCTGAAGAAAGAGATACAGAAAGATGCTAAAAGGTGTAAAACATCTCATGCTCATAGACCGATAATATTCATATTGTAAAAAGGACCATTTTGCTAAAAGCCATTTAAAGTTTGAATGCAATCCCAATTAAAATCCCCATCTAATTCTTTATGGAGATAGAAAAAAACTATCCTAAAATTCATATGGAAACCCAAAAGATCCTGGAAAGCCCAAATAACCCTGAGCAAAAAGAACAATGATGAAGGGACTATGATTCCAAATCTCTAGATAAACTAGAGAGTCATAGTAGTGGAAACAATATGGTACTGGCACAAAAACAGAGATGGAGATCAATAGAACAAAACCAAAGACATAAACATGAGTATATGTAACTTCATCCATGTAATATTTGACAAAGATGCCAAAAACAAAACAGAAACAAAAACAAAAATATAAACTGGAGAAAAGAAAACTTCTTTACCAAATGGTGCCAGGAAAATTAGTTGCTCATTTGCAGAAGTGTGAAATTAGACCGGTATCTATTCTCTTGTACAAAAAATAACTACAAGTGGGTTAAAGACCTAAACATGAAACCTGGAGCACAAACTGTTAGAGGAAAGCATAGGCTGGGTCCTACATGGTCTAGGTGTAGGAAATGATTTCCCTGTGAGAGGAGAACCTTAATGGAGGATCTGTGGGCATGTTTCTCTGGGATTATCTTGATTTACTATTTGATGCAAGAGAGCCCAGCTGACTATGGGTGTCACCAGTACTGGGCAGGTGGTCCTGGGCTGTAGAAGCAAGCTAGCTAAACCGGAGATTGCAAGTAAGCCAGAGACCAACATGGTTCCTGCATGGTTTCTTACCCCAACTTTCCTCAGTGATGGACTGGGACTGAGAAATGGAATAAATCCTTTGTTACTCCTTTACGTTTGGCTAAGTAATTCTGGTTTTCTAGAATTCCCTCATGAGCCATTTTCTTTATCCCAAGTGTTGTTTCTTATACAGAATTTAACTCAGGCTAATGTGGTAATCTAGACGGGGTTTAATTTATTCTCTTAATTTATTCTCTTTTGGTACTATTCGCAGACTGAATTATTTATGTGGGGATAATTCAGAATCTGCATTTTGCACCTTCTTGACAAAATTAGAACTACAGTTTGTGACAGCACAGGGAAAGGAAACCTCCTCCAAATGAGATCCTCCTGCCCGTTTTTACGTGAAAATAGACATGATTTTGTCCTTTTAATTTTTTGAAAAACGAAGTTAATTTTATATTTACAGGAAAAAATTTACAAAATTAGAACCAAGAGTTGATATATGCTCCACACCAGTTTCCTTTCTTCTAAATTTGTATTTTGATACATTTGTCACATTAAATAAATGAATATATTAGGTATTAGCAAAAGTTCATAGTTTGTCCAGTTTCTTTTCTTTTTAACCCATTTCTTTTTTTCTGTTGCTGGGTCCCATCCAGGATACTACATTGCATTTTGTTATTGTGCCTCAATGATGTGACAGTTTCTCAGACTTTCCTTGTTAGGTCATTTTGTAAGACAGACTTCCGTTGGAATTTGGCTGATATATTTTTCATAACTGCTCTTGGGCCTTGGGTTTGAGGAGAGCAAGTTCATAGAGACAGAGTGCCATTTGCACTATACCTTATTAAGATATTCACTACCAACATGACAGGCCACTGTTCTTTCAGTTAGCTGGACGAGGAAGTGTACATAGGTTTCTGCATTCTAAGAACGCTTTGCTCTGCCCTGCCCTCCATGTGTCACTCCTTGGGAGTCCATCATTCTGTGCGGCCCACACTTAAGAGTGGTCGTGGGGGGCTATGCTTTTTTGCCTTTCAGGTCTGTCATTTGGCTGCCAGGTGCTTTCATGTTAACATTCTTTGATTCCAGGAATTATCTGATCAGAAGAGTCCAGGGCCATCTTATTTGATCTTCCTCAGTCTAGACAGTCCTTGATAAAACTATGGTATTTCTGGCCTAACAATTGGCATTTTATGATTAAATGTGATATCTTATTAGGTTTTATAACAGCAATTCATTTTGCTTCCTTTCGCCCGTGTGATTTTTGGTAGCTATTATGTTGAGATTCAAGACTTTCCACTTACTTGGCTTTGGAAGACTGTGAGCCTTTTTGTCTTTGCTGTATGTGCCTGGTTACTTTGTTTTGCCTTCCCTTCTCTATGTAATTATCCTCATTGGGAAGATTCTGTGTCTCTAGGAGATTTCAGTCTTTTGCTGAAGTTATTTCTGTGCTCTTGATCTGCAGACAGAGAGCAATAGATTGGCTTAGAAAGGAAGGAGGAGCAGTTGCCATGGGTCTGGTGATTAAAATGCACATTTCTGATTAGATTTGGGTGTGTTGACTCAGATTTCTTGGCAGTGATGCCCAGGAATCAGCATTGCATTCAGCGCTCTCAGTGATTCTAATGTACTCCATAGTGCTAGTACCACACCATTAGCTAATGCCTGGAAAGAGAGTACAAATTACAAAAACCCCTCTGACATGCTATTTTGCAGAAAGCTTTCTCTGAGATCAAACACTTTCCTTCTGTGCCAGAAGCTACTCCTAAAGCCCAGGCCCAGGTAAGCTGCCAATGTATTTTTTTCTTTGATTACCTCCATCATTTCCTTTCCTTGACTATCTCTCAGTGGAGAAGGGTCATCCCATTGAACAGGGAGAAAATCTCTAGGGTGGGGATTATGGAGACTGTGAAGGCAGGGAGGGAGGTCAGATGGTTGGGGGCATTGTTTGAAAATGTTCTCCAAAGGGTGACAACTGTGCGGGTGTTGGGGTGTCAGGGGTAGAGATGTCAGGTATGGGGAAAGTCAAAGAGATAAGGGAAGGGAGGGTTTACGAGGGGACTTAGTTGTGGTTTAGCCTATAAGCAAATGGCTCACTGCAACGGGTTATTGAAAGACCAGGTAGAAACATCTGCAGGAAATACCAGAAGTTATTGAGCATTTTGTTTAAACTATACATTGGGTCAGTAATTAATAAGAATTTGTCCTGACGTAAATATTTATGTGTTTATTGTAAAGAATCATTTTGAGGTAAGCATTTATAATGTCTCTAGTGGCTTGGATACAGATTTACAGAGATCATAGAAGCTAATTCAAACAGTTTTTGTTTTAACATTTTTTTAAGATTCATTTTTATTTATGTATGTGCTTGTGTGTATGTGTGTGTGTGCATGCCATGTGTATACAGGTGTCTGGGGAGGCCAGAAGAGGGCAGTGGATCCCCTGAAGCCATAGTTATAGGTTGTTGTGAGTTGCCAGTGTTACTTCTGGCAACCAGACTCAGGTCCTAGAGGAATAGCAAGTGTTTCTAACCACTGATTTGTCTGTCTAGTCCTGTGTTTAACATCATTTGTATATTAGGTATATAATAAGACCATGATTAATGTACAGGGCATGTTAGATGGTATTAAGGAGCCACTAAAACTTAGTTCTCTATCTTCCAGAAATTTGCATTTTGCGGGGGATGGGCAATCAAGATTCATAGAATTACATACTAATAAATATCTCTTGAATGTCAAAGATCTCTTGTTGACATAAGTAGTTCAGAGGATGACTTTTTAACTAAGTTATCTGGGGATTATAATTCCACAGGATTCCCTGAGTTCCACCTAATGTTTGGCTGTGGGTCTCTGAATCTGTTTCCATCAATTTTTGAATGGACCTTCTTGATGACAGTTCACTAGGCATCAATCTGTGCATATAGCAGAGTATCATTAGGAATCATTTCATTGACTTTTTTTTATTGCCAATCATGTTTAGTTCGCCTAGAGGTCTCTGCACTGTCCCAACTCTGGGTCCTGGCCCTTCAGGCAGTGTCAGGAGTGGGCTCCCTCTCATGGTATGTGTCTCATGCTGTGCCTGTCATTTGTTGGCTACTCCCATAATTTCTGCACCACTATCCTAGCACATTGTATAGGTAGGACAAATTGTAGGTTCAAGGTTATGTGGCTGGGTTTGTGTTCCAATCCTCATAGTAGAAGTCTTGCCTGATTACAGGAGATGTGAGACTCAGGCTCTGTATCCTCTATTGCTAGGAGTTTTAGCTAGGGTCATCCTTATAGATTCCTGGGAATGTCCATTGCACTAGGTTCCTAGCTCATCTCTGAGATGCCTCCTGATTCTAGGCATTTCTCCCAGTGTATTCTTTCCCTTCATCCTCCCCACACCTGATCCCTCCTGTTCCTATGCCTATCTACCCTACCTAGACCCCTCCACCCCATTCACTTGTGACATCTATTCTATTTATGCTTCACAGTGAGATTCATGTGCTCCCTCTACCCCTGCCGAGCCTTTCTTCTTCCTTAGCTTCACTGGGTCTGTGTATCATTGCATGGTTACCTTTTACTTTATGGCTAATATTCACTTATATGAGTACATACCATATTTTTTTTCTGGGTCTAGGTTACACCAGTTAGGATGATCTTTTCTAGTTCCATTCATTTCTTAAATGGTACATTTCAAGTATTTAGAAGCCTTGTGTGGCTACTTTTGAGGGTTATACCTTAACAGAATAATCCATATGGGGCTGGAGAAGTGGCTCAGTGGTTCATAATACTTGCTGGTCTTCCAGAGGACCTGAGCTCAGTTTTCAGCACCCACATGGGATGAACTCCATCTGCCTGTAACTTCAGCTAAAGGGGACCTGACCCTTTCTTCTGGCTTTTGTGTGTGAGGAGCCACATGCACATGGCACACACACACACACACACACACACACACACACACACACACACAAACACACACACACACACACAAAATCTTTAAAAATAGTATTCTGATTATTGCAGAAGATTCAATTGAACAGATTTGTGAGTAGTTATTCTACATTTTGGACCAATATTCTTAACCCACTCTTCAACCAGCTATTGACAGCCCACACCAAATTAAACAACAAAAAATTTAAACTGCTATCAATGAATGGTCTAATGAATAGAACAGAGTTCTCAAAAAAAGAAAACAGATGGCTAATACATATTTTAAAAAATGTTCAACATCATTAACTGTCAAGGAAAGGGAATTTCTTAAAATTGAGAATAGATTCTTCTCTCATACAATATATCATGACTACAGTTTCCCTTCCTACCACTTCTTCCTCCCCCACAGACTCACTCTCCCTCCATTGCCTTTCAGAAAAGAGAAGGCCTTTAAGAGACAGTAGTCAAACAGGACAAAACAAGATACATTAAGACAAGGCTGGACAAGGTAATCTAATAGGAGGTAGAGTCCCAAGAACAGACAAAAGAGTAAGAGAGACACCTGCTCCCACAGTTAGGAGTCCCACAAATCGTCAAGCCAAGAACCATAACATATACACAGAGGACGTGGTGCAGACCCTTTGCGGGCCCCATGCTTGCCATTGCAGCTTTTGTGAGTCCGTGTGAGCCCTGCTCAGTCTATTCAGTGGGTCATGTTCTCCTGCTGTCCTCCATCCCTTGACTCCAACAATAAGGAAAGGCAAATTAAAATAATGTTGAGATTCCATATTACCTCAGTTAGAATGGTTATTGGCCAAAACAAGAATAACAACAGCAGCAACAACAACAAATGCCCACAAGGGAAAGAGGAATCCTTGTTCTTTTTTTGTGGGGAGCATGCGTAAAGCAGTGTAGACACTATGGAAATCAGTATGTGTGTTTCTTAAAATCACAACCACTATTTGAACCAGTCATAACACTCCTGCATATATTTCCACAAGCCTTTATATTCCAACCCAGAGATATGCCTCAGCAATATTTCATAGGAAAATGAATCAGCTTGATTATACACCATCAGGTGAGAAGATAATGAGAAAGTGTGCATAGACACATTGGCATTTTATTCATCGGCAAGGAAACATGAACTTTTAAGGAAAGCATCTGGATCTGGAAATTATTAGATTAAGTGATATAACTGAGACTCAAAAAAGATAAATACTGCACTTTCTCTGGCATTCTGAATTCTCGCTTTTAATTTTTGTATATGTTTCTTTACAGTGATTGTAGATATAGATTATTATATTAGCAACTTTACTGTACCTGTGATAAAATGCCATGGCTCAAGAAAGTTATAGAAGAAAGAATTTATTTTGGCTTGTAATCCCAGACAGCTAACCATCCATTATGGCAGGGAGGCATGGCAGTAAGCAGCAGACATGGTGGCAGGAGTAGGAAGCTGAGCAATCACATCTTTAACCACAGACACAAGACAGAGAATGAACTGAAAGTAGGACTAGGCTGCGATCTCTCATGCCCCCAGTTCTGTACTTCTGGCTGTAAGGCCGGTCCTCATAAACTTCCCCAAACATCACCGCCAAATGGGACCAAGTGTTTTAAGAGCTAAATCTATGGGGGGCATTCTCATCAAACTACAACAGCCGTGAAACTAGGAAGGGACCACGGCATGGGAAAAAGAGGCCTATAGCAAGTGGTGAAGGTTAATAGAACATGTAATATGAATGCAGAAAGGGGACTGCAGGGACTGGAAGGGCTTGTGGAAAGAGTGTTGGGAATAGGGAGAAGGGGAAGGAAGAAGATCATCAAATATAAATTATACATGAAGGTGGCCTAATGAAACCTATCACCTTCTGTGCTGATTGAATGAGTACTGGCCCCTCCAAATCCCTTGATGTCTGCCTAGATATAGATACACAAGAGGAAGGAAGCAGTGTGGGTAAGTGCAGCATTTTAATGGGTTCTCTATCAACATATTAGTGGAATTTATTAAAATAATATACTATTTCAAATTTTTTTTCAATTCAGTGAGTTAGGCTAATTTAAATTTTATTGGAGAAAATAAGCTAGTATTAACCAAGGACGTATACCTCTATAATGATAATATCATGTTAGTTTCTTGGGAGATACCAATTGCAGTCTATTTGTGGTTCAGGCCCCCACTTCTAATTTGCAGATCCCTCTTGGCAACTTTGCAGCTTAATGAGATGGCACAGCCATGGTTACATGTCTTGTTCCTTTTCAGGTTTCTCTGAGAGGCCCTTCAGCTTGATTTCTCATTTTCAAATGGGCTACAAAAATGTGTACTCATCAAATGTATGTTTCTTTACTCTGGGAACAATATTGCTAACCCAAGGACACTAATTATATTGTTATATGATATAGGGCCTAGGATAATGTTAAACTGCCAAGACATTGGTTTCTCTAATTTCAAAGGAAAATAGAGTCTTGCTTCTAAAGGGAGGAACATCAGCTATTAGGATAGTAATCTTACATTTCCTGTTTCCTATCAACATTAGCATTTAGGCATAATTTTTTAACAAGTATTTATTTTTGTACACATGTGTGCATGCATGTGTGTAGGAGCATGCTTGACATATGAATGGAGGTCACACACATATGCACAGGCTTTATATATCTTTGTTTATTGCTCTGTACCTTACACATTCAAATTGGGTCTTTGAAGAACCCTGAGCTCTCCTCCCAGCTAGTTCCTCTAGTCAGCTGGATTGGGGGATTCCATGTCTGCCTCTGTAATACTGGAATTATAAGTGGGCAACTACATGGGTACTTGTTATGTGGCAAACACTCTGAGCTAGTTATTTTCCCTGATCCATATCAACTGATAATATTAAGGCATCTGATTTCCTCTAATTTGTATAGGAGAATCACACAGAATATTGCACTTTATGAGTTTATATTAAGAAAGATTAGCTTATTATTTACTTTCCCCCTGACTTTCTCCTTTCAAAATGTATCTTTTAAGGCATGGTTTTCTTTTTCTGTTTCTCTCAGTGTTCTAACAACTGAGACAATGGAAATAGAATCTTCTCATGGGATCTTTGCAAGGATTCCTAAGGGCATTATCGTTCCATACACAGTGATAATGGCCATAGGCTGGGTGAGCGCTAGACTGTTGTTGAATGTTTACTGAACATTGATTTATTTGGTGACAATGAATTGTACTCAGGTGGAAGCTGGTTTTTCTTTTGTCTTAGACTGTTTTTGGTTCAACTTCTACACATAGGAATTTTATTTAGACTGGATATAAGTGTCCCAGAGTTAGGACAAAGGCAGGCTGGGAATTTCATATTTTGTTCAAAGCCTAAAGCTAGATTTTTCTTAGCAAGGTATTATTTAGAAATGCTAGAAAAACACTTCTTTGTAGCTGTTTTGACCCATATGTATGTTTTTCTTTTTAATGATTCCTGTTATTGGCATTCAGCTATATAGCCCAGAAGCATTAAATGGAAAAATATTTCAGAAATAAAAAATTCCTAGCTTTTGCTTTTGAGACAGTGTCCTACCACTCAGCTTTGGAACTCACTCTGTAGACCTGGCTGGCCTTGAACTTACAGAGATCTGCATGCCTCTGTTTCCTCAGTGCTGGGAATACAAATGTGAACATCTATATCTGGCTTTTTTTAATTATTAAAAAAATGGCTTCTGGGGAGGGAACTCAGGTTCTTTAAAGCAAGCATGATGGAATCATCTCACCAGACCTGCCATATTGTCTGGTCATGGTGCTGATAGATTATTATTGTTGTTAATCTCTCATCATGACTAATTTATAAACCAAAATTTAAAAAAGACTTTACTTACTTTTATGTGTATGGGTGTTTTCCCTGAATGTATGTCTGTGTACAATATGCATGCCTTTTTCTCACAGAGGCCAGAAGAGGGTATTGAACTGGAACTGAAATTTTAGATGGTTGTGAGCCTCTGTGTGGGTACTGGGAGATGCACCCAGCTCTTCTGGAAGAGCAGCCAGTGAACTTAACTACTGAGTCATCTCTCCAACCCTTGTAAATGAAACTTTCCCATATGTATCCAGGCATATAATTGTATATTTATGATTTTAGAGCTTGAGAGCCTGAGGCTGCCTTAGAAACCTGAACCCAGCCTTGAATACATAGTGGTTCTGTTTCTCAACCAACCAAGCAAGCAGTCAGCCAATCAAGCAGTCAGTCAACCAAGCAGTCAGCCAACCAACAGTTCTTCAATATAGGTATATATGTATACAAATCAAAAACAGCTTTAGTTAATGTTTCAGGCTTTAGAGCATCATTATAGCAAATATAAGCACACACAACAGGAGTTATTCTCCATCAGAATTCCAGCATGAAGTATTTTAAACTGTCATTGTTGTTATTTGTACTTGAGAACTCCAAGGGACAAAGTGCCTTACTTGACCCTAAACTGTTTTTGTTTTGATAGCTGGCAGATTCAGGTGAGGAATTATATTCTTATCGCTTGCTGACTCTGTTAGTCAGCTTAGCATTACTGCAGTGAAATATTGAGGCAATTAACTTATAAGGAGAAAGGGTTTATTTATGCCATAGTTCTGGAGGTTCAAGATTAGATGGTCTCATTACTTCAGGTCTCTGATGAAGGTGCCAGATAGCAGTAGTCGGAGCATGTGCCAGTGCCAACCTCCTCACAGCATAAGCTACAACATGGACTGGCAGAACTCACAAAACAGGGGCCACTATCTCCATCCGAGGAATGACCAAAGGGGCTTCAATAAAGTCTCATTTCTGAAGGACCATAACATCTCCCAGGGATAACACTTTGGAAACAAGCCTTTAGTACATGGTTCTCAGGGGACAGTAAGCATATCCAAACCATAGCACTGGCTATACGGGGCAACCTCAAGGATGAACTGCTGTTCTGAGAGGCATCAGAAATATAATATACTTTTGGCCTGTCAAAGGTATATTTTTCCATTGGTCAAGATGTACAGCATGGGTTTCTGTCACCAAAACTTACAGTTTTCTATAAAGATACAATTCTTTATGGGTGGCTACAAATGTAATTTACTGTGCACAAAAATGCAGTGCCCAAGTGTGGTGGTACACAGCAATTTTAGCATGTGAAAGGTTGAGGCAGGGGGATTATGAGTTAGAATTCAGCCAGGGCTATGAAGTGAGTTTAAGGCCAGCCTGTGCTACAAGAGTAAAACCCTATATCAACAAAACAAAATGCAAAACATGAAGTATGGGAGAGGGCAGTGGAGGAGGGAAATGATTAAGGCCAAAGTATAGTGAAACATAGGCGTGAAAATGTCACATTGGAACTCAATACTCTCATGCTTATCTACAAAAGCTTCCGAATTAAACAGTTTTATCTACTTCTCTTACTATTTGTTCTATGAAATTTCTCCAAACCTATGAAATTTCTCCAAGCCCAGAGACTAACAGTGGTGACATTAATGAAATTATTTAAATTATTTAAATAAAACTTAAATTCTTAAAACAGTATTAGATGTAGTTACTTCAGTTTATGTATATAGGTGCTTTGCCTGCATGTATGTATGTGCACCACATGTATGCAGTGCCCATGGAAGCCAGAAGTGTGTCAGACCCCCCAATAACTGGAGTTAATGAATGACAAGCCATGATGTGGGTACTAGGAACCAAATCTGGGTTCCCCCAATAGCATCAAATGTTCTTGACCAACTCTCCATATCCAAACTCTTCTTTAAACCTTAAAAATGGGAAGAAAACAGGGTCCCATGGGGGGGGGGAGGTTGTTGGGGCAGCCTGCCTGCAGGAGGCTTGCCTGATGGCTGGCTAGAACAGCTGAGGAGGGTGGGGAAGCCTAGAGACTGGGTTGTCCAGGTAAGGGGCTGGTCACTCACCTCTTGGTCACTTCTGTCCAGTCCCAGTCTGTGTCCCAAGGAGCCACTGAGATTGTGGGGATGGGTGGGTTTAGGGATAGAGTGGAACTCTTAGATTACAGGGTCCAGTGCAGGAGTGTTGAAGCAGCCTACATGTAGGAGGTTTGTCTGCTGGAAGGCTAATGTAGCTGAGGTGGGTGGGGGAATAGGCCAGGGTTTTGCCCTGGTGCCTAGTGTCCACGACTCCAGAGAAGCTAGGTAAGAAGAAAAACCCCAAGGAAGACATACATGGCTATATTTATCCTGGGAAGGGAAAACAGACAAGGACTCCATACAAAAATTGGAAGCATGGGGGGTAGGTGAGAGAAGGGAGGGCAGAAAGGGAAGGTTGGTGGCGGAAGTCACAAAATAATCCCATACTGGTATAGGCGGTCCTTCTGTCTATGTGTTGCTTTCATTGGTTAATAAAGGAACTGCCTTGGCCTGTTTATAGGGCAGAACTTAGGTAGGTGGGGAAAACTAAATGGCATGCTGGGAGAAAGTAAGCAGAGTCAGATATGCCAAATCTTTGCTGGCAAGCCACTGCTACATGGTGATATACAGATGAATAGAAATGGGTTAAATTAAAATATAAGAGCTAGTGGATAAGAAGTTAGAGCTAAAGGACCAAGCAGTGTTTTAAATAATACAGTTTCTGTGTGGCTATTTTGGATCTAAGCTAGCCGGGCAGATGGGAACTAAACAAGCAGCCCTCCTTGCAACACCACACTAGTTCAGAATTATGAATAATAAAGGGTTATTTATTTAGGGGAGACTTACATATCACTATCCTAGATCACAGTCCTCTGCACAAATGGGGAACAGAAATAGAGTCTAACAGCCAGAAGCAAGAGCAGGAAGCCAGAGAGCAAGTGCATGCTTTATAGCTGCATTTATAGTTTAAGAGACCATGCCCAAGTGGACTGGTATCTTAAAGGCTATTGGCTGAAGGAGCAGAAGGAGCTCCCACAGCAGAGGGGGGAGGAGAAAGAAAGGGGGAGGAGAGCATAGGGAACGGGTGGCTGAGATGAGGGAAGGGTTGAGATAGGGAAATGATAGAGACAGAGAGCAAGAAAAGAGATATCTTGATTGAGAGAGCCATTATGGGGCTAGTAAGAAACCTGGCACTAAAGAAATTTCCAGGAATCCACTGGGATGATCTGAGCTAAGACCCTAAGAAATAGTGGTGAGGGTACCTGAACTGGCCTTCCCCTGTAATCAGATTGAAGACTACCTTAATTGTCTTCATATAAACTTCATCAAACAAATTATGGAAGCAGATGCAGAGATCCACAACTAGCACTGGGTTGAGCTCCCAGAGTACAGTCAAAAGAGGGAGGAGTGATAATATGAACAAAGGGGTCAAGACAATGATAGGGATACCCACAAAAATAGCTGACCTGAGCTAGTGGAAGCTCACTGACTCTGGACAGACAGTTGAGGAATCTGCATAAGCCCAAACTAGACTCTCTGAATGTGGGTGACAGTTGTGTTTCTGGGGCAGTCTGTGTGACCACTGGCAATGGGACCAAGATTTATTCTGAATGCACGAACTGGCTTTTTGGAACCCATTCTACTTTGCTCAGCCTAGATATAGTGGGCAGGGCCTTGGTTCTGTGGGAGGAGAGTGGGGAGAGGGAACTGAGATTGGTATGTAAAATGAGAAAATATTGTTTAAAAAATAAAGAAAAAATGGGAAGAAAATATTTTGATTATTCTGATAGGTATTTGTCAGTTAGAGCTTTTGTAATAGAACACCTCCAACTGGGTGACTTAGATGAAAAAATATAACTTCTACTCAGTTGTGCTTTGTAAGTCTGAGATGGAGGTACCTGCAGGGTTAGTTTCTGATATGGCCTTTCTACTTGGTTGCTGTGACTTACTCTATGTATACTCCTGGTTCTCCTTCTCTTCATGGGGGTTATTTGTCACATTATATAAATTTATTTAAACTTAATTACTTTTTAAAAAAGTTTTATTTCAAATGTAGTAATGATAGAGATTAAGATATAAAAGTATATCCTAATATATGGGGCACAATTCAGTCTATAATAGTCTGTCTTGAGACTTGAATGAAGTAATATCTGTGAAGTGCTCACTTCTGGGTTTGACACAAAAATGAGCTCTTGCTAAACAAAGCAATTCATTTAACAGAGTGCTTGTTGTTTTCCAGCCACTGTTCTAGGTGTTGAGTGGTACAATATTGAAGAAAACATGAATAACTGTACTGTAGTGGTTTTGGTTGTCAGTAGTGAAAATGCTAACCAGTCAACACAAAGGCTACAGCCAAGTGTAGAGGCCATGTCAGAAACTAATGCAATCAACCCACAGTCTGTGCATCCATATAAAACTTATAGTGGGCTCGGAGGAGAGGCTAGTTAGTATGTTGTTGCAGAAGGAGTTCCTTTGTAAATTTTATATAGTAAAACAATATATGAAGCAAAAATCTCAAAATTATGATTATTTATTCAAAAAGCCCTAGCAGGCTTATAATTAGTTTATTAATTATAATTTCTAAGCCAGATTCTGTTTCTAGGTTTTACTTCAGGGTTTTGTTACAAGCTCTTTCTTAATGAATGTCATGGGAATGATATCATCTTATATATTATAGTATATATTACCTGACATAGTTTTATTGCAGTATGACTAGAAATGACAATGATCACATTTCTCTCCTCTAGATATACTTTCCTTTTCTGCTTAGTTTATTCATTTTATACTCTTCAATTTAAAATGGTGGAGTCTTATAAATTCAAGCCACTCAACATTCTCCAGCTTTAAAACCAAGCACAGAGAACTTCACTAAAGTTCTTTTCACTCCTATCTTTGAATAATTAATCATCTGCTTTAAAAATCAATCTTATAATACATATTTATTATACAACCATATATTTGATTTGAAGTTAAACTCAAAAATACATAAAACACCTGCCTTACCTAAGATCTTGTAAGGCAGAAATACAATTTCAAATATTTTACAAAGAAGGACCATGAAATATACAGTTTTCAAGTAGAAAGCTTGACCCCTTTAGCCCATGACAGTCATGGGAAGGCTTCCTAGAGGATCTACATAAGATACATTTAAGAAGAAATTACTACCTATCAATCTGAATATTTAAGGGTTTGTTGGCAGGGCCCTTTGATCATCTGTAGTACTTAATCACTGCCACATTCATTACATACTTTCTGGGAGGAAGGTATCTTATTAGGTCTCAGAAATTATTTAGTCTGCTTTCTCTTGCTATAGCAGAATCACTGAGGATAAATAATATGTCTTATAGTCTGGAGACTCAGAAGTTCAAGGGCATGCCAACAGCATGTGGTGGACGATGAGCTTCTTATTGCATCATCTAATGCAGAAGTATTGAACATGTGCAAAAGAGACAGAAGGTCAGAGAGAGCTCACCTTGCCTTTAGAACAGATCCTCTCTCATAAGTAACTCACTACCAAGGATTTTGTAAGCAGATTAATTGAGTTCCTTATAGCACATCCCTCATGACCCAATCTGCTCTTGATAGCCCACCTGATTCTACTGCTTATTACTGTCACACTGGCAGTTAATATTTTGAAGGCACAAACCACACCAGAGATAAACCAGGCATCATCTTCATTTGCAAGAAATCCTTGCTTCTTTTAAGGCAGGGCTGAGAGGCTTTCCGTAGGCCATCAAAGGAAAAGGCCAGATGGATGGCTGTCCCTGGAACCTTTCATTTCAATCCCTCCTTTATGTTTTCCTCACTGAGTGCTGCAGGAGCTCCATCTGCTCCTCCAGCCAATAGCCACTGAGATACCAGCCCACTGGGGCGTGGTCTCCCTCTCTTTATAAAAGCAGCAGCAGCCTTCTTCACTCTATTGCTTCCGGCTACTAGACCCCTTTCCTGATCGCACAGAGGGCTATTGTCTGGGACGGGGATCTGTTAGTTTTTTCTCTTTAAATAAATAACCATTCTATTAATCATAATTCCAAACTGGTGTGGGCTTGTTTGTGACTTATGCCTTCAACTGAGGACATACGACTGAGCGCCAAGAAGAAGGATTTGTGTAGTAACTGTGGCAGAGGAAGAAGAGTATTCTTTCCTCTTCATTTCAATGCAGCCTCCATGCCCTATTGTTGTTAAGCCTCTTACCTTGGATGCCAGGTGAGAGGAACATAGGTGCATGTAGATATAAGAACTGTGTGAAAAAAAAGAACTCTGTGATGCTTTTACTGTCACTCCTTCCTCCTGTGCTCTGGGAATACTTCTAAATCCATCATGTCCTTCCTTGCTAAGCTTGGGTAGGGTCTTATTCTCCTTCTAAACACATTGCTTTGGATGAACATTAGTTTATTCACCAGAAATTGTTATATGAGTTCACATAATTTGATTTTCCTTGTCCTAGAATTTTGAGAAAAGTGCTAACCATGTTATTGACCACATAATTCTACATTTCACCCCTTCTTCTTGCTTATGAGGGTAAAAGAACAGTCAGTCTTTACAAAAGGCCCTGTTCAGGAGTAGCTCTGCCAGGTAGTATGGGCCCCCAGAGTCAAAGACTAGAAGAAACGCCATGCCTTCTGACTTAAAGAAAGTGCGATAGGTGTGAGGGACAATTAGTGAAGTCAAGGAACTTGTATATAAAGGAAAAAAGATCAAGGTCCTTTGTATTCTGGGTGCACAATTATGTGTTGAAAGACCTTCTATGTGGTTATCAAATTTGGTGGTTTACCTATAATGTTCACACATTTCGACTGTGCATATAGCCCATTTGGCCTTGTCGTTCTCAGATCTTCCAGGGTTCTGTCCTTTGCTATGTCATTTCCTATAAGGATTCCTTTCTAAACCTCTTTGGTATGTGTTTTTTTGCACTAAATGGATTTTTTTTTTCCAGAAAGAATCCTTTTGTTTCCTGAGTCAACAGAATGATTCCTCCATGGAGAAGCCCTCCTGTTGGTTTGTGGCTAATGGAAGCTAGACTTTATATTGTTAAGAGGGAAGAAATGGGAAAGACACAGATATGTTGTTTTAGTTCCTTGAGATAGGATTTCCCACTGGTATGTTGAAGAAAGCTATTAACACAAGGGAAAATGATTAGGAAAAAACCCCAAGGTAGGTGGATTTTAATATTATTAGATTTCATAAGATAAAAGTTAGTAATTGCTACCATTTATTGGACTTATTCTGTATTGGGATCTGTACCAGAATCTTTTACATTCTTGTTTCTTAAAATGTTCTAAAGAGGTTTATGAAAGAGGAATGATTTCATTTCCATTTTTGAGATGAGAAAATAGAGGCACAATGACTTCAGATAACTTAAAATCAAACTTAGGTCCACCTAAGCCTAGTGCTAAACTATAATTAAGAGATTTTCTTTTAAATTTTAGGACCTCCATAAGATTTTACTACCTGTATATACATTTATAATTTCAAAGAGGAAGATAGCAGAGTTGGCATTTTCCAAATTTACTTTCAGAAACTATATTTACCTCTCAAACTTTTACAAGAATGTTGAAGGAACGGTGGGGCTGCGTCCTGCCATCTGGCCGTCGGCTAGCTTTACCCAAAATAATTACATGGAAATTGTATTCTTTTAAACACTGCCTGGCTCTTTTGTTTCAGCCTCTTATTATCTAGTTCTCATATCTTGCTTTAACCCATATTTAGTAATCTGTGTAGCACCACGAGGTGGTTGCTTACCAGGAGACATCTTAACCTGCGTCCATCTCGGAGAGGAGTGGCATTGTGACTCACTATGGCAACTGCCTGAAGCATCTGTCCCACTGCCTTCTACCCAGCATTCTGTTCTGTTTACTCCGCTTACCTAATTTTCTGTCTCTTAAAGGGCCAAGGCAGTTTCTTTATTAATAATGAAAGTAACACAGAGAAACTCTTCCATCACAAGAATACTGTTCTAAGGACTATGCATTGGGATAAGAAGAATGTAGGTTTTTTGTGATACTAAAGCTTTGTCTTTATTAACATGCTTTTATAGCCATGGTGCCATTTAATTCTCATAAGCTTGACACAAGGTACATTAGGTATTATTATAGTTATTTCACGAGGGGGAAATTTATAATGCTTCAAGTTCACTCACTTCCTCAAGTCTCTCATTAAATCATGGAAGAGAGGAAAATGAAATATAGTAAATTAATAAAGATACAAGAATCCATGTGATGGATTCTCACTGGTTTTATTGGTGATTATGAGGATGTGATAAAGATTGTCTTTTGATGGCAATAATCAACATTAACTATCCTAAAAATGAACGTGTGAATGTGTCCAGTATTTGTATTTTCTAGAGATCTGTCATCATGTTGAAGGATGTTCATTTTAAAGAAGGGAAAGGAACAACTAGCAGATTGGAAACATGTAGTAGTTATCATTTCTAGTTAGCAGAGTGTGAAGGAGCAGACAGAATCATTCCTACATGTAACCAGAGAATACAAGATAGAGGCTGGCTTAGCAAAGTACAAGAACTTATATATAGTTGCAAAGAAGAAATAGAATAGTACATTTTGCTAATACTATTAGCTGATAATGAACTAAATGTGCTCATTAATACAGTGAATGCCATCAGGTAGGGTTCTGTTAAAAACCAAACCAAATCAAGATAAAACCAAAACAACAACAGCAATAACAACAACAACAACAACAACAACAACAAAACCCCAAACACCACTTTAATAGACTATATTAAAGATACACACTCATCATGTATACTTGTAAAAATAATAAAATAATAAAAGGGCATAAGAGACAAAAGGAAAAATGAAATGTATATTAATATACTTGGTGGAATTTGATGTCTAAAGCACTAAACGGTTTAGGATATATAGCATCTTAAAAAGGGCATTATCTACTAAGAAAATATAGTTACCACAAACTTTTATGTCATTGAATAGTTGAAGCAAAAACTATTGGAAAAAAGTAAACACTCATTAAGTGTTAGGATAGGTCAACAAATTTCTTTTAAAACTACACTGACTTAGAGCTGGAGAGAGACATCAGCGGTTAAGAGTACTTACTCTCCTAGTAGAGGAGCCAGGTTCCATTCCCAGCACTCACACAGCAGCTAACAACCATCTGCAACTCCAGTTCCAAGGAATCTGACATCATCTTCTGACCTGAGCAAGAAGTGCACATACATGTTATCCAAACATAATGCAGACAAAAACCCATATACAAATACAAATACCTTTAAAATCACACAGATGGCAAATGCTGTAGAGATCTAAAAAGTAGCACAATCTTTAATACATACATACATATATATATATAATATTTAGCCTCTAAATTAAAGAGGGCATAGTTTTGCTGTAGTATTTTTGAATTATCTGCAAATGTCACATATATATGTCTACAAAAATAAGAATTCTGTAGGATTGCAAAAATATTCTAGATACAAGTAAGAAAATTTAACAAAAATAAAATATGACCAAAACTTAACTCTTTGAAAATTAAGAAATAGAATTATAGATGTTTTTGGAATAAAAAATTAAAAGCCAAACTAACAGCTATAATAAAAATAATAAAATATCTATATATACTAACAATATGGTATAAAGTAAATTATTTAATCAGAAGAGAAATTGTAGTTTTAAATGCCTTCATCATTCCAGGTAACAAAAATTAAAGAATGTCATGTTTATGTTATAAAAGAATTTGTGTAAACAGTAAACAGAGAGAGGTAATAAAGTTCACAGTTGAATAAGAGAAAAAAATTAGAAAAATAGAAGGCCAAATGTTATTTGTATTTTCAAAGTCAAATTTATTTTTACCTCATGTGTGTGGGTGTATTGCCTGCCCATCTCTGTCTAATATACTTCATGGATGCAGTGCATCAGAAGCCAGAAAAGGACATTAGATCCCTGGAACTGAACTTATGAACTTATGGGAAGGTACTGGGAATCAAATCTGGGATCCCGTGGAAGAGCAACCAATAGTTTTAAGCATCTCTGCAGCCCAAGTGTTTTTTGTTTCAAACAATGAAACACCAAAATGTTTATAAGCTAAATGTAAGAAAAATAGTTAAGGGTGAAAGTTTAGTAGTAGAAAAGAAACAGTTATCACAAATTCAGAATGTTAAAATATCCTTGAATTTTGGGAGCCTACAGAGTCCAGCTCTGCTGAATTTCTCCCAGAGTTTGGTTATCACGGCAAAGTGTAAGGGACTTAAACATTTCTAGATTAAGAGGTAACTCATATGCTTGTAGTTCTAGTTGTATCTTTTTATTGTTCTGCTTTAATTCTGATTTTCTTGCCCTAATTGTCTATAATTTTTATAATTTTTGAGCTTTAATTCTCTGATTCAATTTCTTCTTCTTCTTCTTCTTCTTCTTCTTCTTCTTCTTCTTCTTCTTCTTCTTCTTCTTCTTCTTCTTCTTCTTCTTCTCCTCCTCCTCCTCCTCCTCCTCCTCCTCCTCCTCCTCTTCTTCTTCTTCTTCTTCTTCTTCTTCTTCTTCTTCTTCTTCTTCTTCTTCTCCTTCTCCTTCTCCTTCTCCTTCTTCTCCTTCTCCTCCCTCTCCCTCTCCTTCTTCTCCTCCTCCTTCTCTTCCTTCTCCTCCTCCTCCTCTTCTTCCTCCTCCTCCTCCTTCTTTCTTCTTCATTTTCCTACATTCTTTATCCTTCTACAATTTTTACTCTCCTAATCTTATTTCTTCCCCATTAAAAATTCCCAGTATTATCCATCTATAAACAACTTGTTAGTAATAAAAACACTACAAGACAAATACTCAGGGACACAAGCATTCTTTGAAGATATGTAGCCAAACTTATGAGCTAGTTTGTACCCGATGGCAGCTGCAGCTATGAGGTGGTTCCAACTATCTCTTAAAGGGGCCTCTATAGGTTACAATGAGAGAAAACTAAATCATTGAGAGATCAAAGGGAAAGGCAAAGAATACATGCATTATTTTACATTTAAGTGTTATTAATGATATCTGGACATGATTAGTCAATTAACAGTCTTTTTATCACCTCAATCTCAGGACCTAAACAGAAAGTTAGTTTACTGAATCTAAAACTTTACAATAAAAACTGGTACAAAGTATTAATTGCTATTTTAATTCAGAACAGGGAGGTGCCAGTGAAGGAAGCTTAGAGCCACATAGGTGCATTTATCCCTTGAAGGACTATGATATAACAAGGACAGATACCTGAAACACTACCCTAATTTGTCATAAATCTTAGAAGGACTTAGATCCAGCAAGGCCAGACACTTGCAGTTCTACTCTGTGAAAGTTCCTCCTGTGATCACCCTACAAGAACATCTGTCTGAACCAATCATCTTGTCAGGGAGATAATTATAGAGAGCAGACTTCTAAGTTTTTCTTTTTATTGCAGTGTGGGACAAAAGGATTTGACTGTCCTATGTGCCAGAATTACACAGTTTGGGGAAAAAATCTTTGTAGTAACAGAGCACAGGAAAATTGTGCCCGACACATGAGGCATACATTACAGGGGAGCATGTTATCACATAAGAGAATCTGCAGTTAGAGACAGTTTTTCAAAAGGCAGTATTTTTTACAGCCTGCCTACATGAATTTATCCTCCATCATATGTGTAAATCTCTGTTGGGTTGGCCTTCTAAATGTCAGCTGATCTACTGCATAAACTTGTGGATCTCATGACTTGAACATATTGCAGACTTGGTGAAAAGAAGGTGACCGATGAGAAATACCAACTGTCTTCTGTGTTTTCACAAAGCTGGGGCTCAATATCAGATTAGTGGCCACAGCAGCTAAGGAGAGTGACACTAGCTGGTAGACAGTGACCAGGCAAAGTCCAGAGGTGCTGAACTTTTTAGATTTGTAAAGGAAATAACAGACACTAACATAGATCACTGAACAGAGTGCTGAGGAAGAGAGAAAATTGTTATTGGTCTAGCCATAGCAAAGGTCCAGAAACCCTCAGAAAAGTCTCCCACATAACATAAAGGTATTATGTAGGAGACTAGCAAAATACATAGCAAGTAACTTTGGAAGAGGGATCTGCCCTGTCTTCACACCTGTCTCAGTAGTATGTTACAGGGAATTTATGCTCAGATTTGCTCTTGTCTCATTTCTCTCCAGTACATGGAGTAGAAGACATTATATTTTTATATCTTGTGAATTCTCTTCTCCACTGACTCAGTAAGAGATCCTTTTGAGAGCCAGAGTGGACCTGTAATGCAGGAGGAGGCAACTTGGACTCAGACTCCTGAGTGCCTATCATAGATTGTGAACTATGACAAAGCCAGTGGGGAAAAGTTTGTAGTCTAAGGGATCACAATCCCAAGAGAACACTGCCTAACAAGAAAACCCTCATAAAATTAGGAGTGGAAAACAAAATATGCAATAACAGAAAAATATCCCCTAAAAGTCATTCGTTCCAACATGGAAACTGAAGAAATATGCAAAAGTAAGTCAATATGACTCTGCAAAAACCCTGTAATGTCCCAAGAAGATAAACTGAATTGAATGTCAGGAAAGAATTCAATAACTTAGCTATAAAAAGTATTACTTATTTTAAAGAAGGCTCAGTCAACAACAGATCAACAAAGGACATTAAATTCAGAAGCCAGATAAAATATCAACACAGTGAATGAGAAATTGGAAAAGAAAATTGAGTTTTTACAAAGCAACAACACAAAAAGCCCAAATTTAATTCCCAGCACCCATGTTTGGCAGCTTACAACCACCCATAACTCCAGTTCCTTGGGACCTGACACCCTCTGCTGGTCTCTCAGACACTTACATACATGTGGCCTATCTTTACACACATAAACATCAAATTTAAAAGTAAAAATAAATCTCAATGACTCAATAAATGAAGTAAAAAATAAACCTGTAATTACACTAAATGTACCATAATAAATATTATCAGGAAAATAGGGTAAAGAAAGTATTACATTCAGAAAACATTAAAATAAGAAAATACTAAACATGATCATAACATTCAAGAACTAGAAGATATGACCTGAGGACTAACTATAAGAACCCATATGGAAGAAGAAGGAACAGAAAATAAATTTAATAGAAAAATATCAAATTATTTTCCCAGTCTAAGGAAAGATATTTTGGTGGTTTGAAAAAAATGGCTCCCAAATAGGATGGCATTATTAGGAGGTATGGTCTAGTTGGAAGAAGTTTGTCACTGTGGGGGTGGGCTTTGGGGTCTCATATACGCTCAAGCCATAGCCAGTAAGACAGAACACTTCCTGTTGCCTCTGGATCAAGATGTAGGACTCTTAACTACTTCTCTAGCAGCATGTCTGCCTGTATGCTGCCATGTTCCACCATAATGATAATTGGTTGAACCTCTGAACTGTAAGCCACCCAATTAGTTGTTTTCCTATAAAGTTTTCCTATAGGACTTGCTGTGGTCATGGTGTTTCTTCACAGCAATAAAAACCCTATCTAAGACAGATATTGAAAGACATTACAAAAGGCATTTAGAACACCAAAGAGACATGACCCAGAGAGCATATCTCTACATCACATTCCAGTCAAGATGTTAAGACTTCAATCTCAAAGAAACAGTCATAAAAGTCACATGACAACTTATCCTGTGTAGGGTGAAAGGGGTACTCCTTCATTGCTGGTGGGAGTGCAAGCCCCTTTGGATACCAGTATGGCGATTTTCCAGAAAATTAGGAAACAATGATGTGGGAGGGTCTTCTGTTTTAATAAAGAAACTGCCTTGGCCAGCCCTTAGGTGGGTGGAGTAGACAAAATGGGAAGAAGGAAGTGAGGTAGATGGCTCAGTCAGATGCCACACCCTTCCTAAGTGAGATAAATTGCCATGCCTCTGCTCTCTGAGCCAGACCGCCATGCCTCTCCTCAGAGAGAGAGAGATGCGATGAAGCCAGCCACCAGGACAGACATGCTGAATCTTTCCCGCCATAGCAGGAAAAAAGCTGTGCTGTTTTAAAATGCTGGCTTTCTGGGCTGTCCTGCCAGGGCAAACTCTGACTCAGGCAGGCAGTCCGACAGAGTGTGGTCTGTGAGCAGAATGCTGCAGCTTGCTTGCTGGCAGGGACCTTGAACTGCCACAGAGTTGTGGTGATAAACATGGCTACAACCGGTACCTCTGCCATGAGGCTGGAAAGCTAAGGAATGGGCTGGATCCTGCCGCCAAAGTCACGGCTTTAGTCCTACTGATATTGTTTGGTAAGTTAAAGACTCATGTGGTCACAAAAAGAGAGATATACAGTAAAAGAAAGATTCCAAGTTGAAGAAAACATCTAAGTGGTTTACAATGTGTTAAAAATATATGCAGGCTAAAGGTTAAAGTTCTTAAAAGTAAAAAAGAAAAAGAGAGAAAGAGTAGTTTGGTGTGGTGGTATACACCTTTAATCCCAACACTTTGCAGGCAGAGATAGATTGACCTCTGTGACTTCAAGGTGTGGTAGGACACACCTTTAATTCCAATGCCTGGGAGGCAGAGACAGATCTCTGTGAGTTCAAGGTGTGGTATCATACACCTTTAATCCCAGCATGTGGGAAGCAAAGGCAAGTGGATCTCTGTGAATTCAAGGACAGCCTGGTCTAAAGAGTTATTCCAGGACAGAGATATATAGAGAACCTGTCTCAAAAAATAAAAGTAAAAATAAATGAAATAGAGGTTAAAATAAAGTTGTATAAGATGGAAAATACACAGAGCATTTAATACTGTATGCTATTATGCTCTCTTTGAATTGTTTGAATGCTGAGGAAGGAGCAACCGCTGCTAAAAGATATTTGTTTATAAATGCTGCTGAACTAATCCAACATAGATATTTTGAAAATACCTTGACTTCAGAATTTGGATCTAAGGATATGATACTTTGGAAAAGAGATTCTTTTATTTTTACAGAAAATGAGACCCGTTGGATTGCTTCTATCCCAATATGGTATGATAGACCATGCCTTCCTGAAAGGTTGCTGTGAACACCCTCAAAAAAATTACTTCACCCAACTGATGACTGAGATGAACCTGGCACACAGGTTACACCATGAAAGATCTGATTAACAGTGTCCCCATTCAGCAGGAAGCAGTTTGGAGAGAAAAAACTGCGCCCATATTCCCAAATATTGCTTATGAATGTTCTTTTACATTTAAAGGGGGAGATGATATAGATATAAATAAGTTGGATTGTTGTGAATCTTGGTTACTGATATTAATTTAAGGTCAATCTTGTTATATGCATTTCTGATCTTGATTAAGGTATTGTGATTGTGTAGTTTTTTTAAGAATGTAATGTATAATTAGGAAATATAGGTTGTTAATGAATAATCATCGAAAATAGTCAAGCTTGTAGTCATGTTAGTTAGATTTTCTAGATATATAGAAATATATTTCAGTTAGATAGACATTCTTCATATCTTTCAAAGACTGCAAAATATGGCATTTAATGTTTTAATAACTTAAGGCTTTTCATGACAATGAGACATGTCTGCTCCTGGCATCACCAAACTACTTCAAAAGGAAGATGGGCATTGAAGAGGCTCCATATTGAGTTTGATAGCCATTTGGGCAAGAAACTGCTCTTGTCTGGACCGATGCATAGACTGGGCACAAAGAACCCACAGAGAGAGAACTGCTGAACTTGCCTAAAGGTTAGATGATCTTTTGGGGTTCCTGATTCATGAAAGAGTCTTCGAGACATTCTGCAGGACACAGCAGATACTGACTGAACTGCCTTTGAAATTTCCTGCTTCATGGAAATGTCTGCTGGACACTATGGGCCTGTAGGCCGAAGATGGATGCCCCAGTGGTACAGAGCAACTTTGGGTGACTGTCCAGGCAGCGGAATGTCTCTGTGATTTCTAGAATTTTGTAAGTTGCTTACTTCTCATTTACTTAGGTAATAGTATATCCTTCTGGAGTCTTTGATGGAGTTGAAGAATAGATAGATAGTTATAGTTTTCCTTAGTTATGATAAAAGATAAAGTAGATTTAAATATTGTAACTGTAATTCTTTCTTGATAACTGTTTTGTTATATGTAATTCTGCTGTTAAAGTTAAAGCCTTCTTTTTTGTTTAAACAGAAAAAGGGGAAATGATGTGGGAGGGTCTTCTGTTTTAATAAAGAAACTGCCTTGGCCAGCCCTTAGGTGGGTGGAGTAGACAGAACGAGAAGAAGGAAATGAGGTAGATGGCTCAGTCAGATGCCACGCCTCTCCTAAGTTAGTCAGACCGCCATGCCTCTCCTCAGAGAGAGAGATGCGATGAAGCCAGCCACCAGGACAGACATGCTGAATCTTTCCTGGTAAGACACCACTTTGTGGTGTTACACAGATTATTCGATATGGGTTAGTCAAGATGTGAGTAAGAGGCTGGAACTAATGAGCCAACCAGTGTTTAAAAGAATACAGTTTCCGTGTAATTATTTCGGGTAAAGCTAGCCGGTGGCCGGGAACCTTGCAGTGGGAAGCCGGCCCGCAGCTCCCCACTACAAAACAACCTTCCTGAAGACCCAGTGATACCACTTTTGTGTATATATCCAAAGGATGCTCAATTGTGCCACAAAGACATGTGCTCAACTCTGTTCATAGCAGCATTGTTTATCATATCCAGAAACTGGAAACAACCTAAAGGAAAATGTGATATATTTACATAATGGAGTACTACACAGCAGTAAAAAAATAACATCTTGAATTTTGCAGGAAAATGGATGGAGCTAGAAAACATTATTTTGAGTGAGGTAACCCAGACACAGAAAAACAATTATCACATGTATTCACTCATAAGTGATTTTAAAACATAAAGCAAAGAAAACTGGCTCAGAAATCACAATCCTAGAGAACATAGACAACAATGAGGACCCTAAGAGAGACATACATAGATCTAATATATATGAGAAGCAGAAAAAAACAAGATCTCCTGAGTAAATTGGGAGCATTGGGACCTTGGGAGAGGGTTGAAGGAGAGGGAAGAGGTACGGAGGGGAGCAGAGAAAAATGTAGAGCATAATAATAATAATAATAATAATAATAATAATAATAATAATAATAATAATAATAATTAATAATAATATAGCAAACTGGTTGCTCCTAGAGATGAATATCTGGTTGCTCCTAGAGACAAATACATGAAGTCATTTTCCCAGTGTTTGTTGCTGATTCAACATCAAGCTTGAGGCAACTTTGGTAGGCATACGCCTCATACAGCAATGGAATCTCTGCACATACTTCCTACCTATCAAGGTTCAGCTAACTATTATTGTTAAGTCTTGAATTTCAATGTCATTTTATGCCTGGAGACCCTCACTTACTTAGAACTATATACATGGCCAAGCATTACTGGCCAGTCAATGTGACCTCCCTAGACTGAGAGAAACTGTGTGACTTATCTTGTGTTATGTGAATGGGTTGTGCCCTGAAATGTAACATATAATTGTCCAGAGTTGGGCTGTGAGGGGAGAGGTATATAGAGCTATGTAGAGAGCTGCTATGCAGAGAACTGGGCAGGGGTGGGAATGTGGGTATCAGTGTGTGTGTGTGTGTGTGTGTGTGTGTGTGTGTGTGTGTGGTGTGTGTGTGCACTTAGTGCGAAATGTAGCTAAATGGGCAGAGAAACAAGTGTGAGGGAAAAGTAGGAGAGATGAGTGAGATGTGGTTGTTTAAAGAAGAAGTGTGAAGGTATGTAGCTGTGTGGAGAATGTGTAGAGAATGTAACTGTATGAAAATAGATGTAACTGTGTATAGAGAAGTGTGGCTGTGTAGAAGATAGATGTAGCTGGGGAAAGAGATGTAACTGTTAAAAGAGAATATATATATATATATATATATATATATATATATATGGTATAGAGAGACTGTCAGGAAAGAGATTATTCAAGTAAAAGAGAAAGTTGCCATCAGGAAAGCATGTGTTTGTTCCATTTTTCTTAGGTTACCATCAGAAAATATGTGTTTCCTTATTTACCCTCTCCCCAAAGATAAAAATGTCTAGCCCTTGCCATATTTGTGGATTTTTTTTTATTTTTGCATACACTGGTGCTGACTGGAGGTTGGCTTTCCCTCTTAGTGATAATGATTCTTTTGTGAGGTAAGACTACCACATGGGTATTCTTAAAGCCAGAAAGTAAGTCTTTATTGCCAGCTTGCAGCTGCATGGGGAACTTGCCCAATTCATGCAACACTTAGCCTTATAACCCTGTGTCTTTTATGTTCCTCAGCCATGAAGAGGGTTGCCAGAGTTTCTGGCAATCATATCAGGTCAGCTGTTGGTTGTAAAAGACAATCTTTTTTTTTTGCACAAAGTCTTACAAGCAATTTTATTTTATTTACTTTTATTGAGCTCTACATTTTTCTCTGATCCCCTCCCTGCCTCTCCCCTTCCCTTCAGCCCTTCCCCAAGGTCCCCAAGCTCCCAATTTACTCAGAAGATCTTGTCTTTTTCTACTAGTAAAAGACAATCTTAAAGAGACTACTAAGGAGATTATGAGACTTTTCAAAGAATGGGAGGTTCTGAGTTTTCCAATTATTCAAATTTTTGGTTGAGAAGAAGACATAAACCATGAAAGTGATAGGGATGGAAACCTTGGGTCTTGAGCCCTCTAGGGCCACCTCCCTTAGAAGGAGGATGAAAGCTTCCTTTGCTCCAGGGAAATTCCTCCCAGAGTCCCTATAGCTAGAGCCACTCTGAATGTGTGGAGGGAAGGGGGGCTGAGATAAAAGACACTATCACTACCCTCTCTTAAGCACTGCCAGGGGAACTATTCACCCACCCCCAGTGATGGCTAGGGTTCACACTAGGGCAAATGGAGGGACAAAGTCAATGTATTTTGGCAGGGATGAGAGAACAGGTGGAGTATTGGGTTTCTCTATGCAGCTTGGGCCAAATGAAAAGAATTTGTGTACCTGAAAGAGGGCATGAGTCTTAAGCCAGGCTCGGTGGGTCTTGGACAAGAGAAAGTCATTGCTTAATATAGGGAAAATGGTTGGGATGACTGAGGTCCAGATGGCCCTAAGTATCTGGTGGTTCAGAGGTCCTTCACTGCATCACATATCTCCAAAGGAAGACCAATTAATTTCACCAAAGGTCTGTCATTTTCTAGATGAGAGGAAGACACAATATTAATCTTCATCTAGAAAGCTCTCCTTGAAGTGTTTTGATATGCATGTTGATGGTTTCTTGGAACTGTTTGCCCCCTCTCATTTTAGATGTTTCCCCAGTCAACAGAACTGACAGAAACTCACATAGAGACACTCAGTAAGGCAAATAGTAAAGACAACCAGAGGTAGCCACACAGTGTAAACCAAGAGGGTCTAGTTATGTCTCATGTGGATCCAGACACTGGAACTAGGACTGCATCTGTCCTTTCCTAAGTGTTATATTCAGAAAGCACCATAAATGGACTTACCTCTGGAGAGGACAGAGTCAGGTGACTTTCCACATTTTCCCATTTTAGGATCCTCTCGGGCATTAGGACTAGAGGTGAGAGAAGTTTGTGGGACCCTGGAATGTCTTAGGCTGTGCACCCCTAGGAACTCCCCATTTTCTGTGCTATTAGTTCAGAGGGCATCCAAGACCCCTGTTGTCTTGGCATCTCAATCTCCAGTGATCTTGCCAAGGCCTCCAGAATATTGTGAAGTAAGTCCATAGAGACTACCATGCAGACACTCTTAACACTGAAAAGAAAGTCTTTATTGCCAGGTGGAGGCTGAATGTGAACTTGCCCAAATCAGGTATCATTTAGCCTCACAGCCCTTTTTCTTATATGCAAAAAACCCCCAAACAAAACAAAGCAACAACAACAACACATCATGGTTGTCACATGTCAGTAAAAAATGGAACTACAGAGGGAAAAAAAGAAGGAAAAAAAGAAAAAAGAAACCAACAAACAAACCAATTTTAGTACATTTAGAGACTTTCCTGGAACTATAGACTATATCTTTGATGGAGTAGGTCTTTGTTCCCATTTTGGTGGGTGTAAGGTCAGAATGGTATTGATAACAAGGAGTGAGTTGGACTAAGGTCTGGTGGTCTGTTACACTTCCTTACTTAATAATAGAAAACAGGTCTGTCAAATACTTGCAACAAAAGCAGCAGGATAGATGATCAATCTATGAAATCAGTAGCCTTTCTGTGTAGTTTTTATGTATTTGCTGAATGAGAATTCATATTATACAATTGATAATAACTACCAAAATACCTGGAAATAGATTTAAGTGGGGAAGTGAAAGACCTCCACTGTGAAAACCACAAAACACTGATGAAAGTAATTGAAGTAGACACAAAAAGATGGAAAGACTTTCTGTGTCCATGGACTGATAGAATTAATCTTGTTAAAGTGGCTGTACTGCCCTTAGCCATTTGCAGGCAAATATAATCCCCATTGCATTACCAATGACTTAATCACATTTTTCACAGAACCAGAAAGAACAATTGTAAAGTTCACATGGAAATACAAAAGATATCCAAAGCAATCAAATGGAAAGAATAAAAGCTATAAGAATAAAAATTCTTGATTTCAAATAACATACTCCAGAGTCTCTTGGTAGCCACAAAACTTGGGTACAGAAAGACACACATACTAGTGGAACAGAATAGAGGACTGAGAAATAGACTCTCAAATTCGCAGCCATACACATTAGTTTGTCTCTCACTTACATACTCAAACATTCTCACACTCACACCTGCACACTCACAGACATCCATATACTGATATGGTAGCATGCATACTGACAATCACACAAACACACTTAAACATATACTTTCACCCACTCATGTGTAGGAACAGTATAGTTAAAATTGCTTCACTAGAGAAATAAATATAATATGTATCAATCCTCCTAAGGTCTCAACAATCAAACCAGGTACAATTCCAGTCATTTTTACTCTGGGAAACCAATGACTTTATTAGGCTTACTAAGAGAGCAATGGGTGATGTGTTATGGGTAGGAATATGTGTGGCTTAAGAGCAGCCACATTGGAAAGTCTGCATCCTATGACTCTTCCATGGCTGTATAGTTCGGTTCTCCTCCCTTAGCCCTCTCCTATATAGTTAAGTGCCTCTCTGAGGCCATATACAGTTAGGGGAGAATTGTGTACAACTGGTTGAGAGGAGTGGCCAGATTCTTGTGTGAGGGTCCCATGACCCTTCCTAACACCCCTTTTATAAAGGTCAGCTAGCCTAGCTGTCATGATCTTTTATTAACAGACATAGCTGATACGATGAAGATGGGGGCGGTTTGGCTTGGAGAATAGTCTTGTATCAACAACACATACTTACCACAGTATATGGTTGTACCCACTTAGGCATAAAGGGGTGAATGCTGATGCGATCTATAAACTGAGTGTCCCCTTTTGAATATCTGTTAAAATTGAATTGACATTATGACATTAAAGCTGTGGAACTCTTGAGAGGAGATTAGGCCATGGGAATCCCTCCATCATGAATAGATTAATACAGAAATTGTGGGAAAGAGTCAGTTATTGTGGATGTTAAGCCCCTTTCCCATTGTGCTTTTGTGTATTCATTTCCTCTTTACTCATGGAGTGATACAGCATGTACCATCACGTAAGACACATGTAGCATTGTGCTTCCCAGCCTCCAGGACAATGAGACAAATATATCTGTATTTTTATTCATTGCATAACTCATTCCTTGTTCTAGTTTATTTCTTACTGGTTATAATAAACACTATGACCAATAGCAACTAGGAGAAGAAAAGGATTATTTCATCCTATAACTTCCAGTTCATAATTCATCATCGAGGAAATTCAAGGCAGGAACTGAAACAGAAACTGAAGACAGAAACATCCATGATAGAACACTTGTTGCTGGATTGTTCCCCTGGCTTGTTCAGCTATCTTTCTTGTACAGCTCAATTCCACCAGCCTATGGACAGAAACACCCACAGTAGTCTAGGCTCATTTTCATCAATTATTAATTAAGAAAATGCCTCACAGACATGGACACAAGTCAATTTGATTGGGTCAACACTCCATTTGCTACTCGATAACTGGGCTCTGTTAAGTTGACAACGTTTAAAGTACCCAGTCAATTTTGCTTTAACTCAAACCTCAAATGTTCTCAGACATTTACTCTGTCTCTGGAGATACCAACCACTTTATCCATACACAGCGGGATGATAAATCCTTTGTATTTAAAGATCTGTTTCTTGTAGTGAAATTTTGTTTGTATTCTAATAAATGAAGCTTGTCTGAAGATCAGGGTGGAAAGATAAGCCATTAGAAAACAGAGAGTAGTGGCACATACCTTTAATCCTAGGAATCCAAAGACAGAGGCAGACGGATATCTGTGAGTTCAAGGCTACACAAGATCGATCCAGAAATAGATCCATGTGGTGGTGGTAGCTATACCTGTAATCCCAGTGTTGGGAGTCACACACTAGGGAGGTGGAGACAGGAGTCATATGGCTGAGCAGAGAGAGGAATATAAAGATGAAGAGACAGGAACTCACTGGTGTGTGGAGTCTGAGGTTTAGTGGAGACAGTGCAGTCTAGGCAGTCTGAGGATTGGTAGAGCTAAAAGGTCTCTCTAGTGGCTTACTGCTCTGCTTCTCTGATCTTTAACATTAACCCCTAAAATAAACTACCCAGTCAATAGGAACAGACACAGGACTAAGGACATTGGAAAGAGAATGGAACACCTGGAATGGTGAAAGCAGCAGCAACAAAACTTTATAACTAGCAGGGGATGAGCTGTGGCAGAATTTGAGAGTGGGGATTTGAATCAGGCATGTCATAGTTGAAATCTTGATTCTCCTAAATAATAATTGTGAGACCTTCAACAAGCCAATTAACTCAGTGTCAGTGAGCCTTGGTTTGTCTCCAAAATATGATAATAGTGGCCATCTTGAGGTTTGTAATGGTATGAAGTTCAACGGGAGTATTAAGCAGTCAAAGGAAATTGGTGAGAATTTATAGGGAGAAGAGTAGGAAGGCAGAGAGTCTAGTTGTCTTAATAATGAAGGAACAGCATAGAGGATGAGTAGAAACAATGCAGTTTTGTGTGGATGGAATGTTTCAGAGATCAGCCTAATTTAAATCTGATTGCAGGGATAAGTACATTTTCTAAAGCAAGGGAGGCTTCTAGCAACCAGACTACATTTTATAGCACTACTGGGCATCTGTGCAGGTCATTTATAGTTTTTACGAGTCTTGATAGATTTGGAACACTTTGTTTTGCACTTGAATACAAAATGCACCCCCTCTAAGAAGTGCTGTGAAATACGACTGGAGAAATCCCTGATATTGTTTATACTGCGGCGGGGATGTAGAACATGACGAATGAGAGTAATAGCTGGTAACCAATATTAGATCATGATGACAAGGAAATTCATTGTGGGGAACTTTCCTATAAAGAACGGATAGTGCTATCAATCCATTCTCACAGTCAGAAAGTTACTTTTTGAGAAATTATCCTTTCCACTTCTCCTTTGCCTTTTCATGGTGCTGTGATTTGATTTAATGCCTTCCTCTCGATGCCTGCTTTTGCGAAAAGTGCCTTTCACGTTTCCAATGCCATGACACTCATTGATGATTATTAATTCAGACTGCTGGGGCCTGCTGCAGTTTTTATTAGGCCTCATGATAAATTTTATATTTGTGTATTTTTTTGATGGTGTTGTTTGCCTATGAAATAAGCAAATAAGTTTCACTGTGGCTTTTGACTGTGGGTTCTCACTAGTGCAATATAAGAGTTTAAAACAGACTCCATCTAGCTTTGACCGCCCCTGTCCCATTTATTTGTAGGGCTTTGCATGGCATTGGAATTGGAATGAATGTGATCTGGTAGACAGCCATGGTTTCCCCCTCTTTTTTTTTCTTTCAAAACTTTTTCTTGCTTTGCAAATGGGGACCAAGGCTCTTCACCAGTCCATGATTTTATGGTAGTATTAGCCTTGATCCCTCAGCTCCTCCTCAGCAGGGTGTGCTCTTCATTTGAACTTCAGTCTGCCTTTCCCCAGGCACAGAGATTGTTTTACAGATTGGTGTTTCAACTTATTCTCTCAGCAGTATTTACAGGCTGTCTACTACATGTTAGGTACAGCTTTTTATTGTGGATATAATCGTGAGAAATAAAATATTTTTGCTTATAGAATCTTCTTTCTAGTTTGAGAAAGCAATCCAAAAGCGACTAAAAAGAAATAAGATGTCAGGCAATGACATAGCCACACTATTATTTTTTTTTTTTTTTGGCAACATAACTGTTGTCTAAAGGGGAAGGAGTATCCTTCCGTATCCTAGTGACTTGTTGGCGAGCAGGATACAGAAAGATGTGGCAGTACACAGGAATTTTAATGTTCTTCTGTGGTCCTTTTTTAACAATATTTTTTAAATCAATCTTTGAGATTCAACACAATGTATTTTGAACATATTCACTGCACCTCCCTAACTCCTCCCCTAATGACTCTTTTCACTTTGCTACTTCATTCCACACAACTTTGAGATTATTCTACTCTCTTTCTCCTTATTTTTCATTATTATCCTCATTGAATTGAGCTCGTGTTGTTGCCTAGCTAGTCTTGGGAGTGGGGCTTGCCCCAGTATGTGGTTGACCCAACAGGCGTCACATCATTAAAGAAAACTTGGAGTACCATGGAAGAGAAGGCAGAAAGATTATAGGAGTCAGCGGGGATGGAGGACACCAGAAGAACACAGCCCACTGAATTAATCAAGAAGGGCATGTATGGGCTCACAGAGACTGAAGTGGCAAGCATATGGCCTGCAGGGATCTGTACCAGGTATATATGTTTTAGCTGTTAGCTTGGTGTTTTTGTGGGACTAACTGTGGGAGTGGGTATGTCTTTGATTCTTTTGCCTGCTCTTGGGACTCTTTTCCTCCTGTTGGGTTGCCTTGGTAAGCCTCAATGGGAGGGCATTGTCTTGTCCTATTGCATCTTGTTTTGTCATGTTAGGTTGTTATCTCTTGGAGACCTGCTCTTTTCTGAAGGGGCAGAGGGAGAGTGAACTTGATGGGGTGGCATTGGGAGGATTAGAGGGAGGGAAGACTGTGATTGGGATGTATTATATAAGAGAACAATCTATTTTTTTAAAAAAAGATTTATTTATTGTGTACACAATGTTCAGCCTCCATGTATGCCTACAGGCCAGAAGAGGGCACCAGATCTCATTACAGATGGTTGTGAGCCACCATGTGGTTGCTGGGAATTGAACTCAGGACCTTTGGAAGAGCAGTCAGTGCTCTTAACCTCTGAGCCATCTCTCCAGCCCCAAACAATCTATTTTTGATTAAAAATAAAACCAACTCTCCCTCTCCCAGAAATTGTCAAATTCCAATACCTCATCAGCTAGAAATCAGATTTTGTGTCTACCCTATTATTTTGTCCAGGTATCTGGTTGGATGACAGTAGGCAGATATATGGAAGAGTACCAGCTGCATCTGGGAATCCAGCCTAGTCTGGCCAAGCTAAGCTCTGTAACATGTCAAACTACTTGTGTGCTTAGGAATAAGAAAGAAACTTACTTTTGTGACCTACTGTGTTTAGGGCATATTTATTACCAAGCTGCACTGCAGCAAAAGCTTACAAATGCACTTAGTGAATACAGTTGTCTGAAAAGGACAGTTTCTGTGCAAGATGTTGAGGTGAGATTTTCAGTCTGTCCATTTTCAGAGGGAAAGAGTAAGAAAGGGAAATTAACAGCAATGACAAAGACAAATGTCCTTGGAAAAGAAAGAATCCAACAGAAATATTGTTGAATAAGTTTTGTATAATGGTATAGTACTTATAATAATAAGTATATTATAAATATTCATGAAAAATAAAATAAAATCATCTTGAAAATGAAGTAAAGACTATTTTGAGTGTCCTAGACCTGTCTTGATAGGTCCATGTGGCTATTTTCCCAATAATTCACCTGAACTGCCATTTGCATATATTTCATTAAAAAACAGAGCTATAGCTTTGCATGGTAGCACAGGTCAGTAATCTGGCACATAGGAGGCTGAGGAGGTAAGATAGTAAGTCCAAGGCTAGCTCTCTCTATATTACTTTTATGTAGTTTCACCCCAAATGTGTGGGATAAGCAACTTAAGGGAAGAAGGATTTCCTGGGTCCATAGTTTTGAGGGAATAGTACATGGTAGCAGGGAAGGCATGATTATATGATGGCAGGATATAGTGGGCTGTGAATCGGAAAGTAGAAACACAGGAAGCAGAAACCTGGATGGAAGCAGGTCCTTGTCTATAACCTTTAAGGTCTATCCTCATGGCCCTGCCTCTCATGTAAGTTCTATCTTCAAATGATAATATGAGCATACAAACTGGAGTGGGGATGTGTTCAGTCAGCACTGTCTCAAAACAGTTATTAGCGTGGTGGAGCTGAGGATGTGGGAGAGAGTTTGCCTAGCATACACGAGGGCCACGGTTTGAGGCCCAGCACCATAAAAAACATAACCTACAAAACAAACAAATACCCCCTAACAAAACCAGAGATTCTCTAAAGAAGATAGAAACCTTGAAGGAAAAGTGTCAACTCTATGAATAAGCAAGTATTCCATTTTTGAAAACAGTTCTGTAGGCTCTCCAGTCTTGGTGTTTTATGTGACTGATGTGTTGCTAACCATGCTATAGAAGCAGGTAGTCTTTGAAAAACTTCATTTACACTCCAAACAGTGGTCAGTAGTACACCCTGTATTGTCATTTATACATATGTTCAAGTTGACTCATTTTCGTCTTATGTTTCTTAAACCCAAGGTACCAGAATTGTAAGAAGTGTGTAGTATGTAGTGCACAGAAAGCACTCTCTCTCTCTCTCTCTCTCTCTCTCTCTCTCTCTCTCTCTCTCTCTCTCTCTCTCTCTCTCTCACACACACACACACACACTCACACATGCTATAGTTATATGTGTGCATTTTACATTATGTTCCTTTGGAGAACTCTGCCTAGTAGAGACAGCAGAGCAGAGGAAATAAGTGGCCTGGCTTTCTTTGTTACCAGGAAGATGAAAGCAAGTCACGGTTCAGGGATGCCTTCCTGTGTGATAGTCAGCTTCCTGACACTATGAGAAAATATTTCACATAATTAGCTTATAAGGAGGGAAATTTCTTTTACCTCACAGTTGCAAAGGTTTTGCCCCTCAGCACCATTGCTGCAAGCCATGTGGAGAGGCAGAGCTGCAGCAGCAGATCAGGGAACCTGTGCTGGGGTACAGATGCTAGGATGAAGCAAAGCAAGAGGAAGAGAGGCCATGGTCTCCATGTCCCCATCAAGGACATATTCCTATTGACCTCACTGCCTTCTTCAAGACCCCTCATAATGGTTGCTAACAGGCCACAGGCTAGTAATCAAGTCTTGAGTACATGTATGTGTGGGGAATTTAAATACCTAATTATATAACATTTTCCAGACTTCCTCTGACCAAGATGTGAGCTTCATTTGTGTCAGGGTCACTTCAAAGCTCATTTATTATAGAACTCAGCATCAATTTTTTTAAGCTGAGGGGCTGGAGAGATGACTTACTGATTAAGAGTGTTTGCTGCTCTTCCAAGAACCCGTGTTTTGTTTCCAGCCTCCACCTGGCAGCAATGTGAGCACTTCACACATACATACCCACACATCTCCTTGGTTACTATATCTGAGAAGTATGCCATACATTTAGAGGATTAACTCTACTGCTTGGCTAGACCGAGGAAATGCCAAGAAAATGGTATGTGCTTTCCAATTTTTAGATCCTTGTTGATGGTCAATTTGAATATTCTTTTTCTTTTATAATGTTTATCACCTATAGTTGAAATGTCAGTGTTGCAGAATATTCCTTTACACTGTGTGAAGATGTGTTACTGCATTTGGTTTAATACAGAGCTGAATGGCAGGAATAGGCTAGGTGGGACTTCTGGGGACAGAGAGGACTCAGGAAAAAAGGTCAGGTTGCCAGTGAGATGTGGAGAAAGCAGCATGAACAGTACAGAGAGATGAGGTAACAGGTCACTTGAGAGAATGTTGATTAAAATAAATAAGTTAAGAGCTAGTGGGACACGCCTAAGATAAGGCCAAGCTTTCATAATTAATAGTCTCTGTGCTGTTATTTGGGAGCTGGCAGTATAGAGAAAGACTTGCTGCATGGCCCCTAACCTTGAAATGCTACCAAACATTTATTTTGATCCTCAGAAGAACAGACTCCATTATTTATAATAAGGTGTGAGTATGGGTCAAGCAGGATATATACCTCCTCATATGTTTGCAAAGTGGCAAGTCACATAGTTGAACATGTCCATCATTATCATTCAAAGCTCATTTGTTTTGGCGCCCAAGCTGTGATCACCACTCATGACTCACCAAGTTCAGGGGAAGCCCCAGAAGGCCTTTCCCGGATCTCCCCTGCTGACTCCTTTCTGTTCATTTTGCTATTTGAAGTAAAGCACCTAAGTGGAAGAGTTAAGAATTGGGAACACCCCTAATAATAATGGAGAGTGTGTCTGAACTGGCCTTCTCCTGTAATCAGATTGGTGACTACCCTAATTGTCAACAGAGAGCCTTCATCCAGTAACTGATGGAAGCAGATGCATAGATCCACAGATAAGCAAGGGGCCTAGCTATGGGAATCCAGGTGACGTGAGGTAGGAGGGATTGTATAAGCAAGGGGGCTCAAGATCATGATGAGGAAACCCACAGACAGCTGACCTGAGCTAATGGGAGCTCATGAACTCTGGACCAACATCTTGGGAACCTGCAAGATGTAGGTTCTTCTGCATATGGATGACAGTTTTGCAACTTGGTCTGTTTGTTGGGCCCCTAGCAGTGCAATTAGGACCTGTCCCTGGTGCATAAACTGGCTTTTTGGAACCTATTTCCCATGCGGGGATTCCTTGCTCTGCCTTGATGCAGAGGAAGGAGCTTGTTCCTGCCTCAACTTTATACTCATGCTTTGTTGACTCCAATGGGAGGCCTGCCTGTTCCTGAACAGAAGAGGACTGAATGAGTGGGGGGGTTGACGGGAGGCTTGTGGAGGGAATGGGAAGACAGGAGGGAGGAGAAACAGTGGGTATATGTAAAATAAATGAAAAAAATTAAAACTCCTTCAAGATGTTTTTTGAGGGATGGTAGTTCACTAATCTCAGCAGATGCAGAATAACGACCCCCTCTTTTCAAAAAACAAAACAGCATCAATAACAACAAAAAAGAATTGGAGTATCTTTATGCAGCATGCATAACATATAAATTAGGATAAGTAATGATGACTTTTATAACATAGCACAAAAGTCCTTTGTAGTGTTCTGGGTTAGGGTGGTCTTCGATTGCGTTTGCAGTCAGTCCCTCTTGATGTCCTATAGCCTTGAAGTCATTTCCTCTAAGCAGGTGGGTGGGTGACTAACAGAAGACCATATGTGGAAGGTTTGTTTTCCCACAGTGATTCTGTGGTAAGTATTTTTGCAACACTCTCTCTCTTTTGACAAATGCAGGCATTCGACCAAGAGCTTTTTAGATTGTGTCATGAGTTCTCCCCCAAGCTCCCTGTTTTGTGAAGGGTTTCTGGCACTGCCCGAGTCCTCTGGGACCTTTTCCCAGCTGCCCTGTTGTTCGAGAGTTCTCTCCAATGTTCCATTCTCATTACAGAGCTGTTGATGGGACCCATTGGACTAAGCCTTAGCGGAGTCAGTCATGATGTGGAAAGTGCTTGCCTATTTTATTAGAAATGATTTTCTGCAGTGTTTTTCCCTTGTAGTCCTGGGAAAAAACCCAGGGCTTTATACATGCTAGGCAGACACTTTACCACAGAGCTATATCTCTGACTCCCAGAGGATGTCAAGAGCTTGGTATGGGCCCATTACAATAAGCCTCTATCTAAAGATGGAGCCATGTTGAAAATGTTTTTGTACATATGTCCTGGCATCTGTCTTTATCATGGGAATGAGCAATTGGCAGTTTGTATGGAATTGAATGTCTGGTGTGGAAAGTCTTATGGATGTTTATTTTTCCAGTAGGTTATTTAAATTTTAGAAAGTTCAAGAGACTGAGGACACCTTGAGGGTTAAAAGTCTTTGGGACTGTCGCACCTATACTAGTTGGTGTTTCTGCTGAGTCATCAGTGCTGCTTGGCCTCTAACAATGCCTCTGTACTGAGAGTTAAGAAATAGAGCATGGAGTGTGTATGATCTCTCTTTCCAGAATGGTAACATTTTACCTTCTCACCTGTTTCTGTCTCATTACTCTCTGAACTCATTACATCATTATTCCTCCTACCAGGAGGATGACGACCAAGCACATGGGGCCAAGGGTCAGCTGACTGCTTAGTTGTGTGATTTGTACCAAGTTTGTTATTGTTTGATCTGCATCTTGAGTCTTGTTATTTTTTTTTTTCTGTTTACTCACCTTATGTGTGGTGTGTCGAAATTAAACGAGTCAACATGGGTAAAGCACTTAGACTATATCAGGCTGTGGCAAAGTGATGTAGGTCCTCGTCTCACTTTGATAGCTCTCTGGGCTGAGATTGTCTCAGTTGTATCGTTGCTCAGTCATCATCTCAAAGGTTAACAGTACCCAGAGAAGTCGCTCTCAGAGTAAACCCAGGAGCTGGAATTTTCCTCCCCAAAGGCTTCCTTAGCCCATTTTTTTGCTGCTGTAAGAGAACACTTGAGGTTGGATTATTTATAAGGAACAGAGATGTATTTTACAGTTCTGGAGGCTTTCAAGGCCAAGGTGGAACTGTGTCAAAGGGAAAGAACATTCTTGCCAAGTCATCCTTTAAGAAAGATAGCAAGCGATGAGAACACTGAATAGCTGCCTTAGCTTTTATCCAGCTGCTCTGACAAAACGTCTTGATAAAGCAGCATGGGGGAGAAAACACTCATTTGAGCTCCCAGTTCTAGGCTGAGCTCACCATAACTGTGAAGTCACAGCCAGAGGAGGAGGTTGGGGTATTGGCCACATCCATAATCAGGAATAGAGTGCAATGAATGCATGCGTGGTAGTGCTCATCTTGCTTCTCCACCCTTATACAGTTTGGGATCCACTGCCTTGGGGATGGGGTAGCTCTCAGTGGTCACATTTTCCCATTTTATTTAATCCAATTAAGATAATCCCCTGTAGGCATACCCACAGGCAAACAGTCTAGGCAATCCCTCATGGAGACTCTTTAGGTTGAATCAAGTTGAAAATTAAAACTATCACAAGCCCATTCTCTCAGTCACTACCCATGGGACATTAAAGCTTTGGCTCTTCCTCACTGGGAAACTGTGATGATGATGCTAAAAATAATTATGTATGTATGTTGGTGTAGCATGTGTATGCAGTCCCCAAGAAGGCCAGAAGAGGGCGTTGGGTCCATTGGAACTGGAGTTACCACCATGTGGGTGCTAGGAAGTGAACTTAGGATCTCTTTAAGAGCAGTAAGTGCCAGGTGAAGGTTTTATGGTGATGTGCAAGATATTCATGAGTATGGCAATAGGATCTGTACATTTCTGGCAACCTCTCCTCAGCTGCCTAAGGACCTAGCTGGGGGCGTCTTCCTGGCATTGGATGGAGAAAATGACAGAGCCCCACATAGGAGCACCGGACTGAGCTCCCAAGGTCCTGATGAGGAGCAAAAGGAGGGAGATCATGAGCAAGGAAGTCAGGACCGTGAGGAGTGCGTTTACCCATTGAGACGGTGGGACAGATCTAACGGGAGACCACCAAGTCCAGTTGGAATGGGACTGATGGAACAGGGGACCAAACCGGACTCTCTGAATGTGGCTGACGGTGGAAGAGGACTGAGAAACCAAGGACAAAGGCAATGAACATGAACTCTACAGCATGGACGGGCTCACTGTGAGCCTTGTCAGTTTGGTTGCTCACCTTCCTGGACTTAGGGGGAGCTGGGAGGACCTTGGACTTAACATAGTGAAGGGAACCCTGATGGCTCTTTGTCTTGGAGAGGGGTGGAGTGGGGGTATGGGTGGAAGGGAGGGGAGGGAAGAGGGAGGAGGAGGGAAGGAGATGGAAATCTTTAATAAAAAACTGAGGAAAAAAATATAAAAAAAAATAAAAATCAGGCTGATTCTCAAAAAAAAAAAAAAAGAGAGCAGTAAGTGCTCTTCAACCCCCCCCCCCAAAATTTCCTCAGCATAGTTACGACTCAACTCCTTGACTGCCTGCCCACTCTTAACTGCTTTTGCTTCCATCTTGATGTGGCTAGCACTTATAATGTAAAAAAGTTCTTGGTCTCTTAATAGCCATTTCAGTTTTTTCTTCTCTTTGCTGTCAGCATCCAGCATCTACTATAGAAAGTCAAGAGACCAAACTCACCCTAGAAATACCTAGCTGAACATAAGAATCAAGGAATCTGGTTACATGGTGTTGCAAGGCTCAAACACAGGCTTCCTTCCATATTGAAGTAGCTGAGGTAAGGAACTTGAGAGGCAAGCTCTTCTTTACAAACAAAATCTGGTACGGAAGTCTCCATACTAGGTGTGGGATTTATGCTTGCTGCTGTCTGATTAGAGTACAGACTTGCCAATTGCCTTATGTCAGGTACTTAGCCCACTGAGGAATTCCAAGTGAGCCCAGAGTGTAGTGTAGTCTGTGTGGTGTGGCGTGGTGTGTGTGTGTGTGCGCGCGCGCACGCGCGTGCATGCATGAGCGCTTGCACAGGCGCATCCATCCTTTCCCCTTTTTACCATCCCTTCAGCATCTCCCAGTGGAGGCCCAACTGCCTGCAGGCCCGACGCAGTCTTACATTGCACAGCGGGATGGAGAAAGTAAGCCTGGGCTGAGAGGATCGGCAATGCCAACTATTTCCATGGTTAGAGTGAAGTCCAGTCCGGTCCAGGAGGACACAGTGGCTTTGGAGGTGTACGTGGACTGCTTTCTGGGAAGAGATTGGATCTGACCCGTGTAACTGAGGAGAGATTTACTTTCCCCCAGCAAGCGCCGTGCATTCAGATAACTCCTTTTGTCTGTGTGTAACGATTGGCATGATTTCAGGGCACGAAGCCATTTCGTGGTCTTTTAACACCAGACAGTCGTCTTCAGTGTGATCTTAAAAGGGGGAAGGCACATCAGCCTTCAGAGTCACTTCCACGAGTCATTAAAGCGATTGAGTATTTTTCCTTTTAGCCACACATCGTTCTAGTCAAAGTGTAAGAAAATCTGTGGCTGCCCTGGCACCATGTCTAATTTCCTGGGAGACTTTCCTTCTCCTTGAATTACCCATTTATTCTTGTGAGAAAATGCTTTGAGGATGGAGGAAGAGCGTGGCATCCTGGAGAGGAGAAGAGAGAGCCTGCAATTTGAAATGCTGAGTGGCAATTTCGCTTTAGCTAGGGTTGTCACCGGACTGATGAATGGTCCCCCTGTCGCATGCTAGTGATGATAAAATCTCCCTCAGGTTCCAGCCTAGGCAAGTTTCGCCCAAGTACACACAGGAGCGCTAGGTGGCGCTGTGGTGTTAAAGGATCGAAGGAGTGCCTGTGCGTGGAAGAAAAGAGAATTTATGGAGAAAGCAGGGAGTTGGGGAAGCAAGAGGCTTGGAGAGGCAGGCTAAAATGAATGTGCATTCTCGTTCAGTGCCCTTCCAGTTCAGGTGAGCATTTTCCTATTCAGATCTGGGCATGCATAAGAAATCCAATTACAGATGCAAACTGCATTTGACTCCTTCACATCAAAGGATGCCACGTGTTAGAGGCATCCAGCCGGCTGTGGGTGCTGGGTGCATCCTAGCAGTAGAAGCTTGGCTCCTCTCCCCTCTCGGCCGTTGTCTCTCTTATCTCTTCCTCTTCACCATTCCCACATTCTTTCATCTTAATTGTGAAGCTTCCCTGGTTTTGCTATTCATCCAGTTCAATTTAGTAATTTTGAAATCAGTTTGTTGATAGTGCAGCGGTTTTCCTCCAGTAGCATGTTAGGAGAGAGGGGATAAAAGTACCATTCATTTTTATCATAGGATAATTGTTCTTAGCATATGGGTCATGACCCCTCTAGGGTCGAACTACCCTTTTCCAGTGGTAGCATATCAGATGTCCTACATTTCAGATATTCACATTACGATTTATAACAATAGAAAAATTGCAGTTATGAAGTAGCAACGAAAACAATTTTATGGTTGGGGTCACCACAACATTAGGAACTGTATTAAAGGTTCACAGCATTAGGAAGGGTGAGAACAACTGGCATAGGCACTATGTAAACATAGTGAGCATCCCCTGGGTGCTGGCAGCCAGACTACACACTTTCACATTTATTTATCCCATTGGAACTGTGTTCTGTGAGGCACGACCTGTGCTGTTGACAGAAGAACATTAAGAAGCACCTATTGCCCTGCACAATTTTCCTGCCTTTGAGACAGAACTTTGATGCTTCACTCCAAGAGTTTACCCAGCTTCCTCTGATGTACCCGTGGCTCTGGAGCCAGCCTCTCAAGGAAATCTAGATTCTTCTGCTTCCGATCCTGTGGTAGCTCCTTAATTCCTCAGTGTTTCCTTTAAAAAATTAAAATTTATTTTTATCTCATATATTATATTCTGACTACAGTTTTTCTTTTTTAAAAACAATTTTATTTTACATGCCAATCTCAGTTCCCTTTCCCTCCCATCCTTCTGCTCCCTCCACCTTCTTCCCACCCCACCCAGTCCATACCTCAGAGAGGGTGAGGCTTCCCATGGGGAGTCAATAAAGTCTGTCACATCACTTGAGACAGGACCAAGGCCCTCCCCCTATTTCTAGGCTGAGTAAGGTATCCCTCCAAAGAGAATGGGCTCTAAAGAGTCAGTTTATGCACTAGGGATAAATACTGGTTCCACTGTTAGTGACCCCACAAATTGCCCAAGTCACACAACTGTCACCCACATTCGGAGGACATAGTTCTGTTTTCTTCAGGTTCCCAAGCTTTCAGTTCTAAGTCAGTGAACTCCCATTTGCTAGGGTCAGCTGTTTCTGTGGGTTTTCCCATCATGGTCTTGGTCCCTTTGCTAATATAAGCCCTCCTCACTCTCTATGACTGGACTCCAGGAGTTTGGCCCAGTGCTTAGCTGTGGATCTCTGCATCTGCTTCCATTAGTTATTGGGTTAATGTTCTATGATGACAATCAAGGAAGTCATCAATCTGATTACAGGGGAAGGGCATTTTAGGTACCCTCTACACTATTGCTTAGATTCTTAGCTGGGGTCATCCTTGTGGATTCCTGGGAATTTCCTTAGTGCCTGGTTTCTCGCTAACCCCATAGTGGTTCACTGTTGTGTTTTTCTTATGTGAGAAAAGGGATATTCCTGTCTGACAGTGTAGTCTTGAAAACTAAAGGAGAATATTCATATCAAAGTTTAGAGTGATAGCTGGCATACAGAAAGCACAGAAAATGTCAGCTTCTATCATTGTCCTCACTACCTTCAAATGGTTAATAAGAAAGATGCTACTCCCTTTTGAAGATGTACCATAGTATCTTGTGTACTTCCCATTGCCCCCAGATATGCCTCTGCAGGGTGGACCAGGGTAAGAGAGAGCACTTCATTTTCAGCTGTGAGGAAGGATTTCATAATGGAACACTTCCTTTGCTCCAGGAAATCAGAAGCTACTTCTGAACCGAAAAGTGTCATGTACTCTGCAGAGAATCAGATGGAACCTGCAGTCCTTACCCCCTATTAATTTCACATAGACATATTTTTATAGCCACTTTAGTGGGCTTACATAAGCCATGATTATTTGGGATGGGGATGTAGATCATAGAATTTGGAGTTCCATTTTGATATCTTTTGCAGGCTGTGCTTTCTCTGTCAGATACCATAATAAAATTTAAAGACTTTAACAGGTGCTGTTGGTACCCTGGGTAGATCTCATTACCTTCCTGGGGCTTCCCTCCTCCCATATCCCAGCTGCTGGGTGCTGGTGCCAATGGCTTATAACTAGCTCTTCTTTCGCAATTGTTCTTGACACATGGCAGAGTCTTTTATTACCAAACACAGGGAGTGCCTTCAGCAATGACTGAGAGATGCAGAACTGGTCTCTCATTTTCTACATGGTGCAAGCTATGCTATGCTCTACCCTTCTGAACACATCTTTGATATGGGATTCCCTCCTGTATGCTGTGAATACCATTGTTTAATAAAGAAACTGTCTAAGGCCTGTGCATGGCAGAATAGAGGTAGGCAAGGAAAACTAAACTGAATGCTGGAAGATAGAAGGCAGAGTCAAAAAGGATTGTAACTTCCACCGGAGACTGGATGTTGAATGGAAATTTACCCAGTAAGCCACAGTCACATGGCTATATACAGATAAATGGAAATGGGTTAATTTGTTATGAATTCAAAATAAATATGCTTAAGCTATTGGCCAAACAGTACTGCAAATAATATAGTTTCGGTGTGGTTATTTCGGGGCTGAGTAGCCAGGGACAAACAAATGACCTCCTATAACACCTCTTGTTTTCAGACAGAGATTTGCCTGGCAAGCCTCTCAACTTTCCCCTGCACTGCCCATCCTCCCTTCATAACTGAGAATATTTCAGTATATCATTGCACAAGAAAACCCACCTCAGCTTCGCCTGAGGAACCTGATCTGCTAGAGCAGATCATGGTAAGGTACTAAAACAGGGTACCGAACACAAGCAGCAGGATTCAGAAGCATGGGCAACTGCACTGAGGTTCAGCTCTTTATTCCCTCTGTCTTTGCTGCTTCTGTCTTCCTCTTACACTGTTGTCTTATGATGCCTTGGTTAGTTCTGTATCTTTGGGATCCATTTTAGAAGGTTCTTAATGGCAGAAAGGGGCATATATGGTTATGTTGGGGCGATCTGAAAACAACAGAGTTTTCTTCTTATACCGTAGGAAGCTTTCTATACAGAGATCATGCTTAATAAGGCATTAGGGCTGGGAGGCCAATATCCTAGCAGGCAGTTTCTTTAGAATGGGCTAGGTAGATAAGAAAATACAGAATCACCTTTTGGTATTTAATTTAGCAGCCCATAGCCTATTTTTAATTATTCTGAAATAATTATCTTGGGCACACAGCTGGGCTTGTCTTCCTGTGACTTGTGAGTCACTCTGGCATGTATGAATAAATCAAGAAAATTGAAAGGAAGGACTGGAGCCAAATGACATGTAAAGAGGCTCAAAGGGAGAGGCTCAGAAAATGACAAACTTTGGGCCTCAAAGAGGAGATTGATTGGAGACATTATGTGTTTTTGTCAGAAGCAAACAGTACCAGCTATGGAGATGAGAAATAAATGGACCTCAAGGCTATTTGAGGGTAAGAGCTGTCAGTGCCAAGTGAGGGTTTAATGGAAAAGGCGCAGTCATCAAGAATGGTCCTTATAGGTTTGTGGTCAAGAGCATAGTAGTAGGTAAGACAGATGTGAAGTGAATTGGAATCTGTATTCTGCTTTTGCTTTCTTCTTTTTTTAAGTTGCTCAGAAAAAATAATTTTATCTTTCTAATTATGACTGTCCTTAAATGTATTATAAAATTGAAGAATTTATTTCTGGTGCTGTATCATTTTCCTCCCATGTGTGTACTTAATTTCCATGCTGCTGCTAAGGGCTAAAGAGTAAAATGGCATGAAACAGTCTCTGTCTCATGTATTACCTTTGGCAGACCTTACTAATGAATCATAACTTACTGAGTCTGCATTAGAGTACTTATTAAATGGCACTGTTAGTAGCTATCCCCTGAAAGTGGTCTTCTCTAAAATCACGTACATACAAGTGACACTAAATAGGCTGAGCAGGCTGTATTTGTATATTTAGGTATTTATATACATGTAACAATAATAATTAATGAAAAGGATGTCATAATTTTTAGAGGAACAATGGGGTCATGGGAGGGACTGAATGGAGGAACTAGAAAGGGGAAAAGATGTAATTTTTTAAATTAAAAACAAATAATGACAGTCCAGAGTTTTAAGAGAGAGATGGATCACTAAGGGTTGGATTATTTTGGATACCACTCATACAGTGCTCTGTAGTCTGAAAGTTGGAACATCTTGTGATAGGGATGATAGAAACACACACACACACACACACACACACACACCTCTCAAGATGCAAGGTGAATAAGTTAGTTATACAATTATGAAGAATAAGAAGAACTACCATCTGTTATCTGTAAGCTGGAGGATGCCCACTCTTGATGGAGGTTTCTGTCCTGCCAGGTCCCACAGCTGTTCAGTCTTAAAGAAAAACACAGAGGTCTATATTAATTATAAACTGGTTGACCTAGCAGCTCAGGCTTTCTTATTAACTAGCTCTTACATCTTATATTAACCCATAATTCTTGTCTGTGTTAGCCACATGGCTTGGTACCTTTTATCAGTGAGGCATTCTCATTTTGAATCCTCTGTGTCTGGGTGACGACTGCAGACTGAGACTTTCCTCTTTTCAGAATTGTCCTATTCTGGTTTCCCTACCTGTGCTTCCTGCCTGGCTACTGGCCAATTAGCATTTTATTAAACCAATACAAATGACAAATCTTTACAGGACACAAAACCATTGTGCCACAGCACAATATCTCTGATATTCTCAGTACTTCTATTTGGTTCTTTCAGCAGGCTTAATTCTAACATACTGATTCCTTATGTTTTTGGTTGTAAGCCTCACCTTTATGGCTGAGCTATCCCTCCAGGCCTGATTCCTATACAGAACCAGATGTTTCCATTCTGAAAACTGACTCTTATGGAATGTATTGAGGGTTGAAAGCTTCTCTCAGAAGTGGGGGCTTCCACACTTCCAAAGTCACCTCATGTATGGACTCTGTTAGAGTACTCATGGTTTCCCTGACTAGCCTGGAAATATGCTAGTCATAGTTGGTCTGACTCTGCTGTGAGTAATGACGTTTTCATTGTTCTAAAAGGCCTATTTACCCTTTAAATTATTTAGTTAATACACTTTCATAGCAGTAAAACTGGAAAATATGGCTAAACAAATACAAATTTCACTGTTCAAATATAATTATTATGTTAGACTTTTCTGTGTATATTCTTATATTTATTTAATTTATGAACATGCTCTAGTGAATATATTTATATATTTTCAAATGTTATTCCTTCTTGTCTAATGATGATTTGATCTGTTCTTTTGCTTGGACTCTTGTTTAGGTTACTCAATTACATTTATTGACCATCTGTTCTATGCTAGGTGCTTAGAGTCTTTGTTTCTATAGAGTTAACAAGATGGTAGATATAAACAGATATGATGTCATATGTTATTAATCATGGTATACATAACATGATATTACTATTTTGCTAATTATATATACAATATGATATTGAGATATTAATTTTGATATGCTTTCTCAGATTTTAATCTAAACATATACATTGCTTTATAGAGGCATACATTGTATGGTAAGCTGAGTCTAGAAGGAGGAGAAAGGGTTCTTTCAGTTGAAACCCGTTTGTAACTTGTGTGGATGAAATGGATTGTGTAGGAACATGACTTGTTTGAGGTTAAGGTGTTCAGAAAAGTGAGTATTTTGTGTGGCTCATTTTACATGCCATCTTGACTGGCCATAGCATTTGTAGATTCAGTGCTATTTCATGTGTGTGTGTGTGTGTGTGTGTGTGTGTGTGTGTGTGTGTATGAGAGAAAGAGGGGGAGGGAGGGAGGGAGGGAGGGAGGGAGAGAGAGAGAGAGAGAGAGTTTGTGGATTGTGGATGAATTTAACATTTCAGTCAACGGAGTCAGTAGATTAGTTTGCCTTTCCTGATGAGAGAGGACATTGCCCAATACATTGAAGGATTGGGCAGAATGAAACAGGGCATACATCTTCCTTCATTTTCATGAATGAGACAGGTAGCTCTTTTCCTTTTATCCTGACACTGGAATTTGTACTATTAGATCTTTGGACTTAAACTGATTATACCACTGACTATCTGGATTCCAAGTTTACAGATAGCAGATGTGTTTCTCCTACTTCATAACTGCATAAGTAATTTATTCATAGTGAATCTTGAGTTATGTATGTTTGCATGCATGTATAACATGTTTTTATATGTATCTATCTCTATCTATATATTTTCTATTATCTAATACTTAACTTCCTAACTGCCATCTATCTGCTATCTCTTTCTCTCTGTCTATCTATCTGTCTGTCTATCTTCATCATCATCATCACCACCATCATCATCATCAATCTACCTACTTACTTTTTTATCTCTCATCTATCTACTTACCCGTTTGTCAATAATCTCTCTCTTATTTATCTTATGTTGGTTTTATATCTCTGATGAACCCTGAGTGATACAGGAGAAAAGAAAATGGAGTTGTAAACATTTTGTACAAGACTGTTTCCCCTTTTCTGTAATAGTCACCTCCTGGCTCTTTGATGAGTGAGTCAGTTGTTCCACACCTGTTTGCCACCTCCTTTGTGAACCTCTGACTCAGCCTCACAGCAGGAGTGTAGGAGCCAGGTTTGATGACACACAGGCTGCCTGTGTGGCAGATGCTGTGTTTATTCTGGAATCATTTGGATTTTCCTTTATGGTGCACATAGGGAAGATGTCCACCTGGCACCTTGTGCTTTGATTTTCCTATGGGCTGCTTCGATGACTTGAGCACACTTGGCCCAGTGTGAGGACTAATGACTCCTCAGACCAGCCTTACTCAGTATTTTTTATGAATGGTTTATAAGCACTGTGGCTTCCTTCTCTTTGGAGGCTAACCTACAGGTACCCCGAGTCCCAGAATTTTCTGGCCATTTTAATCTGCAATTACACATGATAGTAACTCACTTTTTGCTGACTATTTCTGGTTTTCTATAACATTCTCCACTTTCTCACTGAATTCTAGGATACTCTTTCTAATAAACAATCTGGGCTCTTCTCTCAGCGTCTTTGCATGTCTGCAGATGTGTGTATGAGTGTGTGCATGTGATTGGAGGTCCCAAGACAATGCTGGGTGTTCTTCCTCAGGAGATGCCCATCTTGTTTTTGGAGATAGAGCCTCTCACTGGCCTTGAACTCTCCAGATATTTGAAGCTGGCCAACCAGAGATCCCCAAGGATCTGCCCTCAGTGCTGAGATTATTGGTACCTACTACCAACATCACCTAGCTCTTTTATATAGGTGTTGGGAACCAAACTTAGGTTCTTGTTTTTCATGGTAAGTAAACTGGCTGAACTGTCTCCCCAGCTCTGAGCTCTTCACAAGTAGTGACTAACTGGGTTATAATACCATCAATCAAGAGGCTAAGACATAAAGAATGCCATGAATTTGAGAACAGCCTAAACTACTTAGTAAGTTCCAGGTCAGAATGGGCTACAGAGAGACTATTTTGTGTTACTTTTGGATAAGCCAAAGATGGCTAGCTGACCTCTTTATCATCCTCTCTAAAATAAGTTTGAGTAGGAATCAGATTCTTAATCTTGAAGTCTCTTTTTAGACTCCTTTTCTTGACCAATTGCACAGAAGATGCTAAGTTCATAAGCATCTGTCTATGGGACAGCAGAAAGCATCCTGGTACCAGGTGTCATATGATGGAATATGTACCAACAAAGGGCACTTGCTTGGTTCCAAAGCCCTGGTGAGCACTCTGGTAGTTTTGCTGTTGTACCTATCAAGCTTCCTTCTGCGAAAACAATGAAGAAGTGAATTTTTTTTTACTAAAAATGTCTTGGCTTATTGGAGCAGAGGAACTTGTGTTTGCTTTCTTCAAATTTCAGGGGTGGGAAAGGTTAGGTTGAGAATGAGGTTCTATTGTGAGATTTGTATCTATGGCACACATCGCTGTTTGTTGTGTTGTGCACAGGGAATTCTAATCTCAAGGATCCAGGTTAGGATAGGTTAAAAAGTAAAGGATGTTCAGTTCAGTCTTGGAAGGGAGGGATGTGATTGAAGTTTGCAAACTAGTGTGCCAGTGTGTTTACATAAATAATGTGATTTAATCTTCTGTAGCACTCTTGGAGATAAATAACATTATTTTTATTTGGATTTTGGAAGATGGAATCATGCAAGGAAGCTGATTGGAAGTTGACAATTAAACACTAGTGTATATAATTCCAATAATTTTATCTGCCTGTTAGGTCAACTTCATGCAGGTAATTCCCCTAATACTGTAAGAAGGGCTTTTAGGTAGATAAGTGTATTAGTTACTTTTTACTCTGCCTGGAAGTTTGAAGGGAACAGCTCAAGTAGAGGAAGGATTTATTTTAGCTGACTATTTTTTTTTTTTTTTTTTTTTTTTTTGGTTTTTCGAGACAGGGTTTCTCTGTGGCTTTGGAGCCTGTCCTGGAACTAGCTCTTGTAGACCAGGCTGATCTCGAACTCACAGATTTAGCTGACTATTTAAGAGCGTTTGTCCACTTGGCAGGGAGGCATGGTAGAGCAGGGTGACTTTCTTCCCAGTGACATGCAAGCAAGGAACAAGATGGAATGGGCCCAGAACAAACAATGGCCCCCAAGGACTTGGCTCCAATCACCTACTTCATCCATTTAGGTCCTATGTATCAAAATTTCTAGAACGTTCCAAAATAATGTTACCTGCTGGGATCAAACATTCAATAGAGGAACCCAGAAGGGAACATTTCATATTCAAACTATCGTTGTATTTCTCATTGATCAAACATCGTGTATTGTTTTGGTATAGGAAAAAGAGCTCATGAACCTGTGGCATTTACTCCCATTAATGTAATATTTAAATTAGAAACTAAACCATGTGCTTTGGTAGGCACTATGGATGCTGTTGTGAACATGCCACAACGGATGCCAGGTGTCGTACAGTACACATTCTATATAATAAAACATAACCTTGCCCGTAGTGGTCAGCACTGTGAGAGCAATAGCAGGAGCGAGCTGGTAACACAAACTAGATGTGCTGGTCAGAGAAGCTGTTACAGTGGAGATCTGCATGGCACAGATATGGGGGAAGCTTCCTGACAGAAGGTACAGCATCTTCCATGAAGATCCAGACTGGGGTTTGGGCCAGTGTGACCACAGCCATGCCCACAGGGCTGAATCAGGAGATACAGTGGCACAAAAAGCTTTAATCTTATAGGCTGAGTGAGAAGTCTGGGGTTTCTCCTAAAGGCAAAGGAGAACTCTTAAGCTTTCTCTGGAAAGAGCAGGTGATTTGCATTTTAGGAGAGGGCTTGGTAAACTCTGTTAAGACCTGGATGGTAAATATTTTAGCCTCACCATTTTGCTTTAGTGTAAAAACAGCCCTCGGGAATGCTAAATGAATGTGATCCAATTAAACCTTGTTTACAAAACCAGGTGGCTAGCTCAGGTTTTAAAAAGCTGCTTTGAGTACTGTAAATTACAGGGCCTAACAAAAGGAACGCTGAGACCACGAGGGAAGGTACTGCAGTCAATGTGCTAAAAGGTAATGTTGGATTGCACCATGGTGGAACTAGATGAGCGAGGGAGAGGGCTGACGGGGGATGGATTTTGGGAGGGGAGCTGGATGTGAGAGTGGTGATTCTGGGTGATTGGGGTCATTTCCTGTGGTAATAGGCATTAGAGAGGAGCAGCTCTTGCTTCTAAGTGAAGTGCAGGCATGCTTTTAGCATGTGCGTTTGGGATTTTTCTCGTGTTTGTTTTTTAAATTGAGAAATCTGCCAGAAATACCAACTTTTATGTGAATGGGTTTGAACAGTTCTATAGAGGAATGTTTTTCGATTTTTTTTAGTTGGAAGTACAAATATGAGGGCACATAACATGATATGCTGATTCTACCACACTTAGGCATGAGTCAACTGACAGTGTCCACCATCTGGTGTAGTGGGGAGCTGCGGGCCGCGTTCCTGCAGCTCTGCACCCGGCCGCCTGCTAGCTTATGCCCCGAAATAACAACACACAAATTGTATTCTTTTAAACACTGCCTGGCCCATTAGTTTCAGCCTCTTATTCACATCTTGACTAACCCATGTCTAATAATGTATGTAACACCACGAATGGTGTCTTACCGGGAAAGATTCAGCATGTCTGACCTGGTGGCTGGCTTCATAACATTTGTCTCCCCGAGGAGAGGCATGGCACCCACGTGGATAAATGAATCCACAGAAAGCTTGAGAAAGCTTGGGAAAGAATAGAGTAAAGCATGGCTTCTTGGTAGCAGCAGTTTCTCGGGTCTGAACGTGTGTTTTTCAGTTTTCAGCTGTAGCAGGAAAAAAGCTGTGCTGCTTTAAAATGCCAGCTTTCTGGGCCATCCTGCCAGGGCAGTTTGTTTATTAGCCAATGAGAATCCTCCACCAATCTGGGAGTCACTGGAGTGAAAGAATTCAAATAGTTGAGTGGTGTATGTTCCACAGGAGGGAGGTAGTTCAGAACTCTTCTTAAAACAGATGTTTGATGCATGATAGACAATCGAGTTATTAAATATCATATCAGATCTCACTAGAGGTCATGGTTTTGACTTATTTATTTATGGTGAGGTTGAGGATTATATTATCTTTGACTTGCTTTGTTCAATATATCCACAGAAAATGTAATTACAGTACCTCAAAGAATGACAGAGGACATATCATCCTTCATTTATTTTTTTGCTGGAGTGTGTGTGTGTGTGTGTGTGTGTGTGTGTGTGTGTATGTGTTAAGCTAATAAAAATATCCTTGATTGAAAGAAAGTTTCCATTTCTGAATTTTGAAGTATTTGGCCTCATATTTTAGAAACTAAAACTTTTGGGCAACTATGTTCTGAATGAATGGATTCAGATAAACAAAAAGAAAGACAGAAAATTAGAAAGGAAAAAGGAAGATTTAAAAGTAAACAAAATTTTGCAGCAAAGTAATTTTAATAATTACTATTATGCCAAGATTCAGATAACTAAAGAGGTATTAAGAGTGATCCTTCAAAATCACAGTAAAATCCTGTGCATTTGTAGCTGAATTCTCTTTGAAAAACAGGAAATCAAGCCAGGTGTTTGTATTTGCTTGAAACTGAGCCTTTGGGAGGCAAAATGAGGGCCAGGAACTAGAGGCTACCCTTGGAATCTAGTGAGTTTCAGGTCACCTCAGACTACACAAGACTCCCTCAAATAAACAAAACCAAACAAATCAACAGCAACAAATTATAATTAAATCAACTGCAAGCTCCCTCCATCTCAACACCACTGAGACAGGTATGAAGACAACTAAGCATCGGATGAGACATGTCCTCATCCTCTACTATGTCTTCAGCAGCCGCAACAGCATGAGGAGATACTGAGTCTAGAAACCAGTTCAACTGTCAGACCTTTTGTGAAGTAGAATCTCATATGCTCTGTGCATAGTCTGTGGAAATCAAAGAATGAATGCCCTGGTTCTTACCTGTTCCAGCTAAAGAAGTCTCCAGAGAGATTTTCTAATTGAGTTTTCCTAGTTTCTTCCCCCATCATTTGTCTGCTCTCCATTATAATAATTTATGAAACAAAGGCAGCAAAAGGAGAGCTTTCTTGTCTGGATTATGTCAGGTCTGTGTTCTTGTAAACTCTGAAGTCTCTTGATTTTGCCCACCACAGTGGACTTTTGGTTCCCTAAACTTTCTTTTGCACCTCATTCCTGTGTTATAACTTAAAATACTACAGCAGTAAAAATCTTGTTCGCTAGGTCTTCTGGTATGCCACAATCGTAGACGCATGCTGATTTAATATATCTATTCTAATATGGTTATCTGTGAGTGGGAAAAAAGTAGAACTGTAGAAGAAGGGTGGAACTAAGAAGAAAAGTGGGCAACAGTTATCATGGGAAACCTTCACCTACCTAATATTAAGCTGCTATATGGTTTATGTTATTTTTATACCCATCAATAACAAAGCTTGATGGGTTGCATATTCATAATTACCAGGCCTTTAAAAAACTTCCAGTTTGAAAAAAAAGTATTCACTAGCACCAACTTGGCCAAGTAATTTCTTAGCAGCTCTTTTAGTCAACTGATTTGGGTTGACTTGAAGTTTTATCAAATTTTATGATTTTTTTCTCCTTTTGGGCTCATTTTATTTTTTATGTGAGGTAGGTGTCTGCATGAGTGTATGCTATAGGAATGTATCTATAGAGGTCAGGAAGGGTTTCAGACTTGCTGGAGGTTGTAAACTGTGGGTTTCGGTGCTAGGAACCGAACTCAGGTCCTTTAGAAAAGCAGCGAGTTGATGTTCTTACCAATGAGCCATTTTTCCAGCCCCCAATGTGTGCAATTCTTATAGAGTTCACACAATTAAAAACTTCATTAATTGACTTTTCAGTGTATTTTGGGATCTGGTCATGATAGTTTCTCATTTTACATTCAAAGTGAGTATCTCTCTGCAATTTGGCTGCTCATTTTTTTGGGGTGTCAGATGTACAGTGTTAACATAGGTCTCTCAGTTGTCAAGCCAGCCTCAGTGTTCCTATCCCTCCAACCTCATATTTTAGGTACTTAGTAAGGGGTTGTTGGTAGAAGTTTTAATTAGAATCCTCTCTCTGGGAATTATGCATCAAGCCCTCAAAACATTTTCATAACATTTCTACATGAAAAAATGAAAGAAAAAAACAAAAATTTTCTATACAAGTTATGAATCTGCCTAATTGTGTGTGAGAGAATTTACATTTGTTTTGAGGAGATAATACATTCACACAACTTTTAAAAATAAAAAGTTTAAAGCTTCATGTAACAGAATATTTTCCCTTATTGACACTCTCTTTTTGTTCCTTCTTTGTGTTCCTAAAGTAAAGCATTCTTTTATGTCCTTCCAGAGAGGTTTTCATGCATCTATCAACAGATAAATAGACTTTCCCTTTCTTCCATACAATTGATAACTATATGCATTGCTATTACCATATCTGTTGAAGAATTCCATAGTAATACATCTTGTTGATCTTTCTGGTTTAGTATATAAGAGAAAGAGCTGTATGTGTGTTATCTATTCTGTATTCCTTCATCTTCAAGGGAACTGTACTTCGCTGGATTGTAAAATAATTGGGTGAGATCCAGATATCCCTAGACTATCTCTACTTTTTAAATAAGTAACTGTTAAGAGCATAAGTGAAAAAGTATAAATGATGGTATAATCATTTTATTAAAGTTAAACTGGGTTTGTTTTTAAAGAAACCATCGAAGAGAGAGTTCTTGTCAAATGCTCTCAAAACATGGAATTGCATTGCTAGTCAATATATAGTCATTGGTCTTTATCTTTTTAACTTTTCAATTCTGAACACTATTACTTTATCAAGAGCCTCTCTTTAATGTTCTCATTCCCATTCTGTAGGAGGAGGCTTCTTTTTCCCAGCTGTGAACTCACACACATGTCCAACCATTCTGAATCTTGTGCCAGAGTTACAGTCTTTGCAGCCTCCAGAGCTTTGACCATGAGCCTTAGTCTAATACCTTAGCAGTTTGGTGTAGTTGGATCTGGAGTGCACCCCACTTCTGCCCCTCCCCTACGGGTTAAAGGGTTGCTTCCCAGCCTGAGTTGTTATTGTTTGAAACTAAGTTTGCTGAGTTCCTGGTCATTAGGAATGTGTCCTCAAAGGTTATCTTGGGACTATGGCATGTTCCTATTTTTATTTTTATTTTTATTTTATTTTTGTTTCTGTTGCAACAGAAGAATATTAGGGGCATTTCAGGCAAGCCTATAAAGCTCTTTGAAAGAAGGCCTGAGCAGTGTAATGTAATTGAGGAGAGATTAAGGCAGAGGGGGGAATAAACCTAGAAAACTGAGTTAGCTCACAAGATAAAGACTGCGAATACCACATTCAACAGTTTGAAAGTTTTTCTGAAAGTGTCCAACATTGTAGGGTTTTAATTTGCAACACTGGAAAATGAGGTAGCCCACGGCTATAGCGGCTTTCAGAAGATGACTGGACACTTTTTAGGATTTTGCTGCCAGGATTCAAGAGAGAAAAGCTGAGCAGCTGAATTGGGGCAATGACAGGCAATGAGTGGCCTTTTGTAAAAAGTCAGTTCCAAGGAAAAAGAATCATCAGCTTCAGTGACATTATAACTGCATTAAAAATACGTTAACCTCAAGGATGGTTCCCCTAAAAGCACTTAGATTTTTAGGTTCTTCCGCCTCATCAGATGAGTAGATAATTTTCATTTCTCAGGCAAAGTTTACTTAGTTGTATCTTGTTCTTGCTTGTCATTTTCCCCATTCTTTAAAGACAGTTTGATGGATCACACCCACTGATTCTCAGAATCTTTTAAATGTATGATTGAAAAGTCAAGGATACAATGTAATTCCAATAAAAGTGCCAATAAAGCATTAGGTCGGCTGTTACTGAAATTCATGTGGAAAACGTGTAGATAGGAAAGAAAATACTGGACAAAACAGAATGAGAAGACAGTAAACACTGCTGGGCTGAACGCATTTTTATGGTCTCAGAAACCAACACAGTGAGCTGTATAAACATCAGTAGATACACAGACTACTGTAGGATAAACTCAAATTAGCCCCAAATACTGAATAAGACCACCACGACAGTAGTGACAACTTAACTGTCTATTTATCATATCATATCGTAATATTTTAATAAATGTTTCTGGAACACCATGGTAGCTTTTTGGAAAACAGGCAAAATTAGATTTAGTTTTTAAAAATTATTTATTTTTTAAAAAGGTATGTTTTCTCATTTTAAATATCGATCCCAGTTCCCACTCCCTCCCTTTCTCCTGCTCTCTCACCTTCCACCTACCCCACCCTCATCCATTCCTCAGAGAGGATAACATTTCCTTTCCATGGGATATCAACAAAGTCTAGTGTATTGCACTGAGGTGGGCCTAAGGCCCTTCCCACTATATCTAGGCTCAACAAGGTATCCCTCCAAAGAGAATGGGTACCAAAAAGCCATAAATAAATCCTGGTCTCACTGCCAGTGGCCCCACAGTCTGCTCCAGCCATACAGCAGTCACCACATTAGAGGGCCTAGTTTGGTCCTATTCTGGTCCCCCTTATGGCAGGCTGGAGTTTGTGGGCTCCCATTAGCTCAGGTCAGCTGTTTCTGTGGATATCCCCATCATGGTCTTGACCCCTTTTCTCTTATTGCTCCTCCCTCTTTTCGACTGAACTTTGGGAGCTCAGCACAGTGCTCCACTGTGGATTTCTGCATCTGCTTTCATCAATTGCTGGATGAAGTTTTTATGGTGACATTTAAGATAGTCATCAATCTGACTACAGGTCAAGGCCAGTTCAGGCATTCTCTCCATAGTTGCTTATGGTCTTAGCTGGGAAAATGGATCAAAGACCTCAATATAAATCCAGCCACATTGAACCTCATAGAAGAGGAAGTAGGAAGTAGCCTTCAACACATGGGCACAAGAGACCACTTTCTAAATATAACCCCAGTAGCACAGATCCTGAGAGCAACAATAAATAAACGGGACCTCCTGAAACTGAAAAGCTTCTGTAAAGCCAAGGACACAGTAAACAAGACAAAAAGGCAGCCTACTGAATGGGAAAAAATCTTTACCAACCCCACATCAGACAGAGGACTGATCTCCAAAATATATAAAGAACTCAAAAAACTGGACATCAAGGTACCAAATAATCCAATTAAAAAATGGAGTACAGATTTAAACAGAATTCTCAACAGAAGAATCTCAAATGGCCGAAAGACACTTAAAGAAATGTTCAATGTCCTTAGCTATCAGGAAATGAAAATCAAAATGACTCTGAGATACTATCTTATGCTATTTACAATGGCAAAGATCAAAAACACCAATGATAGCTTATGCTGGAGAGAATTCATAGTAAGGGGAACACTCCTCCATTGCTGGTGGAAGTACAAACTTGTACCCCAACTTGGGAAATGAATATGGTGGTTTCTCAGAAAACTGGTAATCAACATACCTCAAGACTCAGCAATACCACTCTTGGACATATATCCAAAAAATTCTCAATCATACTGTAAGGACATTTGCTTAACTATGTTCATAGCAACATTATTCATAATATCCAGAACTGGAAACGACCTAGATGCCCCTCAACCAATGAATGGATAAAGAAAATGTGGCACATTTACACAATGGATTGCTATTCAGTGGTAAAAAACAATGACATTTTGAAATGTACATGAAAATGGATGGAACTAGGAAAAAAACATCTTGTGTGAGGTAACCCAGACCCAGAAAGATGAGCAAGGTATGTACTTACTCATAAGTGGATATTAAAGTGAAGCAAAGGATAAGAAGCCTATAGTCCACAACCCCAGAGAAGCTAGGTAGCTAGGAGAACCTTAAGAGAATCATACCTGGAAATTCCCCTGGGAAGTAAAAATAGACAAGATATCCTGAGAAAACGGGGAGCATGGGGTGGGGGGAGAAGGGAGGGCAGAGGGGAGGATGAGGGAGAAGTGGAGGGAAGAGGGGAACTTGAGGGAATGGAATGGTCTAGATGGGGGAAGGACAGAGATGAGAGCAAAGAAAGAGATATCTTGATTGAGGGAATCATTATGGGGCTAGCAAGAAACCTGGGACTAGAAAAATTCCCAGGAATCCACAGGTGTGACCCCAGCTAAGACCCTAAGGAATTGTGGAGATAGATTTAGTTTGTTTTCCATACCCCAGAATAAATAGCAAACAGATTCAGGATTTAAATATGAAAAATACAACATACATGTAGTAGAGTAAAAAAATGACTTAATTTTCTTAATGTAGGGAAAGACATCATTATGTTTATAAATTCAGAGGCAATAAAACAATATATTGGATAAATCTGAATGCATAAAAGTAGTTGATTCACAATGCAGCATAAACAAAGTAAAAATACAATTGAAAGAATTATAAGCATATACCATAGATATATATCCCTAATAAAGAGGAACTTCAGAACCTGGGGTGGGGACAAAAGAAAAAAAGTTGTAGAAAGGAAGGAGGAATGAAATTGTGTAGTAAGGAAACAGAAGTGATGATACTTTTCCGAGTGGAATATTTTATTAAAAACATTTTTAATTGAAATAGTATTATATCACTTTCTGTGTTTCTGTGTTCCTTTTTTTTTTTTCTCTTCAACCCTTCCTTGGTACCCTCCTCCAATCTCCTCCACGCCCCCTCAAGCCAAAGGCCTCTTTTTCTTTGATTATTATTGTTACATACATATGTGTATGTATGTATGTATTATGTATGTATGTATGTATGTGTGGGTATATTTGAGTCTGGTTTTTTTTTTGTTTGGGTTTATAGTTTCAGGGCTGACCCCTCTGCGTTGGACAATCAGTAAGAGTGCTCATTCCTGGGTGAAGTTAATGATGCTTCTCTTAGCATTCATTCATCGCCATAGTTCTTTGCCTAGATGTAGGGACCTGTGGAAACTTCTCCCTTTCCCCTCAACATGTCTACTGATGTAACTGCTGTTATAGTCGTTTTTTATGTAGCTACTTCAAGGAAAGACTTTCATAGTAGACTTTCAACTATTCTGGCCCTTATAGTTTTTCTGGCCCATCTTCTGCGATGTTCTTTGGGTCACAGATGCAGGAACTGTGATATATATGTATCCACTGGTGGTATTTTGAGTTTATCTTTTTATATTAATCTTCCCTGTTAATACTATGGAAATGTATCATATTCTCACTACATATCATACTCTAACAATAAAAACAATAAAAAGTAAGGAAACTCAAAATGTAATTCTCCTCCTCCTCCTCCTCCACCACCTCCTCCTCCTCCTCCTCTTCCTCCTCCTCCTCCTCCTCCTCCTCCTCCTCCACCTCCTCCTCCTCCTCCTCCTCCTTGAAACATAGTTTCTCTGTGTAATAGCCCTGACTGTCCTGGAACTTACTAGATAGACCAGGCTAGCCTTGTACTCAGAGATCTGCCTGCCTTTGCCTCCTGAGTTCTGGGATTAAAGGTGTGCATCATCCATGACTGGCTGTGATTCTTATAGGCTTATTTGTTGATTTTTCCAAAAGTACTTTATGTGTATATTAGAATTGGAATTCAAACTATATATGTAAATGCATGGTTTTGCTGTATTTGTTGATAGATACAGAAGTGGTGATTAAATGTGTTAATTAGCTTGGCTATATGGACTGCTTTGCTTTCCCCTGAGAAGTCCTAGGAGCAGTAACTTCCTAGTATCCACGAGCACTCCAGATGCCTAGATCTTGGTGTCTTCACACCATCCCCCAGTGAGAGGAGTCAGGGACCCATGGAGAAAGCTCATGGCATGACTTGAACAGGGACATTTTAAGCCTGAGGTATTTTGTTATGACAGAAAGTAAAGAAATCCAATTAAGTTCATGGGGGCTTTTTAAATGAGCACATAGGTAATCTGAAAGAGCTGCTGGTCACCAAAGTTGGAACAATTTAGTTAAAATACAAATAATGTTTAGTTAAGACCTGTAGAATAAATATTTTGAGCTTGTTCTCTTAGAAGCTAACATTTGACATGAATCAATGTTCCCATAGAAAAGGAATGGATTTTTTTTTTCAGCAGAGTTCCAGTTATGTGCAAGAGAGAAAGGAAATAGAACCATTATTAGATCCACATCCACAAATTATCATTGTAGACAATGTTCATCAGGGCACATTAAAATTAGGGATAAAAATTTGAAAATGGGTCTTTTCTAGTTTCAAGGTATCGCCTCATTATATTAGTAACTGTAAAAAGAAGCATAAAATATTTATCGTGGAAAAAACAAGAGACACTCATTTATCTAGAAATTCAGGTAAGTATCCCATGTCACAAGACAGCATCTTATGTCTTTCTAGAGTGCTTCACTTAGAAACACTTGCAACATTTTGTTTATCTGGTTTGTGTTGTTGGTTTTTGTTTTAGTCTTTTCTCTTTGGGGCCTTGAAGTTCCTAGGGAGCTAAGGATGACCTTGAATTTCTGATCCTCCTACCTTTACCTCCTAGTGCTGTGACTACAGGCATGTGGTACCACATCATTTTTTTTTATATTAGAGTTTTATTAACAGTTGACAAAAGGAGAATCTGGATGAGGGCAAGATGGGAACTCTGTACTATTGCTACAGATTTTCTCTAAAGTCAATTAATCTTAGTTTCGTTTTGCTTTATTTTGTTAGCCAAGATGACCACAGATACCTTTTAACTAAGAAACTAAAGTTCATTGGAACTGAGAAGAGCTGCATCTTTTCCACCTCCTTTAGAAGAAATGTGCAGGATAGTTGAGGAGACAACATCCACTCACAGTTATATTGTCAACTTGGGCTGCCACAGCGTAATATTGCAGACTGAGTTTGGGAAGCTCAAAACTGAAATGAAGAGTCTGGCTGGGTTACAGAAACAAGTTTTGATAAATAAGGCTGAGTTTTCTGTTTTTCTGTTTTGTTTTGGTTTTGGTTTTCCTGTCAAGAATGTATGGATATCTCAGACAGATTAAATAGTGACACTTGGGAATGTGGCTGCAGGGGAGTTCCGAAGCTCATCTAGTTTCTGTATAGCCTGAGCGTTGGTTTTCTTTCTTTCTTTCTTTTTTAAAATTAATTAATTAATTAATTAATTTTTTAATTTTTGGTTTTTCGAGACAGGATTTCTCTGTGGCTTTGGAGCCTGTCCTGGAACTAGCTCTTGTAGACCAGGCTGGTCTCGAACTCACAGAGATCCGCCTGCCTCTGCCTCCTGAATGCTGGGATTAAAAGCAAGTACCACCATCGCCCGGCTCTTTTTGTTTGTTTTTTTTTTTTTTAAAAGAAAACAAGTTATTTTTTTTCATTTTATGTACCAATTCCAGTTCGCACTCCCTCTCCTCCTCCCATTCCCTCCCCTTACCTCCCATCCCACCCCCAATCCACTCCACAGAGAGGGTAAGGCACATTGCTTTAGGAAAGGTCTAAGACCCTCCCTACTATATCTAGGCTGAGCAAGGTATCCATCCAAAGAGAACAGGTTCTAAAAAAGCCAGTACAAGCAGTAGAGATAAATTCTGGTACCACTGCCAGTGGCCCCGCAGTCTGCCCCAGCCATACAATTGTCACCCACTTTCAGAGGGACTAGTTTGGATTTATGCTGTTTCCTTCCCTGTCTGGCTGGAGGGTGAGCTCCCATTAGCTCAGATAAACTGTTTCAGTGGGTGTATCCTTCATGGTCTTGACCTATTTGCTCATATTCTCATTCCTCCCACTCTTCAGCTGAACTTTGGGAGCTCAGTCCAGTGCTTTGATGCAGGTGTTTGCCTTTCCTTCCATCAGTTGCTGGATGAAGGTTCTATGGTGATATTTAAGATATTCATTAGTTTGACTATAGGGCAAGGCCAGTTTGGGCACCCTCTTCTCTATTGCTTAGGGTCTTAACTTGGGTCATCCTTATGGAGTCCTGGGTATTTCTCTAGTCCAGGTTTCTTGCTAGCCCCATAAGACTCCCTCAATCAAGATATCTCTTTCTCTCTGTCTCTCCCTCTCTGTCCTCCCCCCATCTAGACCATTCCATTCCATCAAGTTTCCCTCTTCCCTCCTCTTCTCTCCTCCTCCCCCCTTCTGCCCTCCCTTCTCTCCCCACTCCCATGCTTCCAATTTTCTCAGGAGATCTTGTCTATTTCCATTTCTCAGAGGGATCCATGTTTCTCTTAAGGCTCTCCTGGTTACCTAGCTTCTCTGAGAACATGGACTATAAGCTTGTTATCCCATGCTTTATGTCTAACACCACTTTGAGTGAGTACATATCTTGCTCGTCTTTCTGAGTCTGCTCATCTCACTCAGGATTTTTTTTCTAGTTCCATTCATTTGCATGCAAATTTCAAGATGTCATTGTTTTTTAATGCTGAGTAGTACCCCATTGTGTAAATGTGTCACATTTTCTTTATCCATTCTTTGGTTTCTGGCTGTCTAGGTTGTTTCCACTTTCTGTCTATTACATACTCCTCAAAGTGTTCCCCATAATAGAAACAGAAGGAACATTGCCAAAGTTTTTTTTTTAATGAGGCTACAGTAACCCTGATACCAAAACCACACAAGGACTCCACCAAAAAGAGAATTATAGACCAACCTCAATCATGAACATAGATGCAAAATTACTCAATAAAATACTGAGAAACTGAATCCAAGAACCAATCAAAAAAATCATCCACCATGATCAAGTCAGCTTCATCCAAGTGATGCAGAGATGGTTTAACATATGAAAATCTATCAATGTAATACACTGCATAAATAAACTGAAAGAAAAAACCATATGATTATCTCATTAGATGTTGAAAAAACATTCGACAAAATCTAACACCTCTTCATGATAAAGGTGTTGGAGAGATCACGGATACAAGGAGAATATCTAAACATAATAAAAGCAATATACAGCAAGCTGACAGAAATCATCAAATTAAATAGAGAAAAACTCAAAGTGATCCCACTAAAATCAGAAACAAGACAAGGCTGTCCACTCTCTCCATATCTATTTAAGATAGTTCTTGAAGTCCTAACTAGAGGAATAAGACAACAAAAGGAGATCAAGGAGGTTCAAATTGGAAATGAAAAAGTCAAACTTTTGTTATTTGCAGATAATATGATAGTATATATAAGTGACCACCAAAATTCTACTAGGGAACTTCTACAGCTGATGAATACCTTCAGTAGAGTGTTGGTTTTCACTGCCACAAGTGAGCTGTGGGGAGGAGAGTCAGAAATGGCACAAGTTGAAATACCTGGAAGAGCACATGTTCAAACCAAGGTCTAGACACCTTGGTTAGCTGTGACCACTTGCATGGTCACAAGGCTTTGATTGCATTCTCTAGATGCCCTGGAAAAGTTGAACTGCAAATTTCCCCCATGTTCTCACGGCTTTTAGTGAATTCTTAAGGCACTCCTTCAGCCATTCATGAACCTGAAGTTATCTCTTCCAAATTTAACCAGATTGATGAGGTCATGGGAAATACATCCCAGACAGAAGCAAAAGTGTGTGTGAGCCAAGATCAGGTGACGATGGATTGAGGATGATGGATTTGACAATCAGTGCTGTCCTTTGGCTATGTTCCAATATTTGCCAACCTTTATGATGGGAAACGTAACAAGAGTGAGTGGTGGTTTCCTGTGGTCCTTCTCCTTCTACCCCCTTTCTAATACTATGGTATCATTTCATTTGACCTTTGTGCCATTTTCTTGCAAAATTTTGATTCAAAAAATTTAAAGGCCCCAGTGATTTACTTCTTGTAATTAGTCTCCACCTCCTCAGTACTTCAGCTAGTTGGGGACCTAGTATTTAACACATAAACGTGTGGGGAAACATTTCTTATTCTAACCACAACTGGGCCCACTCAGCAGGTCATCAATTTTCAGTTTCTTGGCATGATTCGGTGGGTGGGGAGGTTGCTTTTAGTTTTATATTTTTCCTCTGCAGTTCATTTACTTGCACTATTACTTTTCTCCCAGTCAGTATCTTTGCCGCCAGGTTTCTGTTGTTGTATCATGTTCCAAATGCAACTGAACATTGGCAGGAGATAGGGAGTGTGGAGCTTAGTAAGATTTGAAGGAAAACACCCCTATGCATTTCTACCTGGGAGTCTTGCTTGTGGCAGATTTAGAATTGAATTTTAGTATCTAATTAACTATTCCTGTATTAAAAGAAGACTTAAAGAGATGCTTCAAGAAAATGCATATAATGAATATGGTTTTCCCTGGAGCTAATTCCTGACCTATAACTTTAGGCACTAACATAATGGAATTTTATTTTTTAGAGGTAGAAAAATGTTAATACTTGACTATGCTGCTTTTATTGCTGAAAATATTGTGTTATGTCCAATATCCTTACGTGGCTACTAAGTTCTTAGAACCTTTGAAAAGTAGAATTTCATGCAATTAAAGAAGATTTATGGTCATTATGGAGGGAAAGGGAAAGCACAGCCAAATAGACAGGCAAAACTAGGTTTGGCATTCTTGGGCTGAGATTGTGACTCCTTCGCAGATTGCATGCCTGCCACATCTTAGCCTGGGTTTCATCCTCAGCACAGTGAAGAAGACAAAGAACAAAGGCAATTTCTTTGCTTAGCCTTAGCTGTGTGAATAGCGACAAGTTCTTCAGCCTCCCTGCACTTCTGGAAACTTCTGCAAGCATGGATTAAGAAGCTGATTAAAAATTTCTGAAGAGCAAGGCATTAGCAGGTGTGGGAAGGGGAAGGAGGAACAACCAGGATAGAGTGAACTGTGACAGAAATACATACACCACATTTATGAACATGTCATAGTGAAACCTATTATTATATATAACTAACATATTCTAATAAAATATGAAACAATAATAACAGAAAGAATTCCCAAGATTTTATTCTATGTTAGCTATTGCTTCAGACGCAAACTTAGTCAGTGCACTAGAATTCATAGTTCATTAGGGAGACAGATGAGAAATTATGAGCAATTTGTAAGGGTTTTTCTGGTGCAAGGGCATCTTGGCAGTCAGAAGTCAAGGACTGCTACAAAGTTACACCACGCTACAAATCTCACACAAGAAATTTATTGGGATGAAGAACTGAGTGGTGGCTGCCTCTCACTGGGAGCCAAGACAGCAGAGGGTTGAACAGAGGGGCAGGTGTTAGAGGGTCTTTGGAGCATGCACGGTGAGCTAATGGAAAAGTATAGCCAGGCCTTTTACGCTGAAACATTGCTTGGCTGTTAATGCTGAGTCATAGGAGGCCAGGATTACTAAATCTAGGACCTCAGGGGCAGGGCAGAGGCAGGGTGACTTTCCAGTGACCTGTGACCGTGCACAATTATTTTCTTATGGTTTGAAGGAACACTGAAGCACGCAACAAGATTAAATCTAATGGTGAATGTGTATGCCTAATCTTCAAAAGTGTTGAGAGAGAGAGAGAGAGAGAGAGAGAGAGAGAGAGAGAGAGAGAGAGAGAGAGAGAGAGAGAGAGAGAGGGAGGGAGCAAGGGAGGGAGGGAGCAAGGGAGGGAGAGAGAGAAATCTAAAAGTTTTTAAGGCTAGATTTGGGCAAAATGTCTAAATAGTAGATTATTATTGGTGAATACCACCACTATGCTGATGTCTTTTCTAAAAAGGAAATTATAATTATTGCTGAGACGTAATTGGATGTGAGAAATACCTTGAACAAACAGGCAAGCCCTCTGGTAGTACATTCAGTTTTAAGTGGCTGCCCCTGACCATCCTGGTTCTTCTTAACACGCAAGGGTGATTAATCAGACACAGAAAGCTTCCTGATTAAAGTATTCTCATTAAATTCTCAGATGATTTCCAGTCAATATTAATGAGTGTGCTCAGGTGGAAGTAATAGAATCCCTTCCGACAGAGTTGAAGCATCAACTAGCAGGATACTATTTAATATTAGCTATATGTTTACTGAATATAAGGATGGTGGCCCAGGCTCAGTGGACCTGGAACACAGGTGCTGGAAAGATACAGTAGCTGAGGGATTTCTCTCTCTGCTCCCTCCTCTTTGCTTTGTCCTGCACACAGCTGTAGAAATGGAGAGTGCCTCTCTCTGCTCCCTGTCTCTAGGTTCTGTGAATTTCCAGACAACTGTAAGCTGTAATGAACTCAACTTTCCCAGCAGGGCAAAACTCATCATTGAGCAGGGACTTTCCTACATCCAATACCTAATGGCTGAGAAACTGAGACACAGTACCTCATGACTCCAGCCATCTGTGAAAACTACTTCTGGGGTTTATTAATCTATGCAGTGCAGTGATTCTCAGCCTGTGGGTCACGACCCATTTGGGCAGTTAACTGATCCTTTAACAGGGCCACCTAAGACCGCCAGAAAGCTCAGATGTTTACATTCTGATTCATAACAGTTGAAAAATTACAGTTATGAAGTAGCAATGAAATAGTTTTATGCTTGGGGGGATCACCACAGCCTGAGGAACAGCATTAAAGAGTCGCAGCGTTAGGAAGGTTGAGAATCACTGGTGTAGTGGGAATAAAAGCAGAGCAAACAGAACAGGCTTTACAGCAATGTTGCGAGGATGAGCTGAAATAGTGTTTGCAGTACTTGGCACAGTGCCTGGAATACAGCAAACATCAATTAGAGTAAGCTATTTCTCTATTGTTCCTATTTATTGAGTAATTTCAGACTTTGTAGGAGATGCTTCTTCTCAGAGCCATTGGAAGTATTTTAAGGAATTGGGAATAAACAAAGTTTATTCCAGAATCAACTCTGAAGCAACTTTGCAAGTTTGAGTCTGGATGTATTCTGGTTAGTACAGTATCTATCAGTCCTGGAAACATGGCTCACATAATTAAATTTGCTAGACTCTTTTCTTTATCATTCTGTTGAAGCTCACCAGATGGGAAGAAGGAAAATAAGAAAGCTTATCATTACTAAGGATTAAAAAATGTATTCAAGCTAGCTTCTTAGATGTTTCTCAACTTCTAATGCACAAAATAGGCATTAATAGTAATATAATCATTGGTACCAGTTGAAGTCTGCAGTTATTAAAGCAGTAATAAAAAGAAAGTCATCATAGCTATACATGATTTCCCCACATTGTAATAGGCATTTGCTTCTCTGAGTAATTACGGCATTCCTATTAAATTCTCAGATGAATAATTCAATGCAAATGAACATTTTAAGTCAGTATACACTCTGCCTGAAAATGTTTTTGCTTTTTATTTCTCCCACTTTCTAAAGTCATTTGACTGTGTTTTAAAAATTCCTGCAAATGTAGTATTTTGCATTAAAAACACTAAAAATAGGAAAAGTGATTTTTAGGAAATTAGGGAGAAGTAGCTTATTTTTATTGGATATCTTACCTGTGTAAAGTAATGGGTTTCAGTGTGGCATTTTCAGATACACACAAAACGTCACATTTCCCTATGCCCACCATTACCTTCCTGCCTCTGCCCACTATTTCCTTCCTGGATGCCTCTCTGCCTCCTCTGACATTCATTCTTTTCTCTAGCAGTCCTCCTTCTGCTTATGCTCCCTCAGTAATTCTTAGTAACAGGATGGTTGTGATTTGGGTCAGGTCAACCTTTGTGTATGTTATCCAATCTCAAGAGGTCATCCTAAGCACATCATATGAGAAAACTAAATGGACTCAGTGGGACATACACACATACGCACAACTATTCTTTATTATTGCTACACATACATACATACACACACATATATATGCACACACATATGTACATATATCACTACACACATATGCATATATATATGTGTGTGTGTGTAGCAATAATAAAGAATAGGATAAGAGTCATGACTTTGCAACGGAATCAGGGGTATGAGGGAAGATTTGAGGAGAGAAATATGGATATGGTATTCCCATGTGAAATTATGAAAAGCAAAAACAAGGAAAACTGGAGTTAAGGCTATAAAAGGAGTGTTAATACTGTGGGTGAATAGCAGAGTGACAAAGGCTTAGGTTTGTAGTGAGAAGCGGCGGGGCTGCGTCCCACCACCCGGCCACCGGCTAGCTTTACACCCAAAATAATTACACGGAAACTGTATTCTTTTAAAACACTGCCTGGCCCATAGTTTCAGCCTCTTATTGGCTAATTCTCATATCTTGCTTTAACCCATATTTAGTTATCTGGGTAGCACCACGAGGTGTGGCTTACCAGGAGAGATCTTAACCTGCGTCCATCTCGGAGAGGAGAAGCATGGAGACTCCTATGGCGAATGCCTGAAGCGTCTCCCCCACTCTACTTCCTTGTTCCCACAATTCTGTTCTGTCTACTCCACCTACCTAATTTTCTGTTCTTAAAGGGCCAAGGCAGTTTTCTTTATTAATTAACCAATGAAAGAAACATAGACAGATAACTCTCCTCCATCATTCCCCTTTTTCTGTTTAAACAAAAAAGAAAGGCTTCAACTTTAACATAGCAAAATTACATATAACAAAACAGTTATCAAGCAAGTATTACAGTTACAATATTTAAATCTATTTTATCTTTTATCATAACTAAGGAAAGCTATAACTATCTATTTATTCTTCAACTCCATCAAAGACTCCAGAAGGATACAATGCTACCTAAGTAAACAAGAAATAAGTAACTTATAAAACTCTAGAAATGACAGAGACAACTCGCTGCCTGGACAGTCACCCAAAGTTCCTCTGTACCGTTGGGGCATCCATCTTCGGGCTTCAGGCCCACAGTATCCAGCAGACATTTCCATGAAGCAGAAAAATTCCAAAGACAGTTCAGTCACTTTCTGCTGTGTCCTGCAGAACGTCTCGCAGACTCTTTCACGAATCAGGAACCCTGAGAGACCATCTCACCTTTAGGCAAGTTTAGCAGTCCTCTTTCTGTGGGTTCCTTGTGTCCAGTTTATGCAACAGTCCAGGCAAGAGCAGTTTCTTGCCCAAATGGCTAACAAACTCCATAAGTAGCCTCTTCGATGCCCATCTTCCTCTTGAAGTAGATTGGTGCTGCCAGGAGCAGACGTGTCTCATTGTCATGAAAAACCCTAAGTTATTAAAACATTAAATGCCATATTCTGCAGTCTTTGAAAGATATGAAGAATGCCTATCTGAAATATATCTATGCACATCTAGAAAATGACTAACATGACTACAAGCTTGACTATTAATCGATGATTATCCATTAACAACCTATATTTCCTAATAATACATTACATTCTTTAAAATGAACTACAATCACAATAGCTTAATCAAAATCAGAAATACATATACATATAACAAATTGACCTTAAAATCCATACCAATGCAAATTATTCATATCTATATCATCTCCCCCTTTAAATGTAAAAGAACATTTATAAACAATATTTGGGAATGTGGGCGCAGTTATTTCTCTCCAAACTGCTTCCTGCTGAATGGGGGCGCTGTTATTTAGGTCTTTTATGGTGTAACCTGTGTGCTAGGTTCCTCTCAGTTGGCAGTTGAGTGAAGTAATTTTTTGAAGATGCTCACAGCAACCTTTCAGGAGGGCGTGGTCTATCATACCATATTGGGATAGAAGCAATCCACAGAGTCTCGTCCTCTGTGAAAACAAAAGAAGAAACTCTTTTCCAAAGCATCATGTTCTTAGATCCAAATCCTGAAGTCATACCATTAAAATGTCCATTCTGGTCTAGACTGGCAGCCCATATAATGAAATGTCTCTCTGTACTTAGCTCCTTTACAGTCAAAAAAATCAAAGAAAACACAACAAAATACATAATCCAGACTCTCTGTGAATTTTCCATTTTTATGTGGCTTATTTTTGCTCTATCACTTTACTTTACTCTGTCTCTTTAAAGACTTTACCCTTTTTTTAGGCATTAACTTTATTTTTTATATTTTTTCTTCTCTCTCTCAAGCATACATATGTTCATCCAACATTGTGACTCATTTAAAAGTCTTTTATGTCTGAATCTGTCCTATTGTGAATCTGTAATTTTTTTACTGTCCAGAAACATGTTTGATTTGCGCCTTTACATCGCTAAGCACTTAAGACTCTAAACTGTGACATTCCTAGGTCAAAAACAGGTACTGTGAGCTTGCCACGCCCAGTCCAACATGGCGGAGCTGCTTGTGACTCTGAATCAGTTGCACCTCTGAGCTGCAGAGCTGCCGGACTGTTCTGGATGTTGGCTCCACCTCTCTCCAATTTCAAAATGGAGGATGTACCATTTTCTACTAGCTCTGGGGCCGCCAGGTAGGAGCTGCACTCAGCACTTTAACTCTGAGACTGAGCATGCAGCACAGAAACTCTTTTCATACAAGTTACAGCCAAATCTGAGACACAGAGCACTGCACAGTCTGAAAACATCTCTCTGTATGGCGGCAGAAATCTGCCATGTTCTCCCGCTTGCCTAAGCCTGATTCCGCCATCTGCTCAGGTGCAGGCAGGGAGCAGGGAGCCATTGGCCCGGTCTCAGCGCACTCTCCTTCCTATCCCACGCGGGAACACAAATATCCAGGCCCATAAAAGCCACTGAAATGGTTTATAGCCAGAATTTGCACTGGCAGCACAGCACCAGGAAGCCGCGTTTTAAAATGACTCAGCTTTTCTCTGCCGCTATTGCAGAAACAGAAAATCTCTCTATGGCACGTCCAGGCAAACAGCAGAAAGCTGTGTTAAACTCTCTCTCCTTTATTTAAAGCCCTCTCAGGTTAAAAACCTGAGTGGATTTAGTCACCACGTTGGAGCGCCAATCTGTAGTGTGAAGCGGCGGGGCTGCGTCCCACCACCCGGCCACCGGCTAGCTTTACACCCAAAATAATTACACGGAAACTGTATTCTTTTAAAACACTGCCTGGCCCATAGTTTCAGCCTCTTATTGGCTAATTCTCATATCTTGCTTTAACCCATATTTAGTTTTCTGGGTAGCACCACGAGGTGTGGCTTACCAGGAGAGATCTTAACCTGCGTCCATCTCGGAGAGGAGAAGCATGGAGACTCCTATGGCGAATGCCTGAAGCGTCTCCCCCACTCTACTTCCTTGTTCCCACAATTCTGTTCTGTCTACTCCGCCTACCTAATTTTCTGTTCTTAAAGGGCCAAGGCAGTTTTCTTTATTAATTAACCAATGAAAGAAACATAGACAGATAACTCTCCTCCATCATAGGTTCACTTCAGGAGAAAACTGAATGTGTAAGAGTTTCTTCAGTAGAGTGGTATGGGAGGTCCTTCTGTCTGTGTGCTGCTTTTATTGGTTAATGAATAAAGAACTGCCTTGGCCAGTTGATAGGGCAGAATTTGTGTAGGCAGGGAAAACTAAACTGAATGCTGGGAGAAAGAGGGGTAGAGTCAGAGAGAAGCCATGGAGCTGCTGGAGACAGAAGCTGGAAACTTTAGCTGGTAAGCCACAGCCATGTGGCCATACATAGATTAATAGAAATGGGTTAAATTAATATGTAAGAGTTAGTCAATAAGAAGCTAGAGCTAATGGGCTAAGCAGTGATTTAATTAATATAGTTTCTGTGTGATTATTTTGGGTCCAAGCTAGCCAGGCAGCCGGGAACCAACAAGCAATCTCCTCCAACAGTAAAGGATCATGGAAGTGGTTTGGAGGAATCAGAGTAGATGGCACAGAGGACTGCACAGGCCTCTAGGGGACATCACTGCAGAGCAAAAATGGGGAGACTTACAAGAGACATTGAATTAGTTACTTTTCTGTTCCTTTTATAAAATAGCATGAGCAAGAAAACTAATATAAGGAAGAAGTTCTTTGGTGTTATGGTTCCAGAGAGATAAGAGTCCAGCACTATGATGGGGAGGCATAGGAGCAAGCAGGCATATGGTCTGAAGCAGGAACTGGAGTGCTCACATCTCCAACCACAAATATGAAACAGAGAGCAAATTGGAAATGTCACTGGGCTTTTAATCCCAGACCTATCTCCAGTGATGTACTCCCTCCAGAAAGCTCTGCACCATCTAAACCTCCCCAAACTGTACCATGAAAAAGGACCAAATATTCAAATGCTCAAAACTATGAGGTCAATTTCTCACTCAAACCTCCACAGATACAAAGGTGATGTCTTCAAATTCCTTGAAAACCTGAGTTCAGAATTGTCCTGAATGGTTTTTTGGACTTCCTTGGATCACTCCCATTTACCTATGTGTTTAGTCCTTGTTTATCTAGGAAGGTCAGTCTGCCTATGATCCCAGAGTTCCCTGTCCTGACAGAACACAGGCTTGGCATAGTTATTGTGATCGATTAAGGTCTAGTCAACCAACATACCTTCTATCTTTGGTGTGTGTATGATGTCCATGATTGGTGTGTGTGTGTGTGTGTGTGTGTGTGTGTGTGTGTGTGTGTGTGAGAGAGAGAGAGAGAGAGAGAGAGAGAGAGAGAGAGAGAGAGAGAGAGAGAGAGAGAGAGATACCACATGCATATAGAGTTCAGAGGACAACCTAAGGTTTTAGTTCTCACCATCTGCCTTTTTTGAAACAGGTTCTCTTATTATCCACATGTCCATGCTACTATGCTAACTTTAGGGAGTTTTACTGTCTCTGCCACCCATTCTTCTGTAGGTGTGCTGAGATCACAGATGCCTGTTATGGCATCTGGCTTTATATGTGTTCTTGCAACCTGAAGTCCAGTATTTATGCTTGTTCAGCAAGTGCATTGTTCACTAAGTTATCTCTCTGGCCACCACTAATTACATTAATGCGACAAATTGCTTTAAAGTAAATCCAGGAGTTACTAGGAGGCAGAGATGTTTATTTTCCATATTGAAAACATGTACTTTTGGAAGATGATGGTCTGGAGCTGGCAGCAGACGTCTTTGTCTCCCCTGAGCAGAGTCAACAGTGAAGCTGAGACAGAGAAGAGCAGGGCAGTGGAGTGGTATCTTAGTTACTGTTCTATTGCTATGAGGACATACCATAAGAAATGCAACTTATAAAAAGGAAGAAATTAATTGGCAGCTTGCTTACTCTTTCAAAGTGCAAACCCATGAACATCATTGTGGGGAGCATGGTAGCAGGCAGGCAGGCAAGCAGCCATGGAACTGGAGCAGTAGCTGAGAACTCACATGTGATCTGTAAGTTACAGACACACAGAGAGAAAACAAGACTGGGCCTGGTATTGGTGTTTGAAACATCAAAATGTGCTCCAGTAACACACCTCTTTCAACAAGGCCTCACGTCCTAATCCTTCCCAAACAGTTCCATTAACTGGGGACCAAGAATTCAAACATATGAGCCTATGGGAGAATGTTCTCATTCAAATCACCACAGATAGGATCCTGCACTTGGTAATATTGTCTGAGACCTAAGTCATGTTTGATATAAAAGCAGAAGAAAAAAGTTAAAATTTTCTGAAGCATGAGGGCTTTCTTTTGTTGTGGCTCTTGGCATTTTCTGTCTTTGCAGTGGTGGACATATGAATGTAGAGTGCAGGGAATTTCCCAGGTACAGCTTTTCCCAAAGAAATTTGCTTAAATGCGGTGCTGACACTACTTGCTGACTATTATCAGTACTTAAAGTGTTCTGTTTTGGTAGAGTGACTTGGACCCTCTCCTGTTTTATGCAATTCATCACTGCTAATGAGAAGAAGTCCTCTCTCTTTCCCCATGCACATTGTTTCTAACAAATATGCTATGAGTTCTTTAAACTCTCATGTGTTCTCTGCTTATTTTGTCAGCTCATTAGTAGAGAAGATTCCATATACTGTTCTTAATTATATGCTTTTTCCTTAGACAAAGGTGTTAGTTATATATTGATAAATTTTTGCCCCTAGTTACAGCTCCCAGGCTATGTTACAGTCTCTTTCTGATACATATGATGTTATACAGTGTTACCCTCCACATCTCCCAAACTTCAGGAGAAACTACAGTTTCCTATAAACAAAACAGTACTTTCCAGTCCTAGGGCAAAGAATTCAATGAGGCAAGGGATTTTTATTGGTTGGATATTGATTAGATTGAGGGCTAATTTTTAAATAAAACTTTGTTTTAAGCTTTTGTGTTTTATTACTTCAAAAATGATTACTGTTATTCTTTTTACTCATTGCTTTGGGTTTGAGAAATGTAGCTGTGATACATACATGGCATTTGAGAGTTTCTGAGAACTCATCTGCTTAGTTATTTGATCATTTATATACCTATAAATCCCGTGAGTTTAATTTAAGGGTCTCTTCCAATGGACCATTTTCCTGAAGTTTAGATATTTTGACTAAAGTTCCCATCACACTACTGACATTTCATAGATGATTTATCATGAGACTATAAACTCCATAGGAACAGAGGCTAAGTGTATCTTATTGGATGAAATACCCTCAAATCCAAGGCCAGGGCCTGAGAAATAATCAGAGCTCAGTAATTATTTTTGGATGGGTACTCCATGTCTTTTAAAAGAAAGGGAAGAGTAGACCCTGGGGAACTGCTGATAAAGATGCTCAAAAGAGTGAGTACTTCAAAGTTGTTGCTCTCTCCATGCAAACACACCACGCTGAAAGCCTATCTGATGTTTTTTGCTATTTGCTTTTGATACTTCATAGTCTCTGTTTTTACTTTGGAGTCAGAAGAAAGGAGGCTTATGTTTGTGTTGGTAGCAAGTGTTCGGAAAGGCTTCAGAGAGCTGCTAGGGAGGTATTCTTACAAGCACACCCCTCTTTCACCAACATTTCAATACTCTGTCCTAAAGGAAAGGGATGAGAATGAGATTCAACTTAGGGCAGAGTGACTCAAGTCAAGTCATGAGCCTTCTGACTCACCCAAATGTAGTTTTCTGCTTAAATTAACCATGTGGGTTGGTATTACAGAAAGAATGGAATGAGGTTGGGAGAGATGGGTTGCTGTTTGAATGTGGGAATCAAAGCCAGTTGTGTTTGTGGCTTCTGTGTCATTCATTACCTTCATCTAGTCTTTGGCCTTTCAATTTGAGGCACAACAGAGATGAAACTTATTAAAGAACAGCTTTGGGTTGTCCGTCATATATCCAGGTAACCATGAGTCATTCATACAGTTGCACATACCAACTTTCCGGTTTGGGGAAATCCATTGTGTTTCTCTCAGTTTTTAGGGAATAAACTTGCCCAAGGCACAGTGATAAAAAGTTAGGTTAAAAGGGCAGAGAAAAGCCAGAATTGCTGCTAGTAGTCAGAAAGCACAGTTTAGCACTATTCTGGATCTGCAATGTTGGTGTCAAAGAAATTTACACAAGTCACCACCCTTCCATTTGTCTGTCATTATCAACTGCTCAGACCAGAGTCAGGCTGCTTGGGATCATGGTGTCACTGTTTGCTGAAGTCATGTAGTGGTGTCTGATCTGTGTCTCTAGCAATGCTTTGCAAATCCGTAAAAGTTAATGACACTGTAACTATACTAGCTTGTTGTGAAGATTAAATAACAGACACAACAGACACGAAGATTAGTGTCCGCACAGCATGAGGACTCAACACATTGATTTTTTTCTTCTTAATCAAGGGTTTTAATGATCTCTTCATGCCACATAATTTGATGGCACAAAAAATGTAACAACAAAATACTCTTATTTATGAAAATTCTTGTTTAATGAGGCACAATACCAAAAAGCAAACCAATAAAAATACTAAATGTTTATCCAATATATATAAAAAAAAACTAGAGACCAAAGTGGATCTCTTGGATAATAGATTTCTAAAATTTACATGTATAATACATTGTTTTAAAGGAACCTCTAGCTATTAGTTCATTTCACTATTGATATTTTAGATATTTCCAATAAAAATAGTTTAATTGCTATGGAACTTAGATTTAATCGTTTTCTGAACCAAATTTAGTTGGAAATAGGATTGCTTCTCCATTGAAGAGGACATATCTCATGGTAATACAACATACACACACATACAGACACACACACAGCCACAAAGCCACAGATACACAGATATAACAGATGATGTGGGAGGTCCTTCTGTCTATGTGTTGCTTTCATTGGTTAATGCCTGTGTGATAGGGCAGAGTAGAGTTAGATGGGGAAAACTAAACTGAATGCTGGGAGAAAGAAGGCAGAGTCAGAGAGAAACCATGTAGCCCTGCAGGAAACAGACACTGGAACTTTACCTGGTAAGCCACAGCCTCGTGGTGATACACAGATTGATAGAGGAGATGGGTCAAATTCTTATGTAAGAGTTAGTCAATAAGAAGCTAGAGCTAATGGGCCAAGCAGTGATTTAATTAATACAGTTTCTATGTGGTTATTTTGGGGCTAAGCATCTGGGAATGAACAAGCAGCCTTTTACAACAGACAGGCAGGCAGGCAAATAGACAGACACACATGCAATGTACATACACATCTTCAAGAGAACAGGCATTCAAAATAAAAGATAAGATGAGACTACGTCTGACTAAGGCATTTGTGTACAGAAAAGGCAGTAACCAAATAAATAAATAAATAAAATTAAAAGGAAACCATGTCTAAAGAAACATTTTAAAAAAGAAAACCTAAAACAGCTAATGGGTACATGAAAATATGCTTGATATCAGTAGTTATCAGGAAATGCAAATCAAATCATAAAACCAAAACATAAGGTCATTATGTCATTTTTATGAGGATGACTATTACAACAAAGGAATCTTACTTGCTGTGATTGGGGTGTAATTTAGTGCAGCCATTATGGAAAACAATATGGAAGATCATCAGAATATTCTAAGTAGTATTACCATGTTATCCCACAATGTGACTACTGGGTACATTCCCTGGAATTGGATTTAGCCTGCTTAAGATACCTGCATGTTCGTATTAACAATTCTAAGACAAAAACCAAACAAAGAGACAGAGAAAATGCGATGTGAGATGTATGTGTCATGTTTGTTGAGCTTTACAGAAGGAAGAGAGTAGGCCTGATGTTTCAGACAGGGTGAGTGAACCTGTAAGTTACTTATAGCAAGTGAAATAAGTCAGAGGCAGACAATTACTGCAATCCTCTCTTAAATATGGAACCCCACCATGTACAAAGAAGTCTACTCATGGGACATGTTAGGTTAGATGTTTAGTTATCTCACTCATAGTAATGGCTTTAGAGTATATTTCTATAAATATCTCAAAGCATGGTATATATATATATATATATATATATATACACACACACACACACACATCTCTCTCTCTTTCTCTCTCTCTCTCTCTCTCTCTCTCTCTCTCTCTCTCTCTCACACACACACACACACACAGACGAATGATGTAGGATTCTCCTCTGTATGCTGTGAATGTGTTTAGTTAATGAATAAAGAAGCTGATTGGGCCTACCTATCACAGGGCATAGAGTAAGGTGAGAATTCTAAGCAGAGATAGAGGAGAAAGCAAGCAGAGTCAGGGAGATGCCATGTAGCCACTGGAGGAGCAGACGTCCAGGAACTTTACCAGTATACCACAAGTCTCAAGGTAAAATATAAAATAGCAGAAATGGGTGAAATTAAGATGTAAGAGTTAATTCATAAGAAACTTAAGCTATTGGCCAAACAGTATTGCAAGTAATATAGTTTCTGTGTGATTATTTCAGGTCTGGGCTGCTGGGAACAATCAAGCAATCTCTGCCAACATATGTATGCTTGTGTGAAAAAACATATGCCAGAGAAGAAACATCTGGAAAAATACCAGAGTACAGGGAAAACTTGCTGAGGGTGGCTGACGATAGCTCTGGGTAACTAGAATGCTATATTAGAAAAGCCACCCTAGGTTTGTCAAGAAAGGAAGCAATGAATAAAGAATGATAGCAGGGGATGCTGGGTTTTCAAATTTGAACTGGAGTCCTGTTGACATGAAATAAAAGCACCTTTTATACTTAAGAAATGGATATGGCTGACATTAAAAACACTAACATTTAGAAAACCATGCTATCCTTTTCATCTTTCTCACTGTTTTTCTTTCTTTTCCCCTTCTTCGGAGTCTCTCTTTGTATTCCATTCTTATGCACACTCCTCACCTCCAGTTTCCCCTCCTGCTAGCATCTGTTAGGGGTGGAGCCTCCTCGCCCTACCCCACCTTTTCAGTTCTGAAGAGTTCGCTGGGCCTGGGCCCAGCAGGGCGAAGAGCACAGCTCCATCTTACTTCTCTAATTTAATTGATATATTAAGTTTTCTAAATAAGAATTCATTTGGAAAAAGTGATGCTGGAGTTCCGGAAAGGTTAACATTGTGGCCTTGGTATCCTGATTCATACCCATTTCTCACTTTCTTTAATCACTTTGTAAATAACAAAAGAGATTTGAGTAAGGCCCTTTTCAAATAAATTTATATTTGTATGTTTTTGAGTTTTTGTCATTACTCCTTTGAAATATTTCTCCTTTTTGTTGTTACTTGCCAGTGGTGCTGGTTGATGTTCTTTCTGTGTGGGAATGGGCTGGATAGCTGTTGTACAGACTTTTTCTGAACCACACAATTCAGGACTGCACTTTGGAAGCTTCTTTTCAGCAGGCATTACTGACTCACATAATAAATGTTGTTACCTCCGACATTTTGTGGTAATAATGTGTGCGTTGGTGTGCTTCTCACTTTCTGGATGAAAGCAACATTCCGTAGGCAGGCCTGCTCATGGCCTCCTCTGCTGGGTACGAGGAGGGCCGCCTTGTCCGCTTTAGAGAGGAAGTAGTCATAGAGAAGAGGAGGGAAAGATGATTCAGTATTTATTAGAAGAGGTGATTCTATGTCCTTCCCTCTCTCATCAGTGCCATGGGTTCTGATGGTTTTGAGCAGGAGGGAAGAGATCTCAACACTGATGGTCCATCATTCATGAGTAAGAGGATGACTCTCACTCCTCTCTGAGTTATGCCAAATAATTAAGTCTAATATTAGTGGGGGTGACACTGGGAAAGTAGATGGGAATATGTCATTGATTTTGTGTGTGTGTGTGTGTGTGCGTGTGTGTGTGTGTGTGTGTGTGTGATGTCATTTTGATTTTTTTAATTTAAAAATTTTTAAAAATTTCTTTTCTTAATTTCATTTTATGTTACATCCACAGTTCTCCTCCCCACCCCTCCTCTCAACTCCCCTGCCTTGCCCCCAGTTCACTCCCCCATCCACTCCTCCCAACAGGTAAGGTCTTTCATGTCAACAAAGTCTGGCACATTATGTTGGGGCAGGACCAAGTCCCTTCCCCAGCCTTAAGGCTGATCATGGCATCCCGCCATAGGGAATGGGCTCCAATAAGCTAGTTCAGGCACCAGAATTAGATTCTTGTCCTACTTCCAGGTGCCTCACAGATAGTTCAAGCTTCAACACTGTTTCCCACATATGGAGGGTCTAGTTCAGTCCTATAGTGGCTCCACAGCTTTCTGTCTAGAGTTCCCGAGTTTCCACAGCTTGGTCCAGCTGTCTCTGGAGATTCCTTCGTCATGATCTTGACCTCCCTTGCTCATATAGCCCTTCCTCCCGTTCTTCGGTTGGATTCCTGGAGTTTAGCCTGGTGCTTGGTTGTGGATCTCTGTATCTTGTTTTGTTAATTGCTGGATGAAAGAACCTGGAAACAACCTAGATGCTCCTCAATTGAAGAATGGATAAAGAAAATGTGGTACATTTACAATCAGTTGTAAAATACAATGATGGCACAAAATTTGCAAGCAAATAGAACTAGAAGAAACCATTCTGAGTGAAGTAATTCAGACTCAGAAAGACAAATAGAGTATTACTCACTCATAAGTGGATATTAGATGTGAAGCAAAGGATAACCACACTACAACCCACAGCTCCAGAGAAGCTAGGTAATAATGAGCATCTTAAGAGGGACACATGGATCACCCTGGAAAAGGGAATCAGATAAGATCCCCTGAATAAACTGGGGGTGAGGTGGGGAGGTAAAGGGGAAGGAATGGGAGATGAGAACACGAAGGAACAGGATGCTTGAGGGAGGAGAGGGAAGGAGTCGGAGAGCAATGAGAAAGAGATCTTGATAGAGAGAGCCACTATGGGGTTAGGGAGAAACCTGGTGCTAGGGAAATTCCCAAGAACCCACAACAATGACCCCACCTAAGACTCCTAACAATAGGAGAAAGAATCAAATTGGCTTTCCCTAGTAATCAGATTGGTGACTACCCCAACTATCATCATAGGGACATAGAATTTTTTAAAGGTGTTTGTTAATAAAAAAAAAAAACATACAATGCAAACTAAGGCATATGTCTTTGCTATTTTGATGTTTCCTTGTTTTAAATTTAGTGTGTGTGTGTGTGTGTGTGTGTGTGTGTGTGTAGGCTAGAAGAAAAACCTTCTCAGGGGCAATTCATCTTGGTTTTGTTTTTATTTTTGTCTTTGTGTTTGACAGTCTCTCACTGACCTGGAGCTTACGAAGCAGCCTGGGCTCGCCAGTAAGCCCCAGAGATCTGCTTGACTCTACTTCCCATCACTGGGATTGCAAGTGTGCCTGGATTTTTATGTAAGTTCTAGGGATTTGAACTCAGGTCCTCATACTTGTGAAGTAAGTACTTTATGCCTTGTGCGTTCTCTTTAGCACAGCCTAGAAGGCGTGTAGATCTTATGTATGTTTTATTGCTAGACTGTTCCCTGCAGACCCAGCACTTACAAACTGTCTGTTCTCTGAGTCACATCACATTTGTCCACACCACCCTGACCTTTATCACCAATTTATCAAATTTCTGATAGGTTTTGGTCTTCTGGTTTTAAATATATTTATAAAAATATCTGTGATTTAAATATATTCTGCCAATGTCTCCAAGTGGTTGTGTACTACATATATGAATATATAATGAAAGAATTCTGAGTTTGTTGAATGTGTGTATGTCTATAGTGGCTTAAGTATTTATTATAGTGAAGTACAATTTCAGATAATTCCATGTTTTAAAAAAACCCTCCATTTGGTAATATCTAAGAATTTAGCTCTGCAACAAACTCAAAATTCAGATCAAACTTAATAGATACAGAAGTTTTTTCGAATAAAAAAAAATTAAAACCAGAAAACCAGAAAGCACCCTGACACCCAGGCAATGTTGTTCCCAGTCAACACAATAGTACAATACATTCAACAACGTAAAATGAGTTCACAGAAATGAAGACCATAAGGACTGTACAGCAGCACGAACAAAGCAGCCTACAATGGTACCTGCAAACTGTGATTGCAATCGGGTTGAAAATATGCTAGAGGAAAACTACTGGGAGGAAATTTGCTAAGAACAAGAGTGATGGATTATGCAGCAGGAGAACACCTCTGCTTTCTAGCTCCCTTCCCCATCTCTCATTTGCTGGAGGTCTTTATTTGCAAGAAGAGGCTAGAAGTATGCTAATTCTTCCTGTTAAAATTTCTATATTATCCCTGTTTGCATGGAAACCTGAGTCTTAGAGGGGCACGGTAACTTCGCTAAAGTGAGACATTCTGTAAGGCGCAGAGCTGGATTTCAAAGGGGATCTGCATTTTAATTAGGAAAATACTGGAACTGGAACTAATGACACGGCCTGGATTTGGATGTCAGTGTTTCCATGAACAAATGACACGATCTTGACCACCGTCCAAGTCTTTAATGTGATGGGAACTGATCACCCACCTAGCCCCTCAGTGTTGAGGGTCTGTGGCATTCACATCTATTTTCTACTGTATCCCTTTTACTGAATTTGGTCATTTCCAAGATTTGGATTAATGTTTTTCACTATACATTCTCATTTCTGACACTATGCCTCCCAAACGGAAATTGCATATCTCATACAGAGAGAGAGTATTTTTACCAAACAGTAATGTGTTTACCGTGCAGATTGCAGGAGAAAAGTGTCAGTGAAGTTCAGATCCCTTCGCATTTGTTTGTTTAAGTCAAGAAGAAGGAGCGCGTGAGAGGTGACGTGATTGATATGGAGCTTCAGAGTTCCGGCTGCTGCTTGAGTATGGCTCATCAATCCCAGGAAAGATTTTCCATTTAGCTAGGTGCACAGCCTCATGGCAGACAGCTGCCTGCACAGCTGGGGCCCCAACCCTCACTCATCATGCAATATGCGCTAGAAATGGCTCTCAGCTGACAGTATTCATGCCCATCTGTTTTGATAATACTGGAGCCTCCTGAATACTGGTCAACTCCGTGATCCTATTTTTCTCTTCGACCTCTTTAATACACACAAAAGTGCAGCTGGGGAAAACTGAAGACAGGATATTGACCAGGTCTGTTCATTTTGCAGAATGAGAGCTAAGGTTTAAAAGACGATATCCTGTCCAGCATTCACACAGCAATGGAAAAAATTGGTTGATATTTTAGGATTAAAACCTTTGCCCATATACTGCTGGAATTTTCTAACAATGACCCTGGTATTCCTCCCAAAACACTATTGCTGTGCTAAAACACCAGAAACAAGCAAATTTATAAGATAGAGTTTATTTTGTCTTACAGCTCCAGAGGGTTAGAGTCTATAATGGCAGGGTACAGCAAAGCATGTGGTGGCAGGCATGGTGTCAGGGACAGGAAACTGAGAATTCACATTTTGAGCTATTAGTATGAAGCAGAGAGTGAAGGGTAAAGAGGTGAGACTTTCTCATCTCAGAAGCATGTCCCTAGGTACATACCTCCTTTAGCTAGGGCTCCTTTCCTAAATATCTCCATACAGGACCACCAAATGGGGTCCCAGTATTCAAATACCCAATACTTTGGGGGACATTTCTCGTCCAAACCACCACAAAGGCCTTGCTATAAATATGCTCTGCCCATATGAAAATCACCTGTAGAATGCAAGTTGTCTCAAGAAAGTGTTTGCTTCATCAAATCCTTTAAAATTTAGAAAAATGCAGTTTACTGACTGAATCAGACACTGTGAGAGAGTCCTTTTTATATTTTAATTATACAATTCTTTTTTATTTTTTTATTAAATTATATAATTTTTACAAATTTCAACCTCCTCCCCTCCTCCCATTTCCCTTTCCCTCCCCCCACTTCCCCTCCCCCTCCCTCTCCAATCCAAGGAGCAGTCAGGGTTCCCTGCCCTGTGGGAAGTCCAAGGTCCTCCCCCCTCCATCCAGGTCTAGGAAGGTGAAGATCCAAACAGACTAGGTTCCCACAAAGCCAGTACATGCAGTAGAATCAAAACCCAGTGCCATTGTCCTTGGCTTCTCAGTCAGCCCTCTTTGTCAGCCACGTTCAGAGAGACCGGTTTGATCACATGCTCCATCAGTTTCAGTCCAGTTGGCCTTGGTGAGCTCCCATTAGATCAGTCCCAATGTCTCAGTGAGTGGACACACCCATCACAGTCCTGACTCCCTTGGTCATGTTCTCCCTCCTTCTGCTCCTTATTTGGACCTTGGGAGCTCATTCCAGTGCTCTAATGTGGGTCTCTGTCTCTATCTCCATCCATTGCCAGATGAAGGTTCTATGGTGATATGCAAGATATTCATCAGTGTGGCTATAGTATAGGGTGAGTTCAGGCACCCTCTTCTCAGCTGCTCAAGGAGCAAGCTGGGGACATCTCCTTGGACACCTGGGAACCCCTCTAGAGTCCAGTCTCTTGCCAACCCTCAAATGGCTCCCTTAATTAAGATATATACTTCCCTGCTCCCATATCCACCCTTCCTCCATCCCAACTCTCCCATTCCCCCAAGCTCTCCCCATCCTCCCCTTCTCACTTTTCTCTCCCCCTCTCCCCTTAACCTAATCCTACCCCCAACCCCAAGCTCTCAATTTTGCCTGGCAATCTTCACTACTTCCAATATCCAGAAGGATAACTACATGTTTTTCTTTGGGTTCACCTTCCTATCTAGCTTCTCTAGGATTGTAAATTATAGGCTCAATATCCTTTATTTATGGCTAGAATCCACTAATGAGTGAGTACATACCATATTCATCTTTTTGGGTCTGGGTTACCTCACTTAGGATGGTGATGCAAAATTCAAGATGTCATTGTTTTTTACCTCCGAGTAGAACTCTAATGCATATATATTCCATACTTTCTTTATCCATTCTTCCATTGAGGGGCATCTAGGTTGTTTCCAGATTCTGGCTATTACAAATAATTCTGCTATGAACATAGTTGAACAAATGCTTTTGTAGTATGATATGGCATCTCTTGGGTATATTCCCAGGAGTAGTATTGCTGGATCCTGGGGTAGGTTGATCCTGAATTTCCTGAGAAACCGCCACACTGATTTCCAAAGTGGTTGCATGAGTTTGCATTCCCACCAGCAATGGATGAGTGTTCTCCTTACTCCACATCCTTTCCAGCAAAGGCTATCATTGGTGTTTTTGATTTTAGCCATTCTGACAGGTGTAAGATGGTATCTCAAAGTTGTTTTGATTTACATTTCACTGATTGCTAAGGAGGTTGAGCATGACCTTAAGTGTCTTTTGGCCATTTGAACTTCTTCTGTTGAGAATTCTCTGTTCAGATCAGTACCCCCCTTTTTACCACTATAATCCTTTATCTTTTTTGTTCTCATTCTATTTTCCCTCCAGTCCTTTATAATCTCCTTCTGTCTTCTTATTTTCCATTTGGTTGGATTTTTGAGAAAGGATCTTACTATGTAGCTCAGGCTGGATTGTTTTTCTTCTTGTTCTAAATGCTGAGGTTACAGGCATATACTAATATATATATATATATATATATATATATATATATATATATATATATTACACAACCAAATCTGTTCCTTCATCCCTTGTAGCATGAATAATAAAAATCCAGAGACAGACAATGGGGTTCAAGCTGAAGATCAGAAAAACAAAGTAGCTGAGTCACTAGTGAGATCTTACCTCTACTAAGACTCAAATAAAGGGGAGAGCTGGCAATACTTTCCACCAACCTCAGACTCCACACTCCACTGAGTTACTGTTTCTTCCCCTTTATATTCCTCTCTCTGCTCAGTCACATCTCTCCTGTCTCCACTTCCCTAGTGCTGGGATTAAAGACATGTTATCCCAAGTGCTAAGATTACCTTTGTGTGAACTCTGTTTCTCTTTTAGACAGTTTCAGTCTTGTATAGCCCAGTCTGGCTTTGAACTCACAGAGGTCCATCTGCATCTGTCTCCCGAGTCCTGGGATTAAAGGTGTGTGCCACTACTCCCTAGACTGTATGACTGTGTGCCTGCTTCGCCCTCTGATCTTCAGGTAAGCTTTATTTATTAAACACAAATAGTATACCACTATAATCCTTTATCTTTTTGTTCTCATTCTATCTTACCTCCAGTCCTTTATAATCTCCTTCTGTCTTCTTATTGCCCAGTTCTTTCTCTTCTTATTGTCCTCTTGCTCATGTTAGACTTTCTTTGGAGTAGGAAAAAAAATCACACATTTTGCTTGTAGATTGTATTATAAATGGATCCAACCTTGTAAATTGTCATGACACTATGTGCTATGCCATTAAACATCAACCCAAAGCAACATGAACCGCTATATATCCTCATCAAAACATGGAACCCTAGTAGATCATACATGAAGCAGCACTGAATCTCAGCATATCATCCTCAAAGAATGGGCCACAATGTATCAACACTGATTAATAGATTCATGTTTGATGCTATGTAATCAGCACTTGTACTTCTGACACCTCATTGCCTGTCCACAATAAATTTCATATGGGAATAACTATCCCCAGTGGATAGGTAAAGAGGACATGTCTTAGAGAAGTTAACCCACAGCCTGTGGTAATGTTTGCAAGCATTGCAACTGAGCTCAGCTTCCAGCCTCAGGTCTCTATTTTGATATAAACTATGTAAATGTTACCTGGAGATCTTGTTAAAAACCCTTCCTGCTGTTCATTAGGCCTAGAGTGAGCCATCAGTTTTGGAGTTCTCATAAGTACAGAGTCCTGCCAGTAGGCTATGAATGCTCTTCTAACACAGCATGAAGGATCTTACCTTGGAATCCCAAATCCTTGGGTGATACCTAGATTCCCACAGATGCTGAACATTATGATTTTTTTTGGGAAAGTTGGTTAGAGCTGTACCTCTACTTAAGGATGTACAGGAAATCCATGAGGCATAACCAGAACATGATTTGATGTGATATGTCATGATAATTTGAGGTAGAAAAACTGATTATTACCTAAGGTTTCCTTTAAATGGGGATAGGGAATGCTGGAATGAGAAAGATTGGGATGACCCATTCCTCTCTATCTTTGTTAAGGAACCTGGTTTGAAATAAAAAGCTCCCAAAGTCATTATCTTAGATTCAGTTTCATCCACACGGACATTCCTGTAGGAGGAGTGGCTATTTGTTAAATGGAAGGGTTCCAAGAATACCAGGCCTCTTCCCCTGACAAGATAAAACACAGACAGAATGCTGGAGGAATTGTCAGGGTCTTAGCATGTGGTACTGATTCTATAAAATAGAAGAAGGGAGAAAATATGGCCTACCAGGTTCTGAGAAGCTGACATGTTCGGCTTGAACTAACACTGTCATTATGCATGGAACTAGAAGCCAGGATATGTCAGTATAAGCTTGGAGAATATTAGTTTCCTTGCCACCAGAGGACATTGTGACATTTTGGAGACAAAGCCTACAATAAAGAGAGCATAGAACCCTGGGGAATGCTTTTAGAGGAAGGAAAATTATTTTGAGATTTCTTCTATTTTTAAACCATATTTACAGAGGCAGTGTGGGTGTGTAAGAATAGGCAATGATTTTGACATTGATATTTCCTTGGTAATCAAAGATGAGTCAGTCTTGGTTCCTGCATCCCGTTGGCCTGTTCTTTGAGGGTGGAACTCTTCGAGGACTCATTCTAAGTTAATGACTTTCTTTTTCTCTATAAAGATGAATTCTTACTGACCTATAGAGGTTAGCGTGGGCATGGGGCTTGACATTTTCCATCATTGTCAGGAATACTGTGTTTTCTATTTAATTTACATGATGAAGAAAACACTGAAAGATGAAAAGAAACCAGTCAGGTGGTTATTTTGATCTATAAATCCTGAGCATGCATAGCATGTGAGAGAGCTCAGGAAGGAGGACTCGAGGGAGGTCCTGGGTATCCAGTATTTGTCCTGCACTAGCTCTAATCTCTCCTTTACCTCCTTAGTTTCTGTTCCTATTGAAATATTTCTCCTTTTTTGAGGCTACCATGAGGTATCAATGTATTTGGGGCTATCCTATTTTGTAAAGCTTTCAGGCCTCAATGTCTTTGCTTATATGGGAAATTTATCATAATTAAAAACAAATTTCATTTCATCAACCATGATTCCCAGAGAGCCACTTTGGAAAAGTTTTCTCTTTTTCTTTTTCTTTTTCTTTTCTTTTCTTTTCTCTTCTCTTCTCTTCTCTTCTCTTCTCTTCTCTTCTCTTCTCTTCTCTTCTCTTCTTTTCTTTTCCTTTCTTTTCTTTTCCCTCCCTCCTTCCCTCTCTCCCTCTCTCCCTTCTTTCCTTCTTTCCTTCCTTCCTTTATTTCTTTTTTTGTAACACTTCTTATGAAGTTAAGCATACATTTTCCATAAGACCTGGAAACTTAGACATTTTGATATTTACTTAAGATGAAAATGTTACATATATATCCACAAAGGACACCTATATGAATATTTATAACAGCTTTGTTCATAGTAGTTCAAATCTGGAAACAACCCAAGTGTTCATTGTTCAGTGAGTTCCTAAAGAATAGTAGTTGTGGTGGTTTGAATAAAAATGCCCCCCCCATAGGATCATAAGGTGATATTGGAAGTTGTGACCTTGTTTGAGTAGGTATGGACTTGTTGAAGGAAATATGTCAGAGATGATGGAGGAGTGTCTATGTTACTTTCATTGGTTAATAAAGAAACTGCCTTGGTCCCTTTAATAGGACAGAAAATTAGGTAGGCAGAGTAGACAGAACAGAATTCTGAGAGAGAGAAGGCAGACGCTTCAGGCAGTCGCGATAGGCAGTCGCCATGCTTCTCCTCTCCAAGACAGAGGCAAGTTAAGATCTCTTCTGGTAAGTGACCACCTCGTGGTGCTACACAGATTACTAAATATGGGTTAAAGGAAGATGTGAGAATTAACCAATAAGAGGCTGAAATTAATGGGCCAAGCAGTGTTTAAATGAATACAGTTTCCGTGTAATTATTTTGGGTGTAAAGCTAGCCGGGTGGTGGGATGCAGCCCCACTGCTCCATCTACACACAGGGTGGGCTTTGAGGTTTCACATGCTTGAGCGAGGCCCAGTGTCTCTCTTCCTGCTTGCCCTCAGTTTGTGTTTTCTTCCTTGCCTCCATTTCAGTTTTCAAGTCTTGCACTGTTTCCATTATCTTGATTTTTTTTCTTGGTTTCCTAGGATATCGTTTACGGATTTACTCAATTCTTCAAACTTTTTGTTATTCTTCTCGTCCATTTCTTTCTTTTTTTCTTTTTCTGGTTTTTCGAGACAGGGTTTCTCTGCAGCTTTTTTTAGAGCCTGTCCTGGAACTAGCTCTTGTAGACCAGGCTGGCCTCGAACTCACAGAGATCCACCTGCCTCTGCCTCCCGAGTGCTGGGATTAAAGACGTGCGCCACCACCGCCCGGCTTTTTTCTTTTTTTTTTTTTCTTTTTTTCTTTTTCTGGTCGTCCATTTCTTTAAGGCAGTTTTTCACCTCCTGTTTAAGGGACTTTATTGCTTTCATAGAGTCAATTTTTTCTACTTCTTCTTGATTAGTGTGTTCAAGTCCTCCTGTTGTAAGGTCGCTGGGTTCTGGTGCTTTCATGTTGTTTTTCAAATTGTTGGAGGAATTCTTGCATTGGCGCCTGCCCATTTCTTCCTCTGAACAATCCCCTATGAGTCTTCTTTTAGAAGTTCAATTCACCCCAATGAATTCAATTCACTCACCCTAGTGAATGATGGCTCTTCTGGTAGACAGTCAGGTCTCCTTGCTGGCACAGCGGCTTGCTGACAAAGGGCCTACCTTGCTGTAGGTAGGCTATTGAAACAGAGGACCTCCCACCTGCCTGGGTGCACTCAATTCCCCGTCCCGGCCCCCCTCATATTTTTTAAACAAGAACTCTGAATCGAATCTCCTTTGTTTAGCTTTTTTATTGGTCGTTATTCATAACAACTTATAATCAACATTTTAAACAAAGGTGAACATTCATAATCCATTTTTTTAGTGGGGAATGTGGGCATAGATTTTATGCTACTTTCTGCTGATTGGAGGCAATGATGATCTTATGGGGACCTAAAGAAAATTTAGAATTATGATTAAGTCCTGACTGGAGTATCCTATGAGGCTTGATTATCTCAGACAGCAGTCTTGAAACTTTTTGATGCAGAACTCGGAGGAAATGCCTCAGAGGTTTTTTTGAAATGTTGGATCATCTGGGTCACTTGTTCCTATTGGAGATTCTTTAGGGGGTCTTCCTTGATCAAACCTGATTTTCTTAGTTTAAAATGAATCCACAGCCTCTTACTTTCTGTGGTAGCAAAAGTGAAATCTCTTCTTCAAAGTCATATACCTTTTGACTTAAATTTTGAAGTCAAGGCATTTTTAAAAAATATATGTTGGATTAATCTAGCAGCAGTTATACTCAAATATCTTTCAGCAGCTTTTGTTCCTTGTTCAGCCATAAAACAATTTAAAGACAACATAATAACCCACAGTATTCAGACTCTCTGTGTATTTTTTATCTTTATGTGGCTTTATTTTAAACTCTATTTTTAATTTGTATTTTTAATATTTGGCTTTTTTAGACAGGGTTTCTCTCTGTATCTTTGGCTGTCCTGGAATTTACTCTGTAGACAAGGCTGTCCTTGAACTCACAGAGATCTGCCTGCCTCTATCTCCCAAGTGCTGAGATTAAAGGTGTTTGCCACCATACCCAACTACTCTCTTTTTCTTATTTTAAGGACTTTATTCTTTTTTCTTTTATCCCCAAGTGTATGTATATTTTTAACACATTGTAAATCATTTAAAGTTTTTTATCTGAATATATCTTTACTGTATATCTTTCTTTTACTTTTGACCACACGAGTCTTTAATTTGCTAAGTGATATGGTTAGGATTAAAGCTGTGGCTTTGACAGCTGGATCCATCCCATTCCTTAGCTTTTTGAGATTTTAGCCTCATGGCAGAGGTGCTGGCCAGAGCCATATTTATTGTCACAACTCTATGGCATTTTAAGATCTCTGCCACCACCAAAAAGCATGCAGTCAGCTTTTTATCAACACCATATAAGTGTTTTGTGGCAGGACCTCTTAAAAAAGTTGCAAGGTTTTGCAGCTAAAGCTGAGTCAGGAAGCCTCACTTAAATGAGAACACTTGCCTTTAGCAAGCAGAGCCCACCTGAGAAAGTGCTGCTATCAAGAAGCCATGCTTAACTCTATTCTTTTCTATCTAGAATAACTTTCCAAGCTCTCTCAGGCTTTTAAGTGGATTTGGTAGCGCAATGTTGAGCACCATTTATTGACTGAGGTTTTTTTTTTTTTTTGTTCTGCCCCATTCTCACAGTTGTTAAGTCTCCCAAAATACACAGAGGTCTACATTAATTATAAACTGATTGGCCTATTAGCTCAGGCTTCTTATTAACTCTTATATTAGCCCATAATTTTTGTCTGTGTCACGTCACATAGCTTGATACTTTTTTTGACAAGGCAGTCACATCTTGCTTGCACTGTGTCTGGCTTCCTCTGTGTCTGGGTGACAACTGTAGACTGAGTCTTCCCTTTTCCCAGAACTCTCATTGCCCTGCCTTTACTTCCTTCCTGATCACCACACCTATACTTCCTGCGTGGTTACTGACCAAACAATGTTTATTTAAAATACAAGTGACAGGGTACAGACTATTGTTCCACAGCATTAATGGCCTAGGAATCTAGGTCTAAAAAGGCAAAGTTTAAAAAAAAATAAATAAAAAGGCAAAGTTTATATCCTATATTAGTATGAATAATTATTTTTCATACTCCTGAGTACATGGCCCAGTATTTGAGATATATTCATGCCTATGAAACTGAAATAATCTTCAAAGATATGGGAGATGTGGAACCAAATCATAATATGCAGTTTCAAAACAACATTTCATTTTACATGGAATTATTTCATTGGCTTCTTCTTGATTAAAATTGTGGTACTTTCAGGTACTCCCTCTTTTAAAAACCCCTCCACACCAAGTCTTTTTCTCACATTTTTATTTTTCCATTGTTCTTAAATTTGAGGATTTGATAATTGAATATATCATATTTACATCATTTCCACCCTCCCCTCTCCAACACCTTCTGTATTTCTTCAACCTCTTTCTCTTAAGTTTATGACCACTTTTATATTCATTTTTGTTCTATGTGATGCACAGCCTATTACATTCAATTAGTGTTGTTTTATTTGCATATGTTTGGGTCTGGCCACTTAAGAATTAGTTTTCATCTCTAAAAAATAAAATAAAACAGACAAATAGCCAAGGACTGGCCAAGGCTGTTCACCTGTGGTTGGAGCTTTTTCTCCATCTATGTTGCATGTTGACATGTATAGCCTTTGCAGGTCTAATACTTGGAGCCATATTGTTGAGTGTTCATGGGAACAGTATTCCTGTCCTTTTTCTCAAGGGCAGGGTCCAGCCCCAATATCCTTTTCAGGGTTCAGATTGGATTCTACAGGAAGCAAAAGGAACTTTCTGTATCTAAGGGCAAATGAATTCTCTCACATTATTATTTTCTGAACAAGTCTTGCTATTCTTCTGATTCTATTCTAATTCTCCTGTCCTAATTCTAATTCCTCTTCACTTCTTCTCCTCTAACCTCAAAACTCTCTTTCTTACAGAGCCTTGAAGTGACAAAAAATTACAAGAGTTACCTCTCATTGGTTAAAAGCATGTTTCTTGGGTAAGAAATAATGGACTGAGCCTTTTACCATGGCAACACAATGACCCAAGGTGGCAGGAGTAAGACTGTGACCAGATGAGAGGGCACAGTGCCCAGTGACAAACCTTGAGACATAGGTCTATTGTTAGCAGACTTGGCAAGTGAAGAATTGGCATACTTTCTTAGGGTGTTTTGTATAGCAACCTTGGTTAGACATGTGTGACTCTGACCTTGTGCAAAGTTGTAAAGTTTTAAGCTTATGATCTACTTACAAAAAGCCTTTAATTTATTTTGAACTTGCTTTTAGGTAAAAATGAGCTAATAGCATTCAGTTAGCCTGAGAAAAAGGTACAAATCAGGCTTTTAAGTGTCTTCAGTCTTTTTTTTTATTGTTTTTTTTATTAAAAATTTCCATCTCCTCCCCTCCTCCTCCCCCTTCCCTCCCCTCCCTTTCACCCATACTCCCACTCTCCAAGCCACTCCGCCCCTCTCCAAGCCAAAGAGCCATCAGGGTTCACTTCACTATGAACTCTACAGCATGGACGGGCTCACTGTGAGCCTTGTCAGTTTGGTTGCTCACCTTCCTGGACTTAGGGGGAGCTGGGAGGACCTTGGACTTAACAAAGTGTCTTCAGTCTTTATGGAACTAATAGATCTAATTATAAAGCATATCCTAGTATATATTGTATATATCAAAATTAAGCAGATAAATGAAAAGTCATCTTCCTTACCATTCACAGATATATGTACCCATAAGATTGAGATGTAATTGTGAGATTACATATATGCATCATGTAAGATTGCACACTACAATGCAGATATTGGGAAGAACCTACACTTTGGCAAATTTAAGAAAGATTTCTGGAGTCGATCTTCCTGCAGACCTTGCCTGGACAGGATTAACTTCCATCAGAGATTCACTCCTCTGGTGGATTGATATCCAAACACTAGTTGCCACCTGCTATAACTATCATGGCCTCTGACATCTTTTCAAAGAAATAATCACATAGCAGCCATCCTTGGTCCTCAGGCTGTTTGTACACTTTTTTTTCTTCTCTGTCTAAGCCTTAGGAATAGAGACTGTGTTATAGATATCTTATTTAGGCTGGACACCTATGGTCACTTGTTCTCTGTACTTTGGCCAAATGTAGATCTCTTTCTTAGTCTGTGGCATCAAAAAGAAACTTCTTGGGTGAGATGACTTTTTTCCTCATATTCTTCAGTTGTTAGCCTTCTGCCCTATTGTGCCAATATAGTTTATTTAACTCATGATTCTTAACTTTACAAGTTAGTTTGATTCCTGTTCTTCATTTGTATTTTTTCTATATGGGATTGTAGATCTTTCCATTATACCATCTTGTTAGAGTGTGTGATTGCCAAAGAAACAGCTGATAAGTAGCTTCTTAACCAGAGTTATAGTTTCCAGTATCATTGGCATCAGACAGAAATTCGGGTTCTGCTCAATAGTATGTGAGTGGAGGTGGTGTGCAGAGTTTCTTGAGGAAACTAAGAGTTAACTGTTAATTCTGTGTGGTTTCTCTTCATGTGACCTCTTAATGGGAAAGACTTAAGAGTGAGAGGAAGGTAGGGATGTAAAACAGCAACAGTAAAGAAGCTAATCTGGAAGTAACTGTGATTTGTAGATGGTCAGTTTAAAGGCCATCACACCCACTGGCATTTCCATGAGTAGAATCCCCATTTCTAGTCTGTGCAGACACAGAGGCTTTGGGGTTTATCTGCTAACATTATGTTCAATTAGACAAAATGCTGTTTGGTTTCTATCTTTGGTCCCAGGTTTTCTCTGTTTTCAGCAGGATATCATGCTAAGAATTAGGGATTTTTCTGAAGTTAGGGGAAATCTGATCCTTTTTAGTAACTTTGAATATTAGTAGGAGACCTAAAAGAATCTTGGATTATTAGGAATTTGAGGAAGTTGTTGAGTGGCCTAAAAGACCATAACAAAATTAAAGGAATGAAGTAGACAAGGCAGAATTTTGAGTAGGTTCCAGGGTTTATTGTGCTGGTTCATTTCCATGTTATTTAGTGAGGAAAGGCTGAGAGGATTCAACACTGATTTAATGTCTAGAAATGAGTTTGGATTTTCTACTTCCTAGAGAGTTTCTTTTTTTTTTTTTTGGTCTGGTAAAAAAAGCTGTTGGGCTAATTTAGTTGACCTGAGAGAACACTTTGTAGGTAGGAAAGAGTGATACATAGAATTAGGTAAGAGAGAAAAGATCAGGTGTTGCTTAACTCACTTAATATTTTCTTCAATTTTCTTGTCTTTAGAGCCTTTGTTACTGCATTCCTTGTATTAATAGTATTATAAGAAAGACCTGCGGAACTCAGGATGCTGTGTCAAATGCAAACTATTTTATCAACATCGTTTTTTGATTTTATCCAAAGTAGGTGTGTTACTAAGCTTTTTCTCTTCTGGGTTCCTAACATCTAAATGGTATTGAGCATGTAGAGTTCAGTAAACAATGGTTTTTTTTGAAAGATAATTACTCTGTATTTCTTTTTTTCTCCCATTATACAGAGAGCATTTTTCCTATAAGTTATTTGCAAAAACATGATTTTTGAGTGATTGCTGTGATCAATATTTAATAAACACATTTAGAGCCTACATATCCTGTTGTGAGAATCTCTTCATTGTTGTCAGTGGGTAATCATTTTTTCTCAAGTGCTGATATTGAGCAATATATTTCTGCAGTTCGCTTAGGTTAATGTATCCAGAGCCTGCAGGACATCTTGATCAATGACAATGGTGACAAACTGTGGACTTTTGCAGGTGAATTAGATTTCTGGAAATAGACAAAAGTAACTCTTGGTAAACTTGTTGAATATAAAAAATAATTTGGGTTGATGAAAATGTGGAGAGTCTAATGTTGCCTATATTTTGAAAGTGATTTTGATTCTAGAAATTAAAAGAAATTACAGTGAACAGAAGAATTATGTTGGGACAGTGAGGAGGTTACTATTTGAAAATGACTTGTTTGAATGCATAATGCTCACAATTTTATCTGCAGAAAAACTAATAAAGAACTAATTTCTTGGCTCAATATTTGAGGCTTTTCTCTGAAAATAGGAACTCTTCATTTGGTTCCCCTCAACCTTACTAAAAACCTTTGAAGTAACTACTACAAGTAGAATATAGAAAATCTTTGTCTGTGGCATCTAAGTACTAGACAGACTTAGGGTACTGTGGAATCAAGACTGCCAAGAAGAAAAGACTGCATTTGTAGTCTTTGATATTTGATCATACAGTAGCATCAAAGAATTAGTAAAGCCTTCTTTTCTGAGAGATTAAAAAACTTAATGTATAATGCACATCATAAATTTTAAGTGTTTGGGCAAAAAAGATTTTCTTACTGAATATTCAGTGTGACCTTCATAAGGCAGTATTTTAATTATATTCCTGTAATACATTATAATTACAAACAAGTTTTGTGTTTTAAATTTATTTTTAATATTTATTTTTTGAGAATTTCACAAGTACTGTATTTATATCATTTCCTTCCCTTTCAACTTCTCTTAAGTCTTCCCAATTCCTTCTTAACCTCATGACTGCTTTTAAAAATTATTGTCGTCTCACACACACACAGATGCAAACATACACTGCTGAGCCTATTAGTTTACACACAAACACACACACACACACACACACACACACACACACACACACACACCTAGGGATGACCACTTGGGATTGGATAACATATCATGGAGTGCATAGAGTATGGACTGCATCAAGTACTGAGAGAATGTGTACAATTTACATGGGCATTACCGTGGCAAGGACCTCAGTGCCCCAGAGCATGAATGTGATATACATAACCTTTTCCAGGCAAGGCTATAAGGTACGGCAAAGCCTTTCTCTGGTCTGTATGCAGAGGTTGATAGTGTATGCATAAAATGTCCATTGTGTCCCCCCCCCCCATAAGTGATGTTTTTGGCCTGAGGAATGCTCTTCTATAGAGACTGCTCTTATCAAGGTTGGCTAAACCTGATTACTTGCTCAGCTGCATATAATAACCCTGCTTTCTTGTTTGTATCCTGTTCAACTGTACATAATAAACATATGGAGCTTCTTGGGTACTCTCCTCCAGACCCCATGATCTCAGCTTCTCCGTTTGTGACTTTGTGTGTCTGCATTCTTTTCATCCCCTCATTACCTCTAGTGAGTATACCGAGACTCCAGCCAAACAAGGAGACAGCAAGGGAGCTCATCACTGCAGAAGACGGAAAGACTGATCTGCCCTCTTATAGAAGCCCTCAGTTGCCAGTAGCACTTCATCTAGGGGATGACCTTGTTAGGATTTCAAGTGGTGTTGTCATTGTGCAGGGTTTGTTTAGACGACCATATTCTTAACATTTCATGGGTGCAATTCCCTGTCATATGTAGTGGATACTATATTGAAGTAGATATCATGGTCCTCTGGCTCCTAGAAATTTTCTATCCCCTCCTTCATCGTGCTTCCTGATCCTTAGTGTAGGGGTTGTGCTGTAGATGTATAAACTGGGGATGGGTGCCCCACACTCAGCTCTTCTGAATTTTGGGCAGTTGTGGATTTCTTTGATGATGTCTTCAGACTACAAAAAGAAGTATCTTTGATGAAGGTTGAGAGCTACACATATGTGTAGATATAAAGATAGTTCCTTAGAATGCAGTTGGGAATATATTGGTCTAGGCATGTACCTGTGCTGGCTAGTTTTATGTAATGTTGACACAAGACTTAGTCATCTGAGGGGAGGGAATCTCAACAGAGAAAAGGCCTCCAGAAGATCAAGTTTTAAGCAGACAAGCCTAATTTTCTTAATTAGTGATTGATGGCTAGGGCTCAGCCAATTTTTGGATAGTGCCATTCCTGGGCTTGTGTTTCTGTTTTCTGTAAGAAATCAGGCTGAACAAGCCAGAAGCAGCAATCTGGTAAGCAGTACAATTCCATGACCTTTGCATCAGCTTCTGACTGTTGGTTCCTGTCCTATTTGAGTAACTATCCTGATTTCTTTTGATAATGAACAGTGCTGGGGAAACATGTTTGAGTAACTGTCCTGATTTCCTTTCAGGATGAACAGTGATGGTGAAAATAAGCCAAATAAACCCTTCCCTCCCCAGGTTACTTTGATCAAAGTATTTCATCACAGTGATAGTAACCCTAAGACAGTGGTAGTAGTAGGTTTTTCTCTAGGGTATGTTACCACATCAGGAACAGTAGTTGGGTAGGTTTACAGTGCTAGGAATAAACTTCTGCTCTTGAGTGGATTTTAAGTCCAATAACATTAGCTTTGAGATGTTAGTATCACTATATTCTAAGTGGGCTAGGTTATCTCTAATTTTCAGATTAAGTAGCCTGTGTCTAAATTGGTTTGAGATATCCTTTAGGTCTCTTTAACAGTGATCGATAAGAAATTAAGCACTGGCCATGCTAAGGTACCGAGAGAAGCCTGTAGAATACCTGTCTTTAATACTGTTTTGAAATGTCAATATTTAGAGTCACTGATTTTTATGTAAGTGGTTTCAACAAGTCCAAAATTGAACCAAATTTAGAAAAATAAATAAACCAGTTGATACCATTGATTATTTGATTGGCAGCTTTATTTTAAAGTTCTTAGTCTTGATTACTAAAAGAGAGGATTCATTTAGCCTTTTCCATTGTTTGATTTACTTGAGAACCAACAGTCTTGTTGATGTTGAAAATTCACTGACTTCTCCCCGCCTAAGATGGAGACATTGTTTTTTCTATCATAAGGTAAGACTAGTTAACTTTTCCACTAAAAATTCCGTTGACAAATTTAGAGAAGAATATTGCTTAAAATGACATCTGCTTGGCATCCTTTGTGACAGAAGTGTAAACAAAATTCCTCCCTGGCACTAGCCCGTGTTTCAGTTTGTGAGATTGCTAGTTAATCCTTCAAATTATGAGTCAGGGTGTCTTTTAGTCTACCTCCAAATCTTTTAGTTGCCATTTACTTTTTATTCTTCAAACACACACACAACCCAATCATTTTTTGGGCATGTACTACATTTTGAAATAGGGGAAATGGAATAGTGTATAATGTTCCTCATGATAGTCCACTATTTTCTTCCAGGAACTGGTAGGTTTTCTTGTTGAGAGATAAATTCAAGTGCAGTGGAAACATCTATGCTCTCTGCGTTGTAAATCTGGTGCAGCCATATTCTGTTCGCAAAGCATGCTGTTTAGAGAATAGTATGAGAAAATTTTCTTCACCTTGCGTGATTGCTTTGTAAACACCTCTTCTCTAAAGGGGGCTGCGACTATATCCACAATGCTTGCTTAAAGTATGTATTGGAAGCAGATATACCAAGATTCTGGTATGAGATAAGTGTTAGTGGCTATAAGATTGATAAAGATAGTTTATAATGTGTTTTGAAATGTGACTTTCATACAAAAATTATTTATCATTATAAAAATAGATTAACCCAAACATCCAAAAGCTACATAAGAGTTAAGTCCTACACATTATTGTTACAGAACTGATCATCTGACAGATGTCTTTATGTTCATAATTTGAAATTTTACATTTAAATAAACTTACAAGATATATATGTTTATCATACTTTTTAACTAGCATATTTCTCCTTTCAGTCTATGCAGTTTTCATAAGCATCAATTTGGATGTCTGTATAATAGAGAGATCTTGTTCGTTGAAGCCCTCGTGGGCTATTGTTTGTGTGAATTTCTGCTGTTTTGGCTTGCAGGCAGTGCCACCACAGAGCTGAGAATGCAGGTGTCTCCATGCTCTGATTATTTTTCTGTCGTCTTTATTTCCTTCCTTCAAATGGCTGATGACATCATAAAGTGTATTTCTTATTCTCGAAACTGTCTAGTAACTGCCTCCAGGTGCCGGCCAGATGCATTTGCTGTCTTCTGCCTACAAGGTGTTTCACCTTAATCACAGCTGGGCCACCTACTGCCTGTAATTTAGGAGCTTGACTCAAGACACGACCCCATTCAGGTGGTTCTATTCTGGCTATTTGCTATGTGTTGAATTGGAACACCTTAACAACCCTCACTCAAACAAAAAGAGAGAGAAAAATGTTCCAGTACTGATTTCACTTAATTGGAAATAGGGTCTTCCTAGATGCCGGAGTAAATAATAGCTTATTAATACTGTCTGTAACCCAGTGACTTATGTCCTTACAAGATGAGAGAGATTTGGACAAAGAGACAGACAAAAGACAGCAATAGGAAGATAGAGGGAAGGACTGGAGATTGCCTATCACTAAAGCTACCAGAATAAGCAAAGTTGCTACCTTAGAGGTTCTACCCACTACATGATTTTACCCACTACAGTTTTAGAACTCTAGCCTCTGAAACTGTAAAAAAAAAATCTTTCTATTGTTTTAATCTATTTGATTTGTGGTACTTTGTTAAAGAATGCCTAGGATAGTAACAGTCATTTCTTTGTTTCTGTGGAGGTTGGTTCTATGTCTCCCGTAAGACAAAATCTGAGGATACTCAAATCTCATCTGTAAAATGGTATTGTATTTTTATAGAACCCACCACATCTTTTGTTTATTTCACATCTTAACTGCTTGTAGTAAATCATGAGATGTTACTGATCTATCTTTATAGTATTTGTCTATTACCTTATTTTATGGCTTGCACAGCAGCTTATGAATATTCGTGTTTATTTGTAGATTTTTCTCTCTTTGAATTTGTGTTTAGTCCTCGGCTTCTCCATTTAATAAATGTTTTTCACCCCCTGGAACTTGAGCTTCTGCGGAACAGGAGCTTTGTCTGTCATTCTCCACTGTGCCTGCAAAACACGTTTGTAGTAAATGAGTTCCCAGTGAGAAAAGAGGTGTCAAACAGTCCTTTGTGCTCCCTTGGCGTCCCAGCGCACCCTGCGTCTTGCACCGATCAGGGGCTGGATAGCAGGCAGGCCTGTCTTTAGATGGAGAGCAGCGTTGATTTTAAAGTAGTTTCCCTGGGTACCTAAAAGGTGAATTCTAAAAACTGTTATCTATGGCAAGACACTCTTTAAGCTAATATCTCACACCAAGGAACCAGAGGTGGCAAGAATAGATATTAAATTATGTCCTAATAAGGTAATTGAGAGATGTTCAGCCTTTCCTTAATGGATCTATGATTCAGAAAAGCAAAAGACCAACTGGCTGCAGAACCTTGTGCCTTTGTTATGGGACTTGATTTTTGTTTTATTATGGTAGGGTATGTATTATTTGGGTGGTTTTTCCTGATAATATTGTCTTCACAAAATTCCTTAATTTCCATGCAAGGCACCTGTTAAAACTGTTCTTTCTCATAAAGTTAAATTACCATCTATATACACAGCAATAGAAGTAGACTATAGGCGTGTTTCCCATACTGTGGAAGAAATGCTCTAAGATTGAGAGAGAGAGGTTCTGAGTAGTTCTTTAAGTGATGTTTTCTATCCTTGAAGCTATACTCTCTAGCAAGAGGGAAATCGTGAGAAGGTGAGAGAATGGGGCTCCAGAGAACCATCTCTTTACCTCACCAAGAGTTCAGATGCTTTGGAATTAATACAAAGAGGCTGCCTGAAAGACAAAGAATTTTTTCCCCTTTAAAACGCCTCTCCGATGAACAAGCTACCATGGTTCAATTAGGCATAACTCTCTTTTGTATCCATGCTGTTCCCAGTGTCCTATCCAACGCTTCCTTGTACAGTATTATTTCCGATGCTTGCCAAGTGGGGACAGTGTGAAGAGAAAAATTGTTGTGGACTGAGGTGAAGTTTACAGAATATGTTTGAAATAAACCACTGAGCTAGATCAGTAGAAACTGCCATTTCTACACTCTGCAGCATGTGTTGCTACTTTAATACAATGCATAGAAAATTTTATTAGTTTAATAAAAGTCTTACTTATTAAGCCATTAAGTTTCATGTGCTTAAGTAGGTGTTATTTTCTTAATAACTGGCTCATCGCATAAACTCTGTGTTTTCCAGGTATTTAGAGGGGTTTTCTATCTAGTTTCATATTAACTTGACACAAGGTAGGCTCTTCTGGGAAGAGGAAATATCAACTGATAAAATCTTCACACTAGGCAAGCCAATGGTGTATTTTTTGATTGATGATTGGTGTGAAAGGGCCAAGCCTACTGTGGGCTGTGTTACCCCTGACTTGATGATTCTGAATGATAGTATAATAAAGTAGACTGAGGAAGCCATGAAGAACAAGTCAATAATGAGGACTGTAAATGGAAGTTTCTATCTTACCTGGTCTACACCCATTCAGTCCCAAAGAAACACAGTATTGAGTATAAACTATTTGGACTCTTAGCTCAGGCTTATAACTAACTACTTCTTAAATTAACCATAAATTAAATTAAACCATAATTGTCTATGTTTAGCCGTGTGACTTGGTACCTTTTCTCAGTGAAGCGTTCTCATCTTGCTTCCTTTGCATGTAACTGGTGACTGACTCTCTGCCTTTTCTTCCTAGAATTCTCTTAGTCTGGTTGCCCCACCTATACTTCCTGCCTGGCTACTGGCCAATCAGCATTTTATTAAACCAACATGAGTTACAAGTCTTTACAGTGTACAAAAGCATTACCCCATAGTTCAGGACTTCTACATCAGTTTGAACTATCAGGTTGCTGCCTTGAGGTTCTTCCCTGACTTCCTAGATGATGGGCTACAAAGCTCTAAGATGAAATAAACCCTTTCCTCCCCAACTTGTTTTTCATCATGGTGTTTTATCACATCTGTAGAAACTCTAACTGAAGGAATAGGTGAAGTCTGCAGATGTTCTATTCTTGGGAATTTTATGCTCTTGAGTGTTTTAATAATAGAACTTGCCTTTGCACTAATACAGTGTCATGTTGCCAACTAGTGATACATATAAACAGAGTGGTATCATGGGGCAAAGAAATGTGCAGAAATGCACCATAAAACCAATTGAGCACCCCATAGTAAACCTTTGCATCTTCAGTCCCATGGTCCTATCAGGCACGTTAAATGAAACTAAATACAGAACATATTCATATGAGACTTTTCTACAGGGAAGTTCAAGCTTCACTTTAAAAATGTGTATTAAATTTTGTTCCTTTATTTATGAAAAGCAATTCAATGTTTTTTTTTTCTTTCTTGGAGTAAGATAGATATCCTTACCATGTGACTTTTCTCCCCACCATACACACCAGGCTTCTTTCTGCTTCTATAAGCAAAAGCTCATATTTGTTTTATGCCTCTTATCCTTGCTTTTCTTTCTGCATGCCATTGAACTGCCATTAGGATATATTAAATGCTTTGATGACTGAGTGAATTTGTCATAATTAGAAATATCTAGGGATGGTGGAGGGGTGTGATCCTTCTTGCCCATGTATTACAATAAGATTTCACTTAAAATATCTAAAAGTTATCATTTGCTAAGCGGATATCTCTAGCTTATCTCCAGAGAAATTTTTCAGGAGCAAAGATCTTGATCAAGGGCTCTTTGGTGAATTGTTGTCATTTTGAATGGAATTTTGAAAATCATTACTCCTAGAACATGGCAGTGTTGAAGTAGTTCCTTGTGATGATTGTGCCATTTTAACACCTGCACTGGATTAAGATGCTGCAACATTTACAAATCTGATAGGCGTGAGAGAGTCTTGAGAATACCCAAGGAGACAAGTACAGAGGGATCACACTCCATGAGTGCAGTTAAGGTCGTTCCCATCCAACTGCTAATTCAGAGTTCTGAGTGCAGCATTTGACAGGAATAGCAGCAACAAGCTGTGGCAGAGGAAACAATGAGTGGTTTCATCACTTAGCTGGGCGTGTTAGATTGCTATGACACTGAGTATTGATCAGAAATAGCTGTTCATAATGATGACTACCCAAGGCTTTGTAGTTTGTGGCCAGTTGCTAGAGAGGTAGCTTTATATTGAGTCAGATGTGCTTATTAATTCTTTACCATGATGTTGGGGACTGGAAAGGGCTTTCTCTTTCTGATCTGAAAAATACGTGTGTTCAGTGGTTTAGAAAATTATGTTTACAGCAGACAATTTTATGACAAACCCACCCTATGGAGTTTTTTATATTGAATATAATCCAAACTTATACTTTGAGGCATAAAACTATATGATATATTATTCATTGTAAAACAAAACTAAACCTTTATGTTTTATGCTGAGTCCTGGTGTGCAGTATTACACAGGGATATTCATTTTCTAAGGCAATTATTCTTTTTTATTTTTATTTGTGTGTGTGTGTGTGTGTGTGTGTGTGTTGTGTGTGTGCTGTGTGTGTGGTTTATACTCTTCTTAGTGTGGATACTTGTGCATATTTGTGGTATTTTTTTTTGAAAGCCACAGGCCAATGTGAGTTATTTTTCTTCAGTCATGCTCTATTTTATTTCCTTTTTATTTTTTTTTAATTTTACATATCAACCATGGTTCTCCCTCTCTCCTCCTCCCAGTGCCCATCACCACCTTCCTTACCCAGAAAGGGTAAGGTGTCCCATGTGGAGTCAATGAAGTCAGGCACAAAAAGTTGAGGAAGGACCAAGTCCCTCCTCCCTGCATCAAGGCTGAGCAAGGCATCCCACATTAGCAGTTGGGCTCCAAAAAGCCAGTTTATGCACCAGGGATAGATTCTGGTCCCACTGTTATGGGCCCTACAAACAGACCAAGCCACACAACCATCACCTACATGCAGAGGCCTAGTTCAGTTCCATGCAGGCCCACTTTTATTACTTGAGACAGGTTTCCTTACTGAAACTGGAACTCACAGATTTAGAGGATGACTGGTCATTGAGCCTTGGAGTTCTGTTTGTCTTTGCCCTTCCATTCCACTCCAGTGGCCTTCCCTGGAGCATGCTACCACATCTGACTTCTCTACATGGGTTCTTGGGATCAGTACTTAGGTCCTCTTGGTTGTAAGGCAGTCACTTTGTATACTGAATCATCTTCCAGTACAAAGCAATTGCTCTTTTAAACGCTATGGTATTAGTGGATTCTTTCTGAAAATCAAATATTATGTGAAATGTAATGGTGAGAACATTTTGTTATCACTGAGATAGACAAGAAGTAGAGGAGTGTCTTCCCTACCCCCAGTTCCCTGCAGGGTTCCTAAGTGCTTCCGTGAATAATGGGACTATAGGAGATCGTCTATAAATACCTGTGTCCCAGAGCAGTAGTTAGTGAGGACGCTGAAGTCGAGTATTACCAAAATTAGCTTCAAACCAGCCATCTATTAAATGAAAACCTGGGTAGTTAATTAAGACTGCATTACCAAGAGCATGTTGTGGTCACCGGTCATGGTGGGAAATAAAACTGTATTTTTTCAAAAAGGCAAGAAATCTGTGAACTAAGGCTTAGTTACTATCTGTGCTGTTCCCTTCGTTGCCATGAACAAGATTTGAAGAGGCTTTGTGTTGACAGACTGGCAGGCTCCCCTTCAGCTGTTACTAGCAAGCTCAACACCTGCTCTTAGTACAGCTCACAGTGGTGACTGCAGGGTTAGAGAGACCCCTACCTTGAGCTCTTAGAGTAAGGAAGGGGCTTTTGAACTGTGAAGCTTCCTCTCTCTGGGCCTGCTGTTCTTCAGTTGCTCAGAGCTCCCCAATGATGTAATTGCCTAGACAGGAGGAAACCAGTGGTTTTAAAATTCTGTGTGCCATCTCTGACTTTGAACAGATCAGTTACCTTTTCATTTTGCACTTCACTAGTTGATTTAAACCTCCATTAAAAACATTCTGTTGTCGAAAAGTACAGTTTTGAAAACTGTTTAACATATCAATCGGAGTACTAAGATTGGAAGTATTTTGCTATTGGCTCAGGTACTCATTTGTGTGATCTCAGAGTTAATAAGGTTTAAACAGAAATATTTTTCTTCAGGAGAAATCAAGGGCAAGTTTTATGAATTAACCTTTTGAGTTGACTGTGATCATTTTGTCATAAGTGGACAGATATAAAAAGTTGGGTCTCCTTTTGCTTCTTTTAAAAATATTTTTATTGTGAAGTCATTGCTTTTTACAAATTGTACAGAGGATGAGAAATATTGTTGTGCATAAAGACAAAAGTAATTCTTCCACATTCCCAAAGGCAGCAAAACTGCATTAAAGAACATTTCCTTCTAGCTTTGTTCCATGCATATATGTGTATGCTTGCATATTTCCCAGCATGGTGCAGATAAAGTTTTATTTTCTTCTCCTTTTGTTTTATGCTGCATGTCTTTTCCTTTCATTAAATCCATTGTGTGGATAGTGGCATAATTTATTTTATGACTACGCTACTTTTGGATAAAGGGTTTGTCTTAAAATTTGTCCTCTTATGAATAATGCAGGATACATCCTTGCAAGTGAAAATGCAGTAGCATCTCTTGCATTTTCTGTGGGACGGAGGTCTGTAAGTGCAAACATCGCATAAGGGGTAGGGAGGAATGTGTATCTTTAATACTTTTCTTAGACTGCTCAACATTGTGGTGGTATGTGCACCATTCACAGAACAGGGTCACCACTCCTGTCCCCATTTAGCTGTAGGCATTGCCACAACTTCTTAATTTTTTTTGGCAGTTTGATTCATTCATTTGAGACAAATTTTAAGCATCTACTATTTCCTGCATTAGGGAAATCATAGTTGAAAATTTGGCTTGCCTCTCTGCTCTCCCTGCTTTTGTTGTCCTTTGTGTTCTAGAAGATTAAATACTGGAAGGAGAGCAATACTTCTTCGGTGACCTATTTTTTTTGTGGGTCTAGAAAAAAAAAGTACACCCTAAAATTTCTTAAAATACTGTGTTTTGAATATTCAGAGTAATGCTTTACACACCAATATATAATTTAATGCTGTTTCTTAACCTTGACATTAAAGACAAACACTCTGTGTTCTAGGTGTTCAACCTGTTTCTGAACATGCCCCATGGGAGGCAGAGAGTCAGACAGAGGTCCGGTGGGATTCAGAGAATGCACGGCACAGTCAGATTGCTAGGTGCAAAGCAAATGTCTATGGTTTTTTTTTCTTATTTTTTTATTAAAAATTTCCATCTTCTCCCCTCCTCCTCCCCCTTCCCTCCCCTCCCTTCCACCCATACCCACACTCTGCCCCTCTCCAAGCCAGAGAGCCATCAGGGTTCCCTTCACTATGTTAAGTCCAAGGTCCTCCCAGCTCCCCCTAAGTCCAGGAAGGTGAGCAACCAAACTGACAAGGCTCACAGTGAGCCCGTCCATGCTGTAGAGTTCATGCTCATCACCGTTGTCCTTGGTTTCTCAGTCCTCCTCCACTGTCAGCCACATTCAGAGAGTCCGGTTTGGTCCCCTGTTCCATCAGTCCCATTCCAACTGGACTTGGTGGTCTCCCGTTAGATCTGTCCCACCGTCTCAATGGGTAAACGCACTCCTCACGGTCCTGACTTCCTTGCTCATGATCTCCCTCCTTTTGCTCCTCATCAGGACCTTGGGAGCTCAGTCCGGTGCTTCTATGTGGGTCTCTGTCATTTTCTCCATCCAATGCCAGGTGAAGGTTCTATGGTGATATGCAAGATATTCATGAGTATGGCAATAGGATCTGGACATTTCTGGCACCCTCTCCTCAGCTGCCCAAGGAACTAGCTGGGGGCGTCTTCCTGGACACCTGGGAACCCCTCTAGAGTCAAGTCTCTGCCAACCCTAGAATGGCTCCCTTAATTAAGATATATAATTCCTTGTTCCCATATCCACCCTTCCTAGGGTAGGGTGGGATGGGGGAATGGGGGGATGGGGAGAGAAAAGTATGAAGTGGAGGATGGGAAGAGCTTGGGGGAATAGGATGGTTGGGATATAGCAAATGTCTATGTTGAGCTGCTCTGTGACCTTGGGAAACTTAAACCTTTACCTTCACGAGGCTCCCATTCTAGCCTTGAGGATTAACAAAGGCTCAGCAAGTTTGAGATGTTGTTATTATCATGTCTTTTATGCATTTGTATTTCAGGATTAATCTTAAAAATTGAGCCAGATGAACTATATAGTAGACTTACTTTGTTTTTCAAGTTTGCTGCCATCACATCCAGCAAGCTCTACTGTCAGATTTCCCAGGAGATCTGTTTTGTGTCATCCTCATTTATATTGGCTGGGCTTTTCATCCAGCAGACTCCTTCCCTTTAGACATACATGTACACTCAAACTCACACAGCCCTTGCTCCACTGAACAGTACTTGTTTGGTGTTCACTGGTGACCTTTGTTGATGTAATAACAACAGTACCCTCTGTCATGTTAATATGAGTTTGCTGAGATGGTGTTTTCAGAGGACAGGTAGTCCTCATGGGATCATAATATTTTGTGTATTTCATCAAAATTAGCACCTTTTTCTTTCGTCAGTGGCTGAGCACATTTTTCAAATGTCCGTTGTTGTTCTGGTTTAATGAATCTTGGACATGTCTGAAGAAATCTCCCAATCCAATGCTCACAATGAATTTTCTACATGTCCCTATGTGTCCCCTTCTGTGCTCATACATAGCACACACTAGAGAAATATTCTTGGAAGTGTGTCTATATAGTTGGCTCAGAGACTGTTTTGGATTCATAGTTGGCATCATCTAGCAAGTTATAAAAAAATACTGTTAAATTGGGAATGGTGTGTATACCCATAATCCTAGGAAGCCAAAGACTTGACAATTCCGCATTTTGATTAGTTGTAGTGTTCTGTAAAGGTCTCTTTTTGTTGCAAACAGAGTTTCCCTGATAAAGAGGCAAGGACTATGCTTTTCTATGTGTATAAAGGCAAATATTTAGAATATTGTTAGGGTTTATGTTGTTTTAGTAAAGTGGTGGATACAGGGTCATCTTCAAGATCCATGACTTCACTAACTTTGGGTAGCTGGTTAAGTTTCCAGTATGAGGAATAATTTCTTGCCGTGGGACTCCCCTCTCTATGCTATCAATATGTTTTATTACCATTGGTTAATAAAGAAGCTACTTCAGCCTATATCAGGGCAGAATGTAGCCAGGCTGGGAGAGAGAGAGAGAGAGAGAGAGAGAGAGAAGAGAGTCAGGGAGATGCCATGTAACTGCCAAAGGAGAAAGATGCCAGAAGACATTATGGGTAGGCCACAGCCTCGTGGTGATACATAGTAATAGAAATGGGTTAATTTAACATATAAGAGTTAGTCAGGAATATGCCTAAGCTATTGGCCAAGCAGTGTTGTAAGTAATATAGTTTCTGTGTGATTATTCAGGTCTGGGCAGTCAGGAAGCAAACAAGTAGTCTTCTCCTACAGTTTCCCTCTTATTGAGTGGGTGTTAAAGAGTTGTTGGTTACTGACAAAGTTTGTGTGCCATTAGCACTTTCTTAGGATTACTGAGCCATGCTAGTCATTGTTGTGCTTCTTAGGTATCATAGATCAGCAGAGAAAACGTACTCAGTCTGCCATATCTGTACATAGTTATGATCTATAATGTGATATCTTGTTACATGTATACATGTATAATTATCAGGGTATAGGGGTAGTTAGCTTATCCTTTAACTCTAATATGTGACTTCGTGTTTGGAACAGAGCCCTCTCTTCAAGCTATTTGGAACTATAAAATAAATTATCATCAGCAGTAGCACCCTGGTATTAACGAATACCTGTATATTATCTCCTGATTCTAGCCTTTTACCTGCTTTAGTCTTTTGAGATGACTATTCCACTTTCTGCATCTACAACATCTTTTTATTTCGATGAGGTGTATACACACACACACACACACACACACACACACACATATGTATATATATAAAGAAAGAAAACTGCACCCTTTTTGTGTGTTGCCTTTCCTAACATCTGAACAGATGGTAAATTGTTACCAAGTTGTCTGAGTTCACCTTTCCATTTTCTGAGTCAAAAAAGCTTTCATATGAATTCCTTGAGTGATCTTCTAGAAAATTATATATTATTGATAAAACTTTGACTTGGGATATTGAGTTAGGCCTATTCTTGCATTTCACTGAGCTCCTAATTAAGCTACTTTATATGAAAGACCTAACGTATGAGACTTGGAGTTGAATGTATTGATTTGCATATTGATTTTCTTTGAATCTGGTGCTTGCCTCAGTATATCACACTAGAACAGACTCTGCTTTGTTTTGATAAGAAAGATAATTCAGGCAGTTGGGTTTATGGCTTAGACTGTGAAATTGCAAAATAAAGTGAAAGTTGTCAACAATTTCCTTTTATAGCTTTTGGAAGAAGGGTTCAGACTAAAGTTAACATGATTGAGCTGCGTGTTTCCAAGATCTATTTACTTACCTTGGATTAGACAGGAGTTTTCATCCTTAAATTATCCTCAAATAATTCCAGAATAGCGTGACTCTCTAATGTACTCAGAATCTTCTCGGTGGCTTGTTCAAATGGACTGTTGGCCTCCCTCCCAAAGCATCTGATTTACTTAGTGTGAGGAGGTGGGTCTTTATACACACATTTCCACATGACATGGGTTCGGCTGGTGGAGAGGTCACATGTTGAGATCGCTGTTCATCAGTGGTCCACAGGCTGTGTGTTGTGGTGCACAATTACACAGTATGCATTTGGGAAAGTGGGAAATGTTTTCTTGATATGTTGCTTGGGAGTCTCTTTCGTCATAGGTATGCTAGAATACCTGCAAATCAAATGCTCTCAATTTTTCCTTTCTTTTTTCTTCTTTTTAATTAAATTATATAATTTTTACAAATTTTCACCTCCTCTCCTCCTCCCATTTCCCTTCCCCTCCTCCATTTCCCCTTCCCCTCCCTCTCCAGTCCAAGGAGCAGTCAGGGTCCCTGCCCTGTGGGAAGTCCAAGGTCCTTCCCCCTCCATCCTCACATGCTCTCTTAATTAAAAATGGTTAGCATGCAAAACATACTTTATTGTGACATTTTCATGTGTATCATTGAGTTGTGAACATGTTCACCTTCCCAAAACATTTACTCTAAATGCAAGTATTTGTGGTTTCATTGGGAGCCATGGGCCTTATAGCAATGGATAGAACACAGAGTCTTAGAGTTTTATAAAGCATTTTTCCCTCTTCTAGCTCTATCCAGTTTTATAATGGGAATATTTGTTACTATGCTTAAAGCCTAATTTTAAGGATACTATTTTCTCAGAGATTTGGGTCTGCATGATAGAATAATTTCAGCCTATTCCTGGTTCTTATATTCTCTAGGTTATATATTTCTGTGCTAATAGCTGTGTTGACCTTTGTAGGCCCTACCCATTTAAACTTGAGCATTACTGGGCAGTGGTGGCATATGCCTTTAATCCCAGCACTTGGGAGGCAGAGGCAGGAGGATCTCTATGAGTTCAAGGCCAGCCTGGTCTACAAGAGCTAGTTTCAGAACAGGCACCAAAAAACTATAGAGAATCCCTATCTCAAAAATTCAAAAATAAATAAATAAATAAAAATAGAAATAGAAAAAATAAACTTGAGCATTAAGGCATGCATTGTGAAAATTTCAGTTGTAAAATATTGTTTCAGTTTCTGCATTTCCAAGTTTCAATTCTAAAGAGTCTTGAAAAATGTACCATGCCAAAAGGTAATGTGCCAAGCTTCCAGAAACTTCTAAGATACTCTTTGAGAGAAAACATATGCATCTCCAGTAAACCCCTATTAAGGAAATAAAGGGTTAGAGAGAAGGCATCTAACCAAGGACAAACAGATATGCAAGTCTGTGTACTGTACTTGTTGGGATATAGCTCTATGTTTATCTTACATTTCTACTTATGGCTGTATGTTCATGTCTTGGGAATTAATCTTCCAGACTGATTTTTCATGGCTAGTCACTTGATGGATGGGTTTGGAATACAGAAGCTGTTTCTAGCTCTGGAGCAAAACCAGGTGCTGTTATTGCCTATCATAAGAGGTTTTAGATTCTTTTTTTTTTTTTTTTTTTTTTTTTCGAGAGAGGGTTTCCCTGTAGTTTCTAGAGCCTGTCCTGGAACTAGCTCTTGTAGACCAGGCTGGCCTCGAACTCAGAGATCCGCCTGCCTCTGCCTCCCTAGGTTTTAGATTCTTAGCCCTGTATTTCATCCCTGTAATTCAGTTCCCTTCATGTGAAAGTACCCCTTCCCGTACCTGACACTCTTTTCACCCTTTGCAACTGGATGTAAGAGAGAGATGGTATGGATGTAATGATACTCCAAGTCTTGTTAGTGCTGTAAATAGCAAGTTCTCCATCTCTGGTTCATGGGTCATGCATCTTCTATCAGCATTCATAAGAGTCCAGCAAATTTACTTAGTAACTTCCTAGCTCTACATAAGGAACATATGAAGCCCTCTACACTTTCTGACATTCCTTCACACATCTAAACATCTAAAACACTCAGTTTCTTAGACAGGCCTGTGTGGAGAAATTATTTTGTGATTTTGAATTATGTACATTAATTAGTTTAAGTATTTGATTTACATCTATTTCTCTACTGGATTTTATGAAATAAAGCCTGTTCATATTTTTTGTCTCTCTCTTTTTTTTTCTGATGGGGTATATTGTTGTCTGAGGTTTCTGTCTTGCCTGGTTCCCACAGTCATTAAATCCCAAAGAAATCACACAGAAGTCTACATTAACTATAAACTAATTGACCCATTAGCTCAGGCTTCTTATTAACTCTTATAACTTATATTAGCTCTTTTTTCTTGTCTATAGCCACATGGCTCAGTACCTTTTTTGGTGGGGCAGGTCACATCTTGCTTCTTCTGTGGTAGGCTCGCAACTGCAGAAAGTGCTTCCTTCTTGCCAGATTTCTCCTGTTCTCATTGACCCGCCTCTTCTTCCTGTTTGGTTGTCTTGCCGATACTTCCTGCCTGGCTACTGGCCAATTAGTGTTTATTTAAAACATAATTGACAGAATATAGACAATTGTCCCACACCAGTATATATTATATGTGTATCCTGGTGTACATGTATCCGTATACGTACGTGTGTGTGTGTGTGTGTGTGTAGGTCTGAGGTGATACATGGGAGTCATTGTCCCTTTTACTTTAGTTTTATTTTTTGAGACATGGTCTCTCAATGAACCCGAAGCTTTCCTATTTCACTAGGTTGGCTGGCCAGTGAGCTTCAGAGGACTGCCTGTCTCGTCTTCCTTACTATCTGCAAGGTTGGGGTTATAGGTACTTGAATCTGTGACTGAGTTCTGGGGACCTCAAATCACACCTTGGTGGCCACAATGTACCAATGGAGGCGTCTCCTAACCCTGAACATCTTTTCTTTTCTTACATCTGAATGTTAGTTCCTTATATATTGTGAGAGCTCAACACACAGATACACACACACAAACACACACACACATTAACAAATGTTTATTGAACATTTTTGAAGGCGCTGAGCTTTTTTTATGCTAGCTTGTGTTGCATGTTAGATTCTTTGGCATGGACCTGATGCAAGGCTCCGGGGACTTTAGAATCCCTCTTTAACCATACCTTAGATATCAACTTCCTTGACTTGGAGGTGAAACCACAGATATTGAGATGTGGGTCTGGAGCAATTCAGGACCTATAATAAGAGGTGTATTGCAGAGCACACAAGAGTTCCCTTCAGTATTCTAGTTCTGCATAAAAACGATGAATGTATAACTTGTATCATAGTCCACTTGGGCTGTTGTAACAACACACTACAGATCAGGGAACTTCAAAACAATGTCCAGGAAAGCAGGTAGGCCAACTGCTGATCTTTACCTCTCCTTCCATTCCTTCAGGTACAATTCCCGAGTCTCATCTTTAGCTTTGTAGCAGACCACCTGCTGCAGCCTTTCCTCACTGCCTGCCTCCATTTTAAGAGAACTAAGCAGATCCTGGTAGAACACCCTGTTTTCCTCCATCACGTGGACCACCTCAGCCAATGCTTTGCGACCCATTCCTATTCCTAAGTGTCAACTTACAATACCTAGAAACACATTTTACCTGGAATCTCCATTGGCCACACCATCAGGATCCCATAAGAATTTCCTATCAGGTAACACAAAACTATCAGCTCTCCTAAGAAGCAGAGAAGGTGACAGAAACCAAGGAACAAAACACTCACTCAGTGAAGACAAGACCAGGTATCAGCAATCCTCTCAAATCCAGATGCCTAGAAGTCAGAGTAAAAACACAATCTATAACAGCCAGGGCAATACGTCTCCACAAGAGCTCAGAAACCATGCCACAGCAGGTCCTGAGTATAGCAATATAGCGGAAGCACATGACAAGGATTTTTAAAAGGTCTTTAAAAATATGATAGAGATCTTTAAAGAAGAAATAAATAAATCCATTAAAGAAATCTATGAAAACACAAACAGGGAAAGGAAATGAATAAAAGAATTCAAGACTTGAAGTAGAAATAGAATAAATAAAGGAAACCCAAACTGAGAAAAATCTGGAAACAACAGGAACCTCTGAGATAAGCCTCTTAACAGAATACAAAAGATGGAAGAAACGGTCTCAGGTATTGAAGACATGATAGAAGAAATAGATACATTGGTCAAAGAAAATGTAAATCTAAAAAGTCTTGGCACAAAACATCCAAGAAATGTGGGACACTATTAAAAGACTAAATCTATGAGTAATAAGAATAGAGGAATGAGAAAAAAAAACAGGTCAAAGGCATAAAAAATTGAACAGACTCTAGAAACTACAGGGAAAACATGTCTCGAAAAACCAAAAAAAAATTTTTAACAAAATGATAGAAGAAAATTTCCATAACCTAAAGGAGATACCTATCAAGTTACAGGAAGCATACAGACCACCAAATAAACCAGAACAGAAAAGAAAGTCTCCTCAGCATGTAATAATCAAAGCACTAAAGGAAAAAGATCAAGTACCATATAAAGGCAAATTTAATAGAATAGCATCTGAATACTCACTAGAGACTCTAAAAGCCAGGAAAGCCTGGACAGATGTTCTATAGACTCTAAGACACTACAGATACCAGACCAGACTACTTTACCCAGCAAACATTTCAATCACAATAGATGGAGAAAATAAGATATTCCATGATAAAAACCAAATTAAAACAATATATATCTACATATGCAGTTCTACAGAAGGTGCTAGAAGGAAAATTACAGCCTAAGGATTTAACCACATACCTGAAAATCCCATAGGGAATAAATAATCCTAGACCAGAAAATCTAAAAAGTGAATTGTATGTGCACATGCATGCATGCAAACTCACACAATCATGCACAAACACACACACACACACACACACACACACACTCCCCAAAACAACAACAACAGCAACAAAAACTCACAACAGCATAATAACAGGAATAAAAAAGCCATTGCTCATTGATGTCTTTCAATATCAGTGGTTTCAATTCTTCAATTAAAAAAGACTAACAGAATGGATTCAAAAACAGTATCTTTCCTTCTGCTACATCCAATGCATTTTGGCATCAAGGATAGATCTCACCTCAGAGTAAAAGTATTGGAAAAAGATATTCTGAGAAAATGGACAAAAAAAAACTGTTGTAGCAATTTTAATATCTGACAAGATAGATCAATCCAAAACTAAATAGAACAAATAGGGAAGGACAAAACATACTCATCAAAGAAGAAATTCACCAAAGGACACTGCAATTCTTAATAAATATGCATCAAATAAAAGGTTACCCATATTTATAAAGGAAACACTACTACAGCTTAAGTCAAATATCAGTCTTCAAAAACTGATATGGGAAACTTCAATGCTCCACTGTCACCAATTGACAGGTTATTTAGACAAAAACTACATAGAAACAATGGAACTAACAAATCTTATAGATCAAATGGATCTAGATATTTACAGAACATTTTACAAAACACAAAAGAATATACTTTCTTCTCAGCACTTTACATAATTTTCTTCAAAAGAGACCAATAGGACACAAAATAAGTCTCAACAGATACAAGAAATATGAAATAATACCCTCCATACTATCTGATTATCATGGATTAAAGCCGGATGTCATCAACAACAGAAACAGCAGAAAGCTTACATTAAGGAAAACTGAACAACTCTACCAAAGGGAAAATATGCCAAGATAAAAATTAAGAAAGAAATTTAAGACTTTCTAGAATTAAATGAAAATGAGTACATAGTACACCCAAACTTATGGGACACAATTAGGCTGTTCTAAGAGGCAAGCTCATAGCACTAAATGCCTACAAAACAAAACAAAGCAAAACAAACAACTCATAATAGCAACAGTACACCTGAAATCTCTGTAACAAACAGAAGAAATCACACCCAAAAAAGTAGATGGCAAAAAATAGTCAAACTCATGGATGAAGTCCACAAAATAGAGACAAACAAATAAAACAAAGAATCATAAGATTGATAAATGCTTATTCAAATCAAGTAAAAGGTGGAGAGGAAATATCCAGATTAATATAACAGCAGACACTGAGGAAACTAGAGAATCATAAAGGCATACTTTAAAAATTCCACCAAATTGGACAAGGTAAAACAATGTATGATTTTCCTTTTTTAAAAAATTGATTTTGAGCTCTACATTTTTCTCTGCACCCCCCCCCCCTTCAGCCCTCTCCCAAGGTCCCCATACTCCCAAATTACTCAGGAGATCTTGTCTTTTTCTTCTACTCATGTAGATTTGATCTATGTATGTCTCTTTTAAGGTCCTCATTGTTATCTAGGTTCTCTGGGATTGTCATTTGTGGGCTGGTTTGCTTTATGTTTAAAAACCACTTATGAGTGAGTACGTGTGATAATAGAAAGTGAGTCTTTCTATGTCTCAGTTACTGCACTCAAAATGATGTTTTCTAGCTCCATTCCTTTTTCGTCAAAATTCAAGATGTTGTTATTTTTTCTGCTGTATAGTATGCCATTGTGTCTATGAACTACATTTTCTTTATTCATTTTTTGGTCTAGGAGCATTTAGGTTGTTTTCAGGTTCTGGCTATGACAAACAATGCTGCTATGAACATAGTTGAGCACATGTCCTTGTGGCATGATTGAGCATCCTTTGGATATATATCCAAAAGTGGTACTACTGGGTCTTGAGGAAGGTTGCTTCCTAATTTTCTGAGAAATTGCCACACTGACATCCAAAGGGGCTGTACCAGCTTGCATTCCCACCAGCAATGCAGGAGTGTTCCCTTTACCCCACAACCACTCCATCATAAGTTGTCATCAGTACTTTTGATCTTGGCCATTCTTACAGTTGTAAGATGAAATCTCAGAGCTGTTTTGATTTGCATTTCTCTGATGACTAAGGATATTGAACATTTCCTTAAGTGTCTTTCAGCCATTTTAGATTCCTCTGTTGAGAGTTCTCTGTTTAGGTCTGTACTTCATTTTTTTATTGGATTATTTGTTCTTTTGATGATCAATTTCTTGAGTTCTTTGTATATTTTGGAGATCAGACCTCTGTCTGATGTGGGGTTAGTGAAGATCTTTTCCCATTCTGTAGGCTGTTGTTTTCTTGATCCACAACAGGTACCAAAGTTAAATCAAGGTCAGAGAAGCAATTTAAATAGGCCCCTTGCAAAATAGAATCAATCTTCCAGCCAAAAAAGCCCTGAGCAGATGTTTGTAATGCAGAATTCTACCAGATTTTCAATGAAGAATTTATGCCAATACTCTTTGAATTATTCCACAAAATAAAAATAGAAGTTACAATGCCCATTTTTTTTTTTAGTAGATCACACTTACCCTGATAACCAAACCACATGAAAATCCAACAAATAAAATTACAAACTAATTTCCCTTATGAATATAGATGCAAAAATCCTCAATAGGGTACTGGCAAACTTGATCCAAGAACACGTCAAAAAGATCATTCACAAGGATTAAGCAGGTGTCATCCCAGAATACAGGGTGATTCAGCATATGGAAATTGATAAATGTAATCTACCATATAAGCCTACTGAAATCACATGATCATCTCATTAGATGCAGAAAAAGCATTTGAAAAAAAATCCAACACTCCTTTATAATAAAAGTCCCAGAAAGATTAGGGATACAGGGAACATACCTAAACATAAACATAATAAAACATTTTATAGTAAGCCCATAACTAACATCAGCTGACACAGAGAGGAAAAACAAAGCAATTCCACTAAAATTGGGAACATGGTTCACCACATACTCACTATAGTACTTGAAGTATTAGCAAGCAAGAAGGTGACTAATTGAAGAAAATCAAGGGGATAAAAATTGGAAAGGAAGAAGTCAAATTATTGCTATTTGCAGATGATACGGCAGTATACATAGTGACTCTAAAAATTCTACTGAGAAACTATTATTGCTGATAAACATATTCAGCAACATTGCTGGATTCAAAATTAACTCACAAAATCACATCAGTAGTCTTTCTATATGCAAATGACAAGTGGACTGAGAAGTCAGAGCAATAACACTTTCACAGTAGCCTCAAAGAATATGAAATATCTTTGGATAATCCTAACAAGCAAGTGAAAATAAAAACCATAAAACACTGGAGAAAGAAACTGAAGAAGATATCAGAAGATGGGAAGATTTTCCATGAATTAGTAGGATTAAAATTGTAAAAGTAGACATTCCACCAAAAGCACCCTATAGTTTAATTGCAATCCCCATTAAAATTCCAACATTATTCCTCACTTATCTTGAAAAGACAATTTTCAGCTTCATATACAAACACAAAAAAATAATGATAATTAAAACAGTCCTGAAGAATTAAAGAACTGCTGGATGTATCACCAATTCCAATCTCAAATTGTACTACAGAGCTACAGTAATAAAAGCGGTATGGTATTGGTTCAAAAACAGACATGTTAATCAATGGAATTCAACTGAAGACCCAGATATAAATCCATATACTATGAACACCTGATCTTTTTTTTTTCTCATGGTTTATTTTTTTTTATATTTAAAAATTTCCATCTCCTTCCCTCCTCCTCCCCCCTCCCTCCGCTCCTCCTCCCCCTTCCCTCCCCTCCTTTTCCCCCTTCCCTCCCCTTCCCTCCACCCATACCTCCCCTCCCTCCCTCTCAAGGCCAAAAAGCCATCAGGGTTCCCCACTCTATGCTAAGTCCAAGGTCCTCCCAACTCCCCCCAGGTCCAGGAAGGTGATCGACCAAGCTGAGAAGGCTCCCACAGAGCCCGTCCATGCAGAAGAATCAGAGCCCAGCGCCATTGTCCTTTGCTTCTCAGTCAGCCCCCGCTGTTGGCCACATTCAGAGAGATGGGTTTGGTCGCATGATCCATCAGTCCCATTCCAACTGGAGTTGGTGATCTCCCATTAGTTCTGTCCTACCGTCTCCATGAGTGAACGCACCCCTCACGTTCCTGACTTTCTCCCTCATGTTCTCGCTCCTTCTGCTCCTCATCAGGACCTTGGGAGCTCAGTCCAGTGCTCCAATGTGGGGCTCAGTCACCTTCCCCATCTGTCGCCAACTGGAGGTTCCCTCACAGTCCTGACTTTCTTTCTCATGTTCTCTCTCCTTCTGCTCCTCATGAGGACCTTGGGAGCTCAGTCCGGTGCTCCAATGTGGGGCTCTGTCATTTTCTTCATCTATCGTCAGGTGGAGGTTCTATGGTGATATGCAAGAAATTCATCAGTATGGCTATAGGAACTGGCCTTTTCAGGTTCCCTCTCCTCAGCTGCCCAAGGAACTAACTGGGGGCATCTCCCTGGAAACCTGGGAACCCCTCTAGGGTCAAGTCTCTTGACAACCCTCAGGTGGCTCCTTAAATTAAGATATATGCTTCCCTGCTCCCATATCCACCCTTCCTATATCCCAAGCATCCCATTCCTCCGAGCTCCCCCCATTCTCCCCTTCACACTTTTCTCTCCCCATCTTCCCTTGGCCCAGTCTCGCCCAACCCTCAAGTTCCCAATTTTGCCTGGCGATCGTGTCTACTTCCAATATCCAGGAGGATTACTATATCTTTTTTTTGGAAGTTCACCTTCTTATTATCTTCTCAAGGATCCCAAATTTATAGGCTCGATGTCCTTTAATTATGGCTAGAAACCGATTATGAGTGAGTACATCCCATGTTCATCTTTTTGGGTCTGGGTTACCTCACTCAGAATAGTGTTTTCTATTTCCATCCATTTGCCTGCAAAATTCAAGATATTATTGTTTTTTACCGCTGAGTAGTATTCTAGCATGTATATATTCCACAGTTTCTTCATCCATTCTTCCACTGAAGGGCATCTAGGTTGTTTCCAGGATCTGGCTATTACAAATAATGCTGCTATGAACATAGATGAGCATATGCTTTTGTAGTATGATTGGGCATCTCTTGGGTAGATTCCCAATAGTGGAATTGCTGGGTCCTGGGGTAGGTTGATCCCGAATTTCCTGAGAAACCGCCACACTGCTTTCCAAAGTGGTTGCACAAGTTTGCATTCCCACCAGCAATGGATGAGTGAACACCTGATCTTTGAAAAACAAGGGAGAAACATACACATCAATAAAAGACAGCATCTTCAACAATGTTGGTCAAACCAGATGTCTTCATGTAGAAGAATGCAGAGACCCATACCTATCACCCTACACAAAACTCAAGTCCAAATGGATCAAAGACCTCAACATAAAAACATATGCACTCAGCCTGATGGAAAAGAAAGTGGAGAATTTATTTGAATTCATTATAACAGGAAAAGACTTTCTGAACAAAACACTGTTAACATAGACACTAAGACCAACAATTAATTAATGGTACTTAATGAAACCGAGAAACTTCTGCATAGGAAAGGATAGCATCATTTGGACAAAGCGGTAACCTACAGAATGGAAATTTTTTTTTGCAAACTCAATATCTGATAGAGGACTATTATCTAAAATATACACAGAACTCAGAAAACTAAGTATCAAGAAAACAACCCATTACAATGGGATACAGATATAAACAAAATTCTTAATAGAGGAGTATCAAATGGTTGAGAAACACCTAAAGAAATATTCAAAATCTTTAGTCATCAGGAAAATACAAATCAGGTACAATTCTTATACCTGTCAGAATGGCTAAGATAAATAGCACAAGTGACAGATGATACTGACAAGGATGTGGAGCAAGGTAAACACTCACCCACTGAAAACTTGTACAGTCACTGTGGAGATCAGTTTAATGATTCCTCAGGGAGATGGGAATTGATCTACCTTAAGATCCAACTATACCACTTTTGGCCAATACCCAATGGGTGCTTCGTCCTACGTTAGAAACACTTGCTCAACCATGTTCATTTCTGTTCTATTCGTAATAGCAAGTAATCAGAAACAACCAAATGCCCCCCCCATCAGAAGAATGGATAAAGAAAATGTGGTACATTTACACAATAGGGTACTACTCAGCAATTATAAAAACAAAATAAAATCCTGAAATTAATGTATGAAATTAGGAAAGAAATCAACCTAAAAGAGTTAACCTAGACCCAGAAAGGCAACTGTGGTATGTATTTGCTTATATGCGGATAACTGTTAAGTCAATGGCAACAAAGTTAGAGACCATTGAACCACAGAGGTTACACATAGAGGAAGGGACTGGAGGGCACAGATAACTCTCCTTAGGAAAGGTAAATAGAATAATAGTTGCCGAGAAAGGACTGGGATGGGAGGACCAAAACGGGACAGGGAGGAGAGAGGGATCAAGAAAAGAAATATGGGGAAGCAGCTAAAATAAAGGGAAGTTTGAGCGGCAGAGTGGAAGCCTAATACAATAGAAACTTCCTAAGGTGTATACATATATGAAGGTGATCTAAATGAAACTGGCAAAAAATGGGGAAGACAGAGCCCCAGTTGGCTATCTCTTGTCACCAAACAGAGCTTCTAGTATTGGAATTGGGTTCTATCTAGCAGGGTTGTTAGCCAAAGGGGTTCTATGGGAATCCCCAAACAACCTAGGCTGCTGCCAATAGTATAAGTTATTCTCTACAAGCTGATAGCAAAGCCCCATTGCTGAAGACAGCACCTCTAGAACTTATTGGAAAAGCCAAGCCTGATGCCTACATAGGGCCTTTACTTTTATTTTCTAGTGTCTTTGCTACAGGAAACTACTGTGCAGGCTATCAAAGGAAATGTCTAAATGTCAAACCAGCCACAGACCCTTTAAATGGCAATGGTGTCTTGCCTGCAAGATAAATTCCAGTGTAATAGTGGCACAATGCTTATGGGAGAAACCAACTAAAGTCTGATTTGACATCCACAAGATATCCCATACCAGACACTGCTGTGTGACCTAGAACCTAAGACTACATAGCCAAGGGACGTAAGGTACCAATACTGTTCTAATAAACAAACAAAATACAGCAATAAAATGATTCCTAATGACTTTCTGCTATACTCATAGATCAGTGTCTTGCTCAGCCATCACCAAAGAAGCTTCCTCCTGCAGCAGCTGCAAACAAATACAGAGACTCATAGACTGTTATTCTGCAGAGAGTGAAAGATTTTGGAACACTCAGCCCAAATGGGATGTCTCCATCACATCCCTCTCCTCAGGGCTGAGGGAACTCTGCAAAAGAGGAGGCAGAAGAGTGTAAGAGTTAGAGAGTTTGGAGGACAGCAAGAAAGCAAGGCCCTGTAAAACCACACGATGCACACATAAATGCAGAGACTAATGCAGCTTGCATAGGTTCTGCACCTGTCAGCCCCAGATGGAGCCCTGCATCAGAAAAGAGATATGGATACATGCTCTGATCCCTAACCCAGAAACAATCTCCAAATGATAACCACTTACACATGTGAATTTGGTTTTGTCTCACTAGAGATAGAAGCCACTCTTTAAGAAAAGGCTGCATGACCAGCAGTAGATGGCCAACAGAAAACAAACTCAGTGCTATCTTTGGAGGGTCCTTGTTTGACAATATCATGTCAGGGCTTTCCCTTTTCTCTTAAATTTTATCTATTGTTTGGTTTTATTTTATTTATACACATTTTCTTCCCTATTTTTACCCTGCAAGTCCTTTGCATATATATCATGGCTTCGAGTTTCATATTTTCATGGGATCCCTGAGAATGTGAACAAGTTGGTCTCTGTTCCTTGTGTCTTTTCTTGGGCTCTTTCCATCCTGTTCATTTTTTTGCTAAATTCTGATATATTAGTTTTTGTTTTATCTTGTTACATTGTATTTTATTTTATTATTGTTCTTTAGAAGCCTGCTTGTTTTCTAATGAGAGACAAAAAGGGATTAGGAGGAGTAAAAGGAGGAAAACCATAATCAAGATATATTGTGTGAGATAAAAACCATTTTCAATAAAAGGGGAAAATTCCAGCAATAGGAAGTTACTTCTTATTGTTCTAGAGTTTGAAACTTATGCGATCAAGGCTTGGCAGATCTCCTGTCTTTGAAGGGTGCACTTCTTAGTGCACAGAGGGTGACTCCCTGTTCTCTTTCTATTGTGGAATGGCCTAGTTAGCTCTCTGGGGTCTCTTTTGTAAGGACACGAATAATGAGAATTCAATACTTATGATTTAATAAATTACAAAAGTACCACCTCTTAAATCCACTGAAGGCTTGAATCACAACATATGAGTTTAGTGGTAAAATGTAGTACTTTGCAAATGGCCTTTCATTTACTGTTGCTTAGTGTGGCTTTTGTGATCTATTCGAAATGGATATGGTATGTAATTCATTTTGAAACTCTCTTACATATTCCAAGACACTTTCTCTGCCTCTAGTAGAATGTTAAACAGCACACAAATACTGAAATGCTTATTTGATTTGATATAATAATCTATTTAGGAACCATGTATTTTAAGTTCTAAAATAGATCTACCATATGATTTAGCAATTCCACACTTGGATATGTATCCAAAAGAATTCAAATCAGTATTTTTGAGATGTATTTGTGTCATCTCAAAACAGCATTTTACAAAATATTCAAAATATTGGAGCATCCAATATTCATTGACAGATGAATGGGTAAGAAATATGTTAGCAGTCTTTTTTTCTTGTCAACTTGATACAAGCCTGGGTCATCTGGGAACTTCAGTTGAGGAAACTTATCCATCAGATTTTCCTCTAGGCAAGTCTGTGGGGCATGTTATCAACTAATGATTAATATGAGAGAACTACTCTACTGTGGGCAGTGATAGCCCTGTGTTGGAAGCCCTGGGTTCTTCAAGAAAACAACCAGAGCAAGCTATTATAGATCAAGCTAAGAAGGAACATCCGTTCATGATCTCTGCTTCCCTTCCTGCTTCCAGGTTCCTACCCTGATTGAATTTGACTTTGACTTCACTTCATGATGGACAGTGAATGGCGTGTGTAAGCCAAGTACATTCTTTCTTCCACAAGTTGCTTTTGCTCGTGGGTCTTTACTACAGAAATAGAAAACCAACTGTGACAATATGCATACAAGCCCTGGAATATTATTTTACACAGCCTTAAAAATTATGGACTCCTGCAATCTGTGACAGTGTGGATAACTTAGAAGACAGTAAGACATTCAAACAAGCAATTACATGTTATGTACTACAAGATTCCATATACAAGAGGAAGGCAAAATGATCATACTTAGAAGCATAGAGTATAATGGTGGCTGTGAGAAGCTGGAGAGAGACAAAAGGGTCATGTATCTCCATGGGTATAAAGCTTGTCTTACTGAGAAAATAAAAATATTTTAGAAAGGTGTGTGTTACTGAGCTCCTACTGTTATCAACTAGTCCTCTGCGCTGTATGTGGAGAGGAAACTGTGTCAGAGCCCTGGGGGTTTGAGGAGGTAGATGGATCAGTAGATAAAGTACTGGCTGGGCAAATGTGAGGACCTGAGTTTAGATCCTTGACATTCACATAAAAAGTTAGACATGATAGTGCACCCAGGGGAAGGAGGCAGGCAGATACTCAGACCTTGCTGGCCAGGCAGCATAGCTTATTCTCCAGGTTCAAAAAATAATATGGGCAGTGATTAAGAAAGACATGTAATGTCAACCTCTGGTCTCCACCTGCATGTGTACACTTGAGCATTTGCAGGCACAAGTGAACATACTGTATGAACATGTGCATACTATAACAAATAATACTTTTCCAAATATGTGCAAAAGTTCTGGTTGAAACAAACATATAATAATAATGATACAACCATAATCCAACATGAAAACATTTTGAAAGTCAAGATATTTATCTTAGTGCTTTTCTTTGGTGTCATGAATGTGTACATATACTCAAACTCAAGTAACACATATTAAATTTATGCATCTTTCTACCTTAGTTAACTCTTTTCTGAGACAGAATCTTACTGTGTAGAGGTGTCTGTCACCAGGTGCACTCAAAATAAATGTTAAGTTATAATTTATTTTATGTGTTTGATTGCTTTGCTTGTGTCTGTATACTGCTTGCATGCCTGGTACCGTTAAGGCCTGAGAAGGCACCGAATCCTAGAAATGGAGTTACAGATGGTTGTGAGTCAGCATGTGGGTTCTGGGAATACAAAGTGGGTCCTTTGTAAGAGCAGCCTGTGCTATTGACTGCTGAGCTATCACTCCAGCCACTCCACATTTTAAAGAGAAGTCTAGTTTCATGTAGATAGTATTTTCTTGACATTTCTTATTCCTCCTTCACTTGATTTCTAGGTTACAAATATACTGCACTAGATAATGTCTGGCTTTTTTATGCATTTAAACCCTTTGTCCTTGCTGTTTCTTTGGGGAGTAGGATTTACATGTCCCCACCCTGCCATGTACACTCTCTTTCTCATCCAAGTCTGAGTGTGCTTTGGGACTCAGATCAAATGATGCATTTTCTACAAGATACTTTCTGAATTTCTCCCCTGACTCTCCTTTTAGGCCTGTTTGTACTCTCTGTAGTTTGAAGATATTTGCACTTGGCACTTTCTTCTTTGTTGTACTTTCTTTACATCTCTGTCTCTTTTACATCCAGATTGAGGCCTTTTGGTGGGCAGAGAGCACACTGTATTCATGTATTCTTAGACTATATCCCAGGGCCCGGCCCCAGTGGTGCTGAGCTATCTTGTAAGAACTTGCAAGTGGCAGATGTTGAACTTCAAGAGATTTTATGACTACAATATTAAACAGAAATTATTTATATAAAGGTATCACCAACTGTGTTATTAAAACAATATAACAATAAAAACAAATATTTTTAGTAAGTATAGATTTTTACAAGAATATAAACAATATATGACTTATACTATAATATTATTATAATATCTTCAATTGAAGGTGATTTTCAGTTCTAATTCTTTTTCTATTATACATACTCTTGAAGTTACTTATGTTCAGTGTCTATACAGTAATAGGGATGAAGTAGTTCTTGCCACCGCCATGTTCAGTGAGATCACACTGGAGCCATAATGGAATTTACCATAATGGAAAAATGGATCCTAAGACCAGCCAGTGGACTGATAGGAACAGATCCCTGCTGGGTATACATGTGATGCTTAATGTGAGCTGCTCTTAGGATGAGTTTTAGAAAATTTAGTCTAGACTGGTTCTGAGATTGACAGGTGTGGAGGTTTAGATGGAAATCAGGTGAAGCCTGCATGGATCTAAGAATTTGCATGGATCTCCAGACTGATCCTATGGAGGTGAGGTCATGGTCAACCATTTTGACACCCATTTCTATTTGCAGTGTTTTCTTACACTAAGCAGTAGTGTTTCTTGCACAAAGGTGCCTGGTGTATGCTATTCACATCCGTGGAGATTTTCTTCTTCTATTCTACACTGTCAGCTGAGGGAGAGACTGACTTTTCTTGTGTTTATTTTTAGCAAAATCTCAAAGACAGGGGCTGTGACTTTTCCTTGCAAATATTATTCATTTTGGCTGCCATGTGGCAATATCACGATGCACATTTATTATTTCTAAACTGTAGAATGTGAATATTCTCAGATGAAATATATGATTAGTGGCATGGTGGCTTAGGGTTCTAGAGGGAATGCTTTACTGAAGAAGAAAGGGGTTACACCTGCAAAGCCACCAAGTGGACTGTAGAACAGTGTTGTCATTTATAACTCTGTCCCTGATGTCAGGGTCTAAGCAAGTATGTAAATGTGCGGCTTAAGTGTCATGTGTCTGTCATTTCAAAATATATTTCCTTCATCTACCTATATATTGAACCATACAGGAGACATGATATGAATAATGAAAATTCATATTTATTTACTATTTTCTTTTATTAAACCGCCACTTTGGAAAGCAGTGTGGCAGTTTCTCAGGAAATTCAGGATCAACCTACCCCAGGACCCAGCAATTCCACTATTGGGAATCTACCCAAGAGATGCCCAATCATACTACAAAAGCATATGCTCATCTATGTTCATAGCAGCATTATTTGTAATAGCCAGATCCTGGAAACAACCTAGATGCCCTTCAGTGGAAGAATGGATGAAGAAACTGTGGAATATATACATGCTAGAATACTACTCAGCGGTGAAAAACAATGACATCTTGAATTTTGCAGGCAAATGGATGGAAATAGAAAACACTATTCTGAGTGAGGTAACCCAGACCCAAAAAGATGAACATGGGATGTACTCACTCATAATCGGTTTCTAGCCATAATTAAAGGACATCGAGCCTATAAATTTGGGATCCTTGAGAAGATAATATGAAGGTGAACTCCCCCAAAAAAAGATATAGTAATCCTCCTGGATATTGGAAGTAGACACGATCGCCAGGCAAAATTGGGAACTTGAGGGTTGGGCGAGACTGGGCCAAGGGAAGATGGGGAGAGAAAAGTGTGAAGGGGAGAATGGGGGGAGCTCGGAGGAATGGGATGCTTGGGATACAGGAAGGGTGGATATGGGAGCAGGGAAGCATATATCTTAATTTAAGGAGCCACCTGAGGGTTGTCAAGAGACTTGACCCTAGAGGGGTTCCCAGGTTTCCAGGGAGACGCCCCCAGTTAGTTCCTTGGGCAGCTGAGGAGAGGGAGCCTGAAAAGGCCAGTTCCTATAGCCATACTGATGAATTTCTTGCATATCACCATAGAACCTCCACCAGACGATAGATGAAGAAAATGACAGAGCCCCACATTGGAGTACCGGACTGAGCTCCCAAGGTCCTGATGAGGAGCAGAAGGAGAGAGAACATGAGAAAGAAAATCAGGACCGTGAGGGAACCTCCAGCTGGCGATAGATGGGGAAAATGACTGAGCCCCACATTGGAGCACTGGACTGAGCTCCCAAGGTCCTGATGAGGAGCAGAAGGAGAGAGAACATGAGGGAGAAAGTCAGGAACGTGAGGGGTGCGTTCACTCCTGAAGACGGTGGGACAGAACTAATGGGAGATCACCAACTCCAGTTGGAATGGGACTGATGGGTCATGCGACCAAACCCGTCTCTCTGAATGTGGCCAACAGCGGGGGCTGACTGAGAAGCAAAGGACAATGGCGCTGGGCTCTGATTCTTTTGCATGGACGGGCTCTGTGGGAGCCTTCTCAGCTTGGTCGATCACCTTCCTGGACCTGGGGGGAGTTGGGAGGACCTTGGTCTTAGCATAGAGTAGGGAACCCTGATGGCTTCTTGGCCTTGAGAGGGAGGGAGGGGAGGTATGGGTGGAGGGGAGGGGAGGGAAGGGGGAGAAGGAGAGGAAGGAAGGGGGAGGAGGAGGGGGGGAGGAGAAGGGGAGGAGATGGAAATTTTTAAATATAAAAAAATAAACCATGAGAAAAAAATAGATTTTATACAATATATTCTGATTATCGTTTCTTCTTCCTCTACTCCTTCTGGTTCTTCCCTACTTCTCCTTCTATCTTGATCCACCCACTTTCTTGTTTCTCATTAGAAGACAAACAGACATCTAAGGAATACTAAAAAAGTAAAAGATAAAACAAAACCAACACACATTGGAATAGGGCAAAATGAACAGACAGGAGGAAAGGAGCTGAAGAAAAGCTACAAAAACGAGACATACATGCAGAGAGTCACCTTAGTAAAGTAAAAAGACAGTTATTTTCTTACTATAAATTCATACTTATAATTTGAAAACAGAGAAATAAGTAAAGAAGGAAAATATCCAGTATTACCTAATGTTGTAATCACCTTGAGATAACACTTTGAAAACATTGGCATTTATTTTATAGTTATCTATGGTACTATTAGCCAAAAAGATTGGATGATTGGATTGAGTTTTATTTTTCATAATTTGTATATAAAATCATTAGATTTCTCAGTAATTTCAACTTGTAAAATAAAAATTCAATGTACTATTTCTAAGCACACGAGTCTCAGGGAAATTCTCACTTATGCCTCATTCCACTGGAACAGGTAGTTCATGATCTCAGAGATTTGCAAGAACGTCTGGAACTATTTGCCACCTCTGTGTTCACAGGAAATCCTGGCACAACTGAGAGAATAGGGGCATGTGGGACTCATTGGCTTTTGAGTGTTGAAAAGTTAAGAAACTAATGGTACTAGAAATATTGTATGGAGTTGCATTCTTTGGTACCATTCATCCAACAGATACCTCTGTAGAGCCAAAGATGAGTAAGCTTCAGTCACTGTTCATGTGACTGCGTTGTACGAGCAAATAACTTAAATAGAACACCGTACTTGCTACTCTAGAGTTTTTAAACAGAGGTCTATGGAACCACAAGAGATACAGTGATCCCTCCTTCCTGGAGGATGCTTCAGCTGGATCATTTCCTTTTGCCAATAATGAAAACTAAACTTAATGCCCATTAAAAATAAATCCAGGGCCTTGATACAGTCCGTTAAAAATATCTTTTTGTTGTTGCTTTTTCAAGACAGGTTTCTCTGTGTCACTAGACATGTCTTTTATGTGTCTATCTTGACTACAACTTCCTAGGCTAACGCTTAGTTTTCCTGCAGAACTCTCTCCTATCAGGGCAGAAATAGCCTACCACAGCCATTGTATTACTTCATATCAGATATTTATTTTTTGCCTTTTGAAAACTGGGTTTAGAAGACTCAAGAGTAGAGAAGGTTTTTTTTTTTTTTTTTTTTTTTTTTTTTTTTTTTTTTTTTTTTTTTTTTGGATCTAGCTGTCATTATCTGCCCATGTTTAAGCTAGTCTCTGTGTTCTTGGACAATGCCATTCTTTTTGGTCAAGTCCATGTCATGTGACATTTAACGCATCTCCTCTTGAGCTTCACCTGCTGAGAGCAGGAAAGGGGTTTGTCTTGAATGGGAGGGAATGAATACTATCAGATGTCCCATAAAGGAACGACTTGACTGGGATGTAACGTTTATTTGATGTCTGCTTTGCAGGATGAAAAGTCGCACAGAAAGGGAGAGTGCTGAAATAGAATGCGCAAAATTCACGTGTTGTTTCAAGGCTTTCAGTGTCTGGGGTTGGTTTGGGTGGCTAACAAGGGCGTATAGCAGGAAAAGAACTTGAAAAATGGCCTGGAATGCAGATAAAATGAATCTAAAAGACCTGGTAGGTAGGTTAGGAGGAAAACTTTGTATTTAACGTTCTGGGTGCTGAAGAACCAGCAAAGGCTTTTAACATGGGTTTATGATATGGTTAGCTTTGGGTTTTAAGAAAACAGCTGCTGATATAACAGAAGAAGGATTTAGATGGAGAAAAGTTGAACTGTTTGGAGAATGGAAGGAATCTGCTGGCCTAGATACTGTACTCTGGCTGCCAGCTCTCAATGGCCATCATGGGGCAAATGACTGAGGCCTGTACCTGGAAGAAGGCTCCTAGACACTGAGTGTTTGTTCTCTGAGGAGATGAAGGGTGGCAGCACACCACTATGTATTTGATGACCCTGATCCTAGTTACAGGTGATGAAATATTATTAAGTGCAACCCTCCTTTACTTTCTTAAAAAAAAAAAAGCATTTTAACAGCCTGTATGTCTCTTTATGTTTATCTGCTACTACCACCATCATCTTATTACTTATTGTCCAGCATCTAGAATAAATCATATTTTAATGTCTTCTTTATGTATCATCAGTAAAACTATGACACATTTATATCTGATCTAATATATAGAAAACATATTTTTTATTAAAAGAAGGAATTTCTGCTTGAAGGTGTCACTCTGAGAGGCCCCAGAAACCAAGCACTGTAGCCATCGTAGGCCACTTGCTCTTTGGTCTGGGGTTATAAATTTTTATCTCATTTTCCTGGGCTTCTGTTTTAAAGCATAATAATAGAAGATGTTAGATTGAACTGCCTCTTTTTAGATTTTCTACTCTGAGTATATGGATGAATAGATTAATTTATGGGGCTATTAATCTGTTACCTTTCCTCAGATATAAATTCTATTTCATTCATTCAGGTGTGAATCTAGAGGGTACAGAATAAAGACAGCTCTCAGGCCACAAATTATGTTATTAAAATTAGGCATCAATGCCTAAATGACAATGAGGAATAAAATTAATAGGGGGAATATGTGCATGCTTAATTTTAAATGCACAGCTGATCAATTCTGTCTTCAGATACATGACCATAAGGAAGGAGTCTACTCAGTTCTTTGAGCTAAGATCTCTCCCACCTCTTTGAACTTCTCCTGACAATAGGTACATTTCTATTCTGTGCCCCCCAACACTTAGAACTCTGTTCCCAGCTCTTTTTACTTTGTGTATGTTTGCAAGTGTGTGTGCACAGGTGTGTGTACCTGCATGTGTGTATGTTTGTGTGCTTGTGAAGCTTGTAGTTTTTGTGGTAGTATATACTTACATATGTGCCTGTGCATGTAGAGGCTTGAGGTCAACTTTGAGTATCATTCATTTTTAATGGGTTTTTGAGAAACAGTCTCTTATTAGGTCCAGGGGATCACCAATTAGGCTTGGCTGTCTGCTCAGTTCAACTTCACCTGTCTCCACTTTCCCACATTGGGATTACAAGATTATGCTACCATGTGTTCCTTTTAAGTGGGTTCTGGGAATTGAACTCAGGTCCTCATGCTAGCATAAGAATTTTACTCACTGAGTTCCTCAGCTCCTTCTTAATGTACAACACTGTTTCAGAATAATAGACTGCATTTGAACTGCGTGTTTGCATGCACTTTGCATGGATGTCTCATTCACTTGTCCATTTTTTATTGTTCAAAGTGCAACTGAAGCGTGGCTTCCAGGTTATTCTCTTCTATTCCTGCCTTCCTCTTTCCTGCCCTTTAACCCCATACTTTTTTTTTATTTTACACATCCCACTTCCCCACAAATGTTTGTTTATAAGCTATCTTCTCTAGTAAATACCTACGAGTTTGCTTAAAATATAAGTGGCAGACTCTCTTTCTGTCTTTGTGTATGCAGGTTGAACATGTCTAGTACAAGGTCTGAAGTATTCCAAAATCTGAAATGTGAGTGGCATTTTGATTCCACAGTTACAATCACCACTTGACTTCTTGTGATGGGTTGTAGTGAAAATGCAGACACATTAAAAATATCATGTAACATTACTGTCTGCCGCTACATCCAAGATACATATGAAATAAGACTGAATTTCTCGTTGAAACTCGAGTTCCATCCTTAATATAATCTCAGAATGCATATGACGATGTTCCAAAATCAGAACGAATTTCCAGACTGGAAACATTTTCATTATCCCATTTTGAATAAAAGATACTCAGTAGAAGAGTACCTGTGACTTCTAATATCACAGGTTATGCAAGAATCTTAAGAGCCCCAGTGTACAGAGCTAAACAAATTGAAATGAAGGTGGGCAGTGGTGGAACATGCCTTTAACTTCATCCCTGTGGAGTCAGAGGCAGGCAGATCTTTGTGAGTTCAAGGCCAGCCTGATCTGCAAAGTGAGTTCCAGTACAGCCAGAGTGGTTACACAGAGAAGCACTGTCTTGAAAAAACAAAACTAAACGAAACAAAATTGAAATGAGCTTTGCTTTGCAGCCTTCCAATGCCAGGAGCAAGAAAGGCCTTGATCTGAAAAGGTTTCTAACTTGGGATGTTCCTATGGAGTTCACTTGCTCATCTCAATGTATTTTTCAGTTATTTGATAAAAAAGCATAGTTATTTCTTAAACAATCAAACAGATCAAGGGAGTGTTATTTAATTATGGAAATATCTTTCTCTTCTTGAGCACCTGGGGATGTGTGTGATCTTTGCTTCCTGTGGCAGTGGCACTACGTGCATTCCTGATGCTCTGGATCTAATGTCTAGTGTATCAAGTTCTGTCTGTGCTCTGTGGCAATGTTTTATTCATTAGAGAGTTGCCACATGAAAATGATCTTCTGACTGATAACAAGCTGCACTAGAATGAACTTATTTGTTAACAAAGAAAACAAGTCAGAAGAAACCAAGGTACAAGGATGGAATGATTCATTTCCCTACTGTTGACTTCAGAAATCAGTCCAGGTACAACCCTTCACCCTGGGGGTCAGTTCCCAGTAAGCAGAGCTTTCTTCCCAAGTACTCTTCAAAAGTCGCAAGCACACACTGTCTTATCTTCCTTGCTTTATATTTCTCCAAAGCATTTATTACTACCTAACATACTGGTTTACTATCAGTCTTCTTTCACGAAGCTATAAGCAGCATCAATGGGGGCTTCATTCAGTGCCATCTCTAGCCTCCAAGAACCATGCCCAACATAGAATTGGAACTTAAGAAATACATTCTGATGAATACAAGTAACACTCTTGTCCTTCTGGATACTCAGTGTAGGCCGGACAACATGATAGACAATTTTTATATCTTATTTCATATCCTTTTCAGACTGTTCATTGAGTAAGGGATTTTGACTGCCGCCACTGATCACCTAGGAATGGCATTTCAGAGAGATTGAGGGAGGCACTATGTATGGCAGATCCAAGGTAGAGTAGAGTCACAGCCTCTGTGCTTGTACACAGTACTATAAATGATTAGTAGTTTCAGGTTTATGGTCTGATCCTTGAAGTTAGGGGTATCTTTAACTTTTATGAAATAATATGTACAGGCCTGTGATTTCCAGTCAGATTTAGTGTTTTTCCTTCTCAGAACTCTAAAACATTCCTGTCTGCTTCATGCCGTAAAGATCATGAACTAAAATTGTAAACAAGCCCCCAGTGAATTTGTTTCTTTTGTAAGAGTTGCCTTGGTCATGGTGTCTCTTCGCAGCAACAGAACAGTAACTAATATATACTTGTATGAAAATGTCCTTATATAAAATATACAAGGAATACATACAATGAATTACTTTAGATAATTGAGATTTAGAGCAGGAAGCTTATTTATACTGGAATTTTCCACTAAATAAAAAAATCAAAATAAATACGAATAAGTCTTAATATTTTAGAGTTCCTCTAGGTTATTTTGTCATATATACATATTGCAAATCTATGAATCTATATAAAATAGAGGAATCATATTTGAAAGGATATATTTATCTCCCTGAGATTAGCTGAATTTGCTTAACAATATTATCTCTAATTGTATCTTTTTTCCTCCAAACGACATAGCTTTATTCTCCTAAATAAAACTGCTTTGTGTGACCAAACATTTTCTTCATCTGTATTGGTATTGGTATTTCTTCCTCTGTATTGGTGATGTCGATTCCTGTGCTTAGGTTATCTCATCTAATCTCTACAGTAGCTCTGCAAAGCAGGTAATATTTCTATTTTTGGACAAACGGAGTAAGGGCATGCTGATAAGTTGAGTGATTCCTCAAAGCCACGTTGCTGAAGAATAGCATAGTTGAGACTAGAACACAGAATTATGAGTTCTCTTGCTCCCTTGCTGTTATAGAACTCTGTGCTGTTTTGTCAGCTTTTCAATGGGATGTTTTATACACAACTGGAAGCAGAAACTAGTGCAATTGAAGTGATTGCTGGGAATTTATGAGGATAAAGAGCTCAGAAAGCTTTGTGAGGATTGGACCACCCTTAGATGGCTTTATCCGTGTACAGGAGCCACATTTTAAGGGGAAATGTTAAATTGAAAGAACTTCCTGAGAAGGGGAGGAACAAGGAAAGGGAGCTTGGAAGCACCTTGTTTGAAGAATGGTTGTTTGCTCGGTGAAGGGAGGTCCTAGAGGAGTGTGTGCATGATGCGTGGTTAGGATGCGATGCATAGCTGGGTACCAGGAGAAGGACCTGACTTACTACTCTTTTTTGAGATGCAGCTCATATAGGCTTGAATACTGGGGAAGGATCCATGGGTAAATATTCAAGTTTTTTTTTTCCTTCACCCTCCTTGGTCCAACTTATTTTACCTCTCTGCCTCATTTGCCTTGTCTGTAAAGGGATATAATCCCACTTTCTTCATAGTATTGGTAAGAGAATTCATTGAGGCAATGTATAAGAACTCCTTAGCAGAATTCCTATATGCCCAGTCAACAGGAACTATTATCCATGTTATTGACAATTGTAGCTTCACAGTACAGAATAATAAACAGCATAGCAGTTGATTAAACCAGTTAGTGTACTGAACTGTTCAGTAGTACTAGAAGACATCTGCATCAGTCCCTTTCAGGGGCAGAGTTTTATTTTAAAGTTATGTAGAAAGTTGCCTGAAGAAACCAAGACTGTCACACACGGTTGCAGCATCAGCTCCAGGGACTATGAACCTTAGCAACAGGGTCACCACTCTGCCAATAGCTACATGATTTCTCATGGGGTGACAGATAGAGCTAATGGAAATCATCCCTCTCCCAGCTTGTCATGCCTGTCCTATCACCTCATTTATCCAGAATCGGACATACTACTTTCCAAATCCTTTGCTGCTATCTTGGTTATTGCCGGCATCATTGGTATGGTTGTCTCCACACCAACTTTTCTACTGCTATTCTTGTTCCAGTTGTCAGCTCTCCTTCCAGCAGCTAGTGGTCTCTTATCTAAGTGAATTTAGCCATGCAAATGACTCCTACGTCAATATGCATTTTCCAGATAGCTTTTCCATTTTGAGCAATTGGACCAGAAACTCAGCTCTTCCCTGAGCCCTGCCAGGTCCTAAAGACTCTTCTCCTATCTTTTCTTTTTCTTTGGCCTTATCCCCCTTTACTGTCTCATGCACATGTACTGTGGTAGTAATGGCATCCTTTCTGGCTTTAAAAATTCTAAGCTGATTCTTACCCCTAGGTCCTTGCATATGTTTATCAACTAGATCTTTGAATGGATGACTTATTCCTCATACTTCAGTCTGACTGAGCTTCCCTTAGAAAGAAATGAAAGTCACATTAGCAGGAAGTCTGGACCTATGCTCAATGTTTCTAGATTTAAGTTTCTCTAACCCTTAGTACTCAGGGTCCTGAGGGTTAGTCATTAGTGGCACAGAAAGACAAGACAATATAGTGTAAGATGGAGTCCAAAGCAAGGAACTGAGAGTTTCAGGCTACAGAGGCGATACTCAGAGTAGGCAGAGAGAAAAATGACTTTATTATCTCTGCCAGTATTCTAAGTCATCTTGGTCACCTATTCCTCGTTTTCAGCTATACAATCTTTCCATCCTTTATGTTCTTAGGATATTTATTTATTTATTTAGAGGGTCTCTCTCTCTCTGTATCTAGGCTTACACAGACCTTACTATGTAGACAATGCTGGCCTCAAACTTTCTATGTAGACATGGCTGGCCTCAAATTCATGCCAATCATTCTGCCTCAGCTTCCTGAGTGCTGTAATTATAAGTTTGTGCCAAGACCTCTGTCCTTCTTAGGATTTTTAAAAGACTGGAAACATGGTTTAGATGCCTTCTAGAAATAAATTTTGCCTTATTAATTTTTAAGGCAGCTTATAGCATCCCAAATTCTTTCTGGGATGGTGAAGTACTAGAATTTGTGTGTCTAAGAAAGTTGGGGTGAATAGGTAGGGTTGGTGGAGAATTACAGAGCATATGACCACACAAAGTTAATCACATTCACAGCAGAAACAGTTCAGCCTCACCAGACAGCATGAGCCTCTCTTAGTTAAGTTTAATTTTTTTTCAAGACAAGGTTTCTCTGTAGCTTTGGAGCTTGTTCTGGAATTAGCTCTTGTAGTCCAGGCTGGCCTTGGACTCACAGAGATCCACCTATCTCTGCCTCCCGAGTGCTGGGATTAAAGGCTTGTGCCACCATCGTCGGGCTGAATTTAGTTTAATTTTAATGCATACATAAAAGATAAAATTGTATATACCATTGACACATCATATTGAAATGTTTTTAGTATATATTGCATCATGATCAAATCATATTACATACATATTTGATAATTTTTTCTCATAATGAAGGTATTCGGTGTCATTTTTTTCTAGTTTTTATAGATATACAGTGATAACTATTTTCAATAGATACTATACTGTGCAACACCAAACTGGAATTTCTTACTGCACCTGTAATTTAGCACCAGTTAATGAAGCTTTTACTATCCTTCCCAACCCTCTGCACACCTCAGTCCCTGGTAACCACTTCCTTCTCTGTAGACTCTCACCTTGTATGAAATGCACATGTGAGAGATTATGCGGCACCTTCTGTGCCTCACTCACTCCTGCTCATTCAAAGGTCCTCCTTTCATCCACGCCATTGCAGACTCATGTGTTTTGTATCCGGCTAGTTTTCCACTGTGTGTGTGTGTATCATGTTGTTTTTTTATCTGTTTATCTGTTCTTGGACCTTGAGGTTGACTGTGTATCTTGGGAATTGTGATAGTGGCACAATAACCATGGGAATGTGGATGATTTACATACTGATTTCATTATTTTAATATATGTACACACTGTGGTGTACTTGCTGGGTTTGAGGATCCTCTGCACTGTACCGTACTGGTTTCATTAATTTATGTTCCTGCCAAGAATTGATAGGATCCATTTCTATCTTCTGTCCACATCCTGGCTATGACTGATTATCATTTTGCTTCTCATAATCTCAATTGTTACTAAATTGTCTCTCTTTGTATGTTTCTTACTTTCATTCCCTGTAAGCAATGAAGTGGAACTCTTTTTACTTAGCTGCTAGCCACTTGTATGTTTTCCATGGAAAATGACTATTAATTCTATTGTCCGTTTAAATACATTAATTAGCCGTGTGTTTTTATACATATACATGTACGTATACATACACATGTATCACAGCTAAAATGTGAAGGAGGTCAGAAGACAAATTGTGGGAGGGATTTGCTTATTTCCTTCCCTCAGATAGATTTTAGAGATTAAACTCAGGTCATCAGACTTGAGGGCAAGTACTTTCACCTCCCAAGTCATCTTGCTGACCTTTTTGCTTATTTTTCAGTTGTGTTATTTATTTATTTTCTATTGAAAGTTAAGAGTTCTTAGAATAGTCTAGCTATTAACCCCAATAAAATATAAAATTTTAATTTTATTTTCACTTATTTATGCTATGATCTTTCTAAAACTTTCTTTTTATTTATTCTTTGTGTTTTTCACATCTTACATCTCAACCCCATTTATTTCCCATCTCTGCATATCTGCCCTTGTAGCTCCCCAAATAAAATTTAAGAGAAATAAAAAAAAGAAAAGAAAAAAGTCTCATCATGGAAGCTGTAATGTGACATAGTGGGTCATGCAGGAAGCCATTTTGTCCATATATCTTTACCTACAAGTGTTCATTGCAAGAGTCATTGTTCTGGTTTGAGGCCTCTGGTTTCTGCTACATTGTTGATGCTGGCCCCTCACTGAAACTCCTCTTGGTTATCCTTCTGTTGCTCTGTGTTGTAGAGGTCCTGCAGCTTTGGGTCTTCAGGACCAGTCCCTTCATGTGCTCCAGCAGTTCACAGATGTTGCGGTGGGCCAATGCATAAGTGGTTCTGTGTCTGGATATTTGCAAGTTTGTTCAGCCTGCCAGCTCTCCCTTGTTCTCAACACTAGGGTGAGTACACCTGCCATTATTGCCTTGGTGAATTCACCCCTTGCAGCTCCTGCTTTCATGTCCTCAGGGTCAGATCTTCCACACCTACACCTTCAGGGCCAGTTCTACTGTGTTGCCTAAGGATGACATGAGGCCACTCTCCACAGTACTGCAGTAGATGAGGGGCAGGGACAGCTCTCCTGCCCTTCTGACCTTAGGGCAAACTTTCCCACATGCCTCAGACATTATGGTGGGGGTGGGGGATGGGAGTGTGTTATCTCTCCTTCCAGTCACGCTACCACATGACAGATGAATAATGGGAATAGTTCCCCCATGTTAACAAATTTGATACTGGCTCACCCACACCTTTGCCTGGATTAGCTTTATTTTGCAACCCAGGCAAGGGACAGTTGCCTGCTCTCCTGAGTATTAAAGCTGGTGGTCTACAGTGGCAACTCTCCTACCCTTCTGACCTCAGGGCCCGTGCCCTCTCCTGCCTCAGGTGTGTGTGTGTGTGTGTGTGTGTGTGTGTGTGTGTGTGTGGTGGTGGTGGTGGTGGGAGTCTCCTATGAACTTATTTCTTTTTGCTAATTTTGAGTTTTCTTTGTTTATTCCTATGTTGATCCTTGAGATGTATCTATAGATTGTTTTATTTAAAATTTTTTATTTTTGATGGAGGCATTCATTATCACCAATTTTAACATTGTTTTTTCTGCTGTATCCTTTAGAGTTTTGCTTGCTATGCTTCTTTTGATTTCTTTAATGAGTCATGATTAATTCATAGCATCTGGGTAACTGTCCTTGGAATTTTGAACATCTGGGTATTTTTTGTTGTTAATTTTTAGTTTTATTCCATTATGGTTAGTAATATTTTTAAATTAGTTAAAACTTGTTTTGGACTCTAATATATGATTTATTCTAGGGAATGGTTCATGAGCTCTAAAAAAAGCAATGTGCTGCAGCTATTCAATAAGAAAAAAATGTTATATAAGCAATCTATAAACGACAGTGATATGTAGTATAGTTTAATGTTGATACTTGTTTATTGGAATTTTTGTCATTGTGATCTGCCCATTGAGACAAGTGAGGCGTTAGTTCCTCTCTGTCATCATTGTAACCTATATCTGTCTTTAGACCTCATGTTACATAATTGAAGGCTTTGTTAATAGGTATTTACACATGAAAAATTATTGTTCTTTTATGCAATTGATCCTATGGCCATTATTCAATGCCTTTCACTGCATGGTTTTACAGTTTTTGTCTTATTTATTTTTCTTTGTAAGAAAAAGTACCCATGTTTGCTTGTGGCTTCTGCTTATGTGGAGGAGGTGGGGAGTGGAGTAAGGAAGAAAGAGGCGAGAAAAAGAGACTGCGTGTGTTTATTTTGAAACTGAATTTTTTTGTTTGCTTGATTTTTCTTTTTCTGAGTTAGGGTTTCTCTGTGTAGCCTTTGCTGGCCTGGAGCTCACTCTTTAGACCAGACTAGCCTCAAACTCAGAATATGCATACACATTAAATGTATACATCAAAGATGAAATTGTATGTATGTCAACATGTCTGTCTGAGTTCAAGTTTTGATACATAGCCCAGACTGACCTAAAACTCACTTATCTTCGTACTTTTTATTTTCCTGCAGGATTTTTTAAGTATAGGAACCATAGACATGAAATACAATGCCTGGCTTGTGTGGCATATTTCTTTTTTCCATCCTTTCCTTTTCAACACGTGTGTTTTTATTGGTGAAGTTAGTTTCTTGTACACAACATTGGAGCACAAATAATAAAAACCCAGAGACAGATATTGGGGCTCAAGTTGAAGATCAGAAAAGTAAAGCAGTCAAGCCACTAGAGAGTTCTTACCTCTACCAAGGCTCAGACAAAAGAAGGGGTGAACCTGTCCTTAACCCGACTGCAGACTGCAATGCTCTCCACCTGTCTGCAGACTGTGACCCTGAGTTCCTTTCTCCCCCTAGCTTATATTCCTTTCTAGTGCTCAATTAAAGGTGTGTACCACCACTGCCTAGCCTGCATGGCTGACTAGGGTAGCTAGCTTTGCAACTCTGATCTTCAGGAAAGCTTTATTTCTTAAAGTACAAATAAAATATCACTACCCAACACACTATTAGGTGTTGTTTCTAGTCTATTCTGCAGGTTGATACCTTTATGGAAAGGACGGAGCTTAGGGTCTAGTGCAGAATAAACTGTTATTCTGTCAGCTTTACACTCCCCGGCTTGGGTTGTAGTTTTTACTTTGGTAATTCATTCTGTTTACATTTGAGGTTATTGTAGACACATAAGGACCCAAAACCTGCTGTTTTCTTAGAGTTCTTTTGTTTGATTTGTGTATCATTTGTTTGTTTTCCTTGTTTTCTTTTATGGTTTGAAATTATATTAATGAAGTTTGATTATTTTTATTTCTGCTTTGTTATCTTTTTTCTTAAAGGGTCTTGTAGTTTTGTGTTCCCTGGATTGTATTTATCCTTAGTTTACATCTGGGTTTTGGATTACCTTAGCATCTTTTTGAAATTATTTAGGGCCACACATGTGTCTTTTTCTATATTGTATGTATTTGTGTGTGTGTGTGTGTGTGTGTGTGTGTGTGTGTGCGCGCGCGCATATGTGCTGACTAGGGGGCAATGTCAGATGTCCTCTTTGGTTGCATTCCACTTCGGTTTTTTGAGACTGTCTCTCACTGAACCAGGAACTTGCTGATGTGGCTAGACTGGCTGGCCAGCAAGTTCAAGGCCTTTGTCTGTTCTGAGCTCCCAAGTGTATTTCTTAGGAAGGCAGTCCTGTGAAAATATGTGCTGCTGCACCCAGTTTCCCTCCTAGTCCACTATTAATTATTATTTTTCACATGGGTGATGGGGATCAGAATTCATGTCCTTATGCCTGCACAGCAAGCATGTTATCCCTTTCTTAGCATCTCTGTAAGGGCTAATTTCATGGCTTTTAAATTCTCTCAGTTTTTCATGAAGTCTTAATTCCTACTTCATTTTTGAAGGACAACTGTTGGCTAGAGTTTCTTAGTTTTCGAGTATTTCCTTTCAGAATCTGGAATATGCTGTTGCATTCCACCTAATTGTAATGTTTCTGCAGAGAAATCTACTCTTGACATTATGGGGGTTCCCTAGTGTGTGGCTTGGTGTTGTCTTCTTGCTTTTTTTTAAGTTACTGGATTATTCCTTTGTCTTGAAGTTTGAGAATTTGATTACAGTATGTTGGGGTGGAGATCTTTTTCTTATCAAGCTTGTTTGAGTTCCTGTGAGCCTTCTATGAATGGATAGTCATTCTTTCTAAAATTAGATAATTTTTTCCTGTTATTATATTAACAGGCTTTTCTATCTTTTTCTTCTTTAGCTACTACCAAAATGCACATATCTGTGTGATTAATGGTATCCCATTTTTCTTTTTTCTTTTTATCTAATAGGGATGTTTTTATATAATTGTCTTAAAGTACAGATATTCTTTCTTCTTGATCTAGTCTGTTGTTGAGGCTTTTAGCTATAGTTTGTATTTGACTTACTGAGCTCATTATTTACAACATTTTTCTTGTTATTTTCAAGATCTTCTCTTGCTGAATTTCTCTCTTGCACCCTGGATTTTTTTTTATTTTTTCCTAACTGTGTGTTCTTTCAAATTTTATTGAGATTATTTGTAGTAATCCCTAAAATAAAGGTTCAGGCCTTTCATCTGTAATGATTTCTTTAATATTTGCTAGTGGTCTCTGTGGTATATTGGAGGTTTGTAATAGTCCTCATGTTTCTATGTTGAGATGGACTCATTTGGTGGGCAAGTTATCTCAACCAGTATATGTAATTGTCTTTGTAGTAAGCAAGTTTCTTCTCAGGTTGTGTCATGGGATGTCAGTGTGTAATATTGGATTAGACTCTAGCTGTGTACAGTTCTGTTTTCATTCTGTTGAATCTTTGATTGTAACTAGTGACTTTGGGCACAGACCTCTGGAGCTGGCAGGCATATTGGAGTTAAGAGGCTGTGAAGAACTTGCTCTCAGATGAAACAATAACACAGTCCATACTTCATGAAAAACATCAGCGGCATGAACCATGGCACCTTGTATGTTATGCTTGCTCCTGTCCTGACAGCTTCATTTGGGCCAGGACAGCAAATGGTCATTGTAGTCATATGGAAGCTCCAGTGCCATGTCCTGGCCCTGGCAGCAGTGTGTGCTCATCTTTGGTATAAGGGTAGGCAACGACAGTGGAAACTCCAGCACAGGGTCCCAGCCTCAACAATAGACAATACCAGAATGTGCCATGGGGATTGGTGGCATTGGGGGCTTCTTAGTCCTCCGTCTCTCATCTAGCATAAATACAAGTCCACCACGTCCTAAAGGACAAGCAGCCTGGTGTGGGGAAAAGAAGCCCAGATTTGATGAAGCCCTGAGTAAATGCCTATTGTTGACAGGGCCCAGACCTAGGACCTAATGCCTCAGACACATGGGGATGGCAAAGCCTTCCCTAAGGTTACAAGTGAAGATACTGATAGTGTGTGTAGAAAATGTACACCATACCATTCTCCTCCAGACATTTAAAGCCTTTAAGTCTGTCCCTTAACAGAGACTGCTACTACTGAAGTTAGTTAGGCTTGCCTCCTTGTGCAAAGTAAACTGTGTTTATCTGTGTATAATGACCCAGCCACTCTGTTCAACTATTACAACATGCTGAGCTTCCAGTGTGGCCGTTTCGCCATCAAAGATCAGTCCATACAATCCCAGTTTCTCTGTGTGTTTGTTCTTTGTTCAGTCCTTCGCTTTCACAGTAAGGACAAGACCCCAGAGCCGTGAGAGGATAAAGCAGTCTGGCTTCCCAATCCTTCAGCATGGTTCTGCCATTCTGATCTGTACTAAATCCCCCATTTCCTGCAATGAGGGCTCAGAGCAGGCTGTGCTGGGGTAAGCTTGATTTCTGATCTCTGAACTGCTGCTTGCGCCAGTGTCTGATTCCCTGGACCTGGAGCTAGAGGCAGCTGTAAGCTGCTTGAGGTGGGTGCTGAGAACCAAACCTTGGTCCTTTGTAAGAGCAGTTTGTGCTCTTAACCACTGAGGCACCTCTCCAGCCCCAAGGATAATTCCTTTTCTGATTTTTAAATTTGTGATAAAAAAAAAAAAAACAAGTCACACCTTTCTGAGTTTGTAGCTTTATAAAATAGTTGAGCACTGTCTATTAAGTAAGGGATGGGTTACATGCCAAACCAAACTGACACATGTGGAGAGATTTTTGTTTTGTTTTTTGATTGAGAAATTCCTAATTGCCTGTTTTCTTTTCCTCCTTGTACCCAGGGACCTTGTACTTAGTAAACTGTGGTTAATTAATCAGACTTGAGGTAAATTGTTTGGTAACTTGTTACTTTTTTATTATAGTGTGAGACAGCTGGGAAGTCCCTAAGTCCCTATTTTCTTAGCATTATTTATGGATCTGCTACACAGGTGTTTTTAAATTCATTTAAAATGATATTTGGAAGAATTAATGAATACTTTTATAAAGAGGCTGTTATTATTATTGTTGTTGTTGTTGTTATGTTTCTGAGACACAGCATTGCTGTGTAGCCTTGGCTTTAGGTAAACTCACTGTGTAGCCCAAGCTGGCTTCAAACTTGTAGGGATCACCTTCTTCAGCTTTCTGAATGCTGGTCTATAGGCTTGAGCCTATAATTATTTCTAGCTTTAATTATTTTCAGGAATAAATTATTATAGGCACGTGTTCATTTAAAACATGCTTGCATTGACCATTATGTAATGAATAAATGGGGGAATGAAAAAGTATAAAAGAAATGACAATAGTACATCTATTCTGGAGGGACGTTAGATGAGACTATATATATATATATATATATGTATGTATATATATATATTTATATACATACACACACACACACATATATATATATATGTATGTATGTATATATGTCTTGTTTCATTACTTACTTAAGAAAACCCAACAAGTTTGACTGGGGATGTGGCTGAACATGGTATGATTTCTAATGACAGATTCACATTAGGCAAGATTTATGCTAGGTAAAGAACATAGCTATGAATCAAGATGGTCTGCAAGTGAGTTGACATTCCTTGGCATGCATAGACCAATCTCATGTGGGGATTGCAGTTGCAAGGAACAGAGTTCTCAGTGCCGGGGATCCAACTAAGCCTTAGGCAAGTTCTTGGCTTGCTGATAAACAACTCTTACTGCCTCTTCAGACCCCTAATTCTAGCAAGAGGCTTCCGGAGTCCTGTGTGAGTTATGGGGCTGTTATAGACTTGTCCCAATGGTATGACTACACATTTATCTCAGACTGAGAATATCTGGGTTCTTGTAACAAAGGGTTTACATCAACCTTTTGAAATAGCCAATGGCATGAGCCCACTAGCATAAAGGCAAGATGTGTATCAGCTACACTTCAGTCAGCTTATTTTATCCCTCAAGCTTTAGCACCCAGGCCTGAATATGTGAAGTAGAAATGGTCTCTTCTCCCAAGAGTTCCCTTTGCAGGGAACTTAAGGTATAAAAATAGTTGAAAGACTTTTTTGAATGTGTATCTCTTCCTTTGACAGGGGACTTCAGCTTTAAGAGCTATTCCTTTTAGCATCTTTCATTGTGGTTGCAATACATTTGGGATCTTTGTGCCTGAGTTTGTACTTGCATACATGTGTGGACACACACACACATACACACATACACACACATTTACACACAGTTTGTTTTCTGTGTCTATTCTGTATCTTTGTATTCAACCAATTGTGGACAGGCAGTGTTAGAAAAAGACTCTGTCAGGACTTAACACATATCTAGAGATACTTTAAAATATAAGGGAGGGTTGTATATGTCCTATGTAAATACAATACCATTTTATATTAAGGGACTTGAGCATCTTTGAGTTTGATACTCACAGGGCATCAGAACATGCAGTGTGTATTGCCAGATGCTGAATCATCTAGCACTACCACTAGAAGAACTGTGAGAAAATCGATTTCTGTTTATTTACAAGGTACTCAGTGTGATATTCTATCACAGTGTTCTGACAGATTCAGACTACTAGAGAACTTAGTCATGTGTAAGGAAGAGAACTTTCTGGGAAGATACTAGTTAATCTTCAGAGCCAAGACTAGTCCATACCTTAGTTGACATGGATAAATAATTGCTTGTTGAATGATTGACTGACATAACTCCTCATCCCAAAAGGCAATTGCAATTCTGGAAACTTTTATATCGGAAGAATGACAGGAGTATTTTGGAGCCACAGGGATAACATCACAGAACAGACCTACTTTCTCAGAGCTCTTAACTAGCCCTGCTTGTAACAGTCAATCTCAGACAAGCTTCATTTGGGTCTCTCTGAAAGGTGGGAAGGGACTTGAAAGCAAGAGAGGAGGCAGTGTGACTTAACATGACAGGTCAGACCAGGTAAACTTCACAGCCATGCTAATAAGTATGGGCTATAGGGACACATAGCTCCTGTACCAGCTTGGCTGAAGGAGGTAGAAAGAGTTCTCTGTAGCCTTCCTTCTGGGGACTCATTAGTGAGGGAAACTGTTGCCTGAGCCAAGGCCAGCCTCTCTAAGAAGCAGGTTAATTGAGGTGGTTGGACAGCCTGAGAGCATAAACAATTAGTTACCCTGGAATAAAATGTCAGGAGATTTATTTGAGAGAGATACCGCTGGCAAGTATTGCGGACACAGCAAGCTGGCCTTGGTGTCTTTCTTTACTAGATGGGGATGATAATGCTTCTGTCATATAGCATTATGAGGGCTGGATGAGACAGTGTGTCTAGGAATGCTTGCTCTATTGACTTGTACAAGTGCTTGTTTATTCTGTCTACTTTCTGTCAAGTTCAGTGCAATGGAGACTAAAGATAGAACAGGTGGAGAAAAGCTGACTGGCCTGATGTCTGCTCACTCTCTATTACACAACGCAGAGAAATCAGTGTTTTAAGCAAAGAACCTGGACACATGCTGATAATTCAAAAGAATAGGAAATAGCTCTTTGGGGGCTTTAAAACGTACCATTGAGGAGGTAGCAAAGGGAGGTAGACTTGGACGGTGTGGCAGGATTTAAATGGGTTGACATGTGGAGGAAGGAAGATATTTTAGGTTGATGGGATTCCAATAAACCAAGCAAGGGAGTTGGCATAGGACAGAGTGAAATTAGGGAGTTGTAAGAGATCCACATAGAGCCCTTCTGTGGGTGTAGTAAATGAGAGTGGAGAGGTGAGCTGCAGCCAGACTGCAGAAGCCCATGGAGCAGGTGGAGACCTGATTTGGCAAGAAAGCAGGCCATGAAAGGCAGCAGAGGAAGGATGTCACACACCCGTGTTGGGACTAGAGGAAAAGGAAATTGATTGCAGTAAGGGAGAGACCGGATTCCAGAAATGCATATCATGGTTTTCATCCAATGCAACTATTTTAAGCCAGAGAGAAAGGAACAACAGGCATGTGTTGGGATTTCAGACCCACTTCTGTGTAAGGAAATGGAGAAAAAAAACTGCTTTTCAATAATGATCCAGGCACAGTTCTTGCAAACAGAATTTTTTTCAAGGGCCAGGCCAGTATAAACCTTGTGCAATCCCAGGGCAAAAACACGTCAGTACTTTGCCAGTTCAGTTAAATGACTTCTCCCTGGTGAGACTGTATCGTTTCTGGTAACACACTGAGAAGCCTGAGAATGTAAGCAGCATAGTAATGAGGTTGAGGTTGCTTCCCACTGTTCATGGTAAAGTGGGGTGTCTGTGGACTCAGTACCACCCCGATGCTGATTTCAGAATAAAAGACTTTACAGATTAGAAATCATTATGCTACCTGCACAACTAAATATTAAAGTATCAATATTCTTATTGATGGTTTTAATGAGAGATTAGCATCTATTGTATGCAGAACACTCAAAACATATGAAGTGTATGGCAAGATAACTCTTGATATTTCACTTTATATGTTTCTAATCTAACATTTTAAAATGATATGAAATATATATATATATATATGTATTTCTGTGCACATAGGAATGTACTTGTGTGCATAGGCATCTGGACATATATATTTATATAGGATAAAATTTTTATAAAGTCTCATGACAGCATTTTCCCAGCCCTACCTGTTACTAAGTATGAATTTACATGTATTAAGGTCTGTGCACTTTTTCGGTGCTCAGTTTTGTTCGCTTTGAAGTAGATGATACACAAAATATTCCTTGCAGAATTTTGTATTTTGATGTTCAGAAAAACTAGACTTCATGAAGAATTTTATATAAATTCCTCACATTAATTTTGCTGTGTCATAGTACTTTTCCACATTGTATATGTATGTGGAATTTCTAGGTGAATTATTTCTTGATATAATAAAGGTGCTGGGTATTCAGTGTCCTGCTGCAGTCAATACAGGAACTTTGGTATTTTCTTAGGCTTACTTAGAGTCCTCATTTAGACTCTAGTTCTGCTTAAGTCCCTCAAATTATAGGAGCCTTGTTTTCTTACCTTTGAAATGGGTGTGTATGCCACACTGCACGCCTGTAACCCCTACAATGAGGGGTGATTAAGTACACTAATGAACAAACAGTTTCAGGCACACACCCCACTCTCAATGCTATTTCTCTGAAGGCTGGCTGTTGTTAAAACAGATCTTTTCTTCCCACTGCGCCAACTGTCTATTTTCATATGACTGAAACTTGATCTCTGGGTTTATTTCTTTTTCTTTTTTCTCCAGCAAAGGTGATTTCATTTAAGACGTTAGCTAAATATAACAAAAGAAAGTTAATGTTATTCCAAAGAGGAATCGGCACATCTGTTACCTCCCTTCTGAGATGGCTCATCCCCACAGAGGTAAATGAATATTTGACTAGATGACAACATTCACAGTTCTTTCCTTAGGATTTCTAGCCAAAGCTGGGAATATAATACCGTACACAGATTTTTGCATGAGCAGTCATTAAACTATTTTGGGGAGCAATTTTTGGCTTGTTTGATTTCTGGTGTTGCTACAACTTGTGGCTGCATTGCTGACACTTGCAGCTAAAATTCTGTAGTGTAGGCAGTATCGCTCCCTTGTTAATCAGTGTGCTTAACACAAGGGCTAATGATGTGATATGCAACCCTACCCCAACTGTTAAGCCATATGGCACATACTTGCTGTTATTTGTAGAGAAGACATTGATGCTTTGAGTTTTCTGAACCAACAATCTACACAGGAAAGGATACTGCAAAGCTCCTTTGCAGACAAAAATGTATCATCTTTGTATTCCCAACCCACCTTCTTAGGTATATTTTATTATGAGTGGAATAGTGTCTGTGTGAAATCATTACTGGAATATAATTTGAATAAATATGCACCCTGTGTTTGTGACTATACAGAGCAGGAAAGAAAAGAAGATAGGTAAGAATAAATCTTTGCTACCATGTTTTCCAAGAAATGTTCACGTTCCAACCATAACCATAATGTTTATATCAAAAGATACTGAAAGGTTAGGGCAAGGTCTTCATGCTTAAGAGCACTTACTGGTCCTGCAGAGGACCCAGGCTTGGTTCCTAGCATATGCAAGGTGGCTCAGAACCTCATTTAACTCCAGTTTTAGGGGATCTGACTCCTCTTTTTGGCAATCTCTAGGTACAGTTTTGATTTTCTCAACTGATTGGAGATGGTAGTAACCTCTAGAATGTAGAGGCCAGGGATTGAACATATATTCTTCAATGGGCTAGACATTTGGACTTCCTCCACCAGTAAATAATTATCAAGTCACAAACATTAATACTGTTATGTTGATAAACCCAAAGCTAGAATAAGTTTGTGGAAATGGCTATATGTTGGCTGCAGGGGATCTCTCTATATGTAGCATTTCATATCTCTTCTAAATAAATGCTATCCAGATAGTTAAAGAGTATCTGAATGGTGCTAATTAGTTAGTCTTCAGTGTATGCCCCTGTATGGTCTTTTTTAGACTGAGCACTTGCTGAGTGCTTTATATATTACTTAATTAATTCTGTCAAATGACACTTAAAACTGAAGAGAGCTATTAGTATGTTTCAGAAAATAGGAGGAAAAAAACCCCCAAACCTCTGCCTTTATGTGAGCACTTCTTCAATATTTAAACTCAGATAAGTCAGTGTCTTATGTTTTTGTCTAGAAGGTGGAAATCAAACCTTGTTCTGTACCCAGGAAGGCACGAGGAAAATGATCCTTTCTTAGTGATATTTCAAAGCCGTAGATATAAAAGAATTGACAAATAGAATTATTCTGAACTTGGTCATTATGGAGGAAATGAGCTCTTTAATCCTGCAGAGAATGCTTCCTGCCATGCAGCAGAATGAGAGATGATATGTATCGCAGTATGCAAAAATTGTAAAGTCTCTAATTCTGGCCATACATTTGTGTGGATGTGATATTGGAGGACTATAATTCTGCTATACCTTTGAAGCTGATGTATTATCTTGGGCTAGCATTTTATTACTACTTTGCTCTGGTTTCAGGTGGCTGTGTGAAGCAGCTGCTTCTATAAAGCTCTAATGACCATCTTCTCTCTTTATCTAAGAATGTAAACTAGGCCCCTGGGGCTGGAATATAGCACATTGTGCAGGGTGTACTAGTGACTGAGAGAAGAGAGACATTTGACACATCTCACTGTAAAGTATGATCTTGATCCTCTAGACTTTTAGTTTTCAAATTCACTTATGATTTAAGTATATTGCACATATATAGTCATTTATGTGCTACAGGTACTTTTGTTTTATTGTCAAAGAAATACAGGCACAGAAGATATCAATGTAGCACTGTTAGACAATCCCAACAAAATAACCACACAATTCAAAGTGTTTTGGCAAAGCCAAAGTTTTGCTTCTGCAGAGGCTGCAGAGACATTCAAAATTCAACAAACAATACTTAGTGAGATCCTACTGGGCTTTTATTTCTAATGCAAATGGTTCCTGTGATTCACTCCAAGTGGTCAGAGTAGGCATCACATTCTTAAGCTGTTGACTAACTCACAACAGCACAGGTGATAGGCAAAGCAATACTTTTGAGATAAAGATGCAACTTGAGCAACAAGTGCTGATGGGAGGGACTTTTGGCAGGTAGGATCTTAAAGATGAAACTTTCTTCATCTCATTTAACCCTTTAATAGAAAAGAGCACATTCATTTTCATTTCTCACAATCTGCATGGATTTAAAAAACGTTTTATTAATTTTTTGTAGTACATGTATGTGTTTTGACCATATCTATGTCTATGTACCACATGCCTGCTTTGTACCAAAGAAGGCACTGAATCCCTTGGAACTGGAGCTGCAGATGGTTGTTGCCTACCATATGGGTGCTGGGAACTGAGCCCAGATCATCTGCAAGAGCAGCGAGTGCTCTTTACCACTGAGGCATCTCTCCAGGTCCTACATGTATTTTATATTAAGATATATCGATTACCTGTGATTAGCACAGATAATCAGGTGGATCCAATTACTTGAAACAAATTCAGAGTTGCTGAAAAGTGTGCCTCCTTTTTTTCACTTTATCAAATAAAACTAAGGAGAATGATGTTTTGAGAAACTGTTGGTTGGGAAAATCTGGCACATAAGATATAGTTGGGAGAGTGACTCAGAATGGCCTATAGATAGAGATGATTTTGGAGAGACAAAGGAGTGATGATGAAGACATCTGCATCGTTTCTCTGTCTTGATTCCAATCAAGGGCCTTCTTTGTCCCTTTTATCTCATGCCTTCCAAGTTGTTATCAGATCCTAAAAGTTCTAGACCAGAAATTGATTTAGATCCCAGAGATCATTTTAGATCCCAAAAGACACAAGGTTAATAAAATTTTATCTGTGGATACAGCATGCTAAATTTCCTGTGTATGGACATAAATATTGGACTAGATGATCTCTTAGGTTTTCTTTTTTTTTTCTCACAAGAGTTTGCTTTCACCGATGATGTCAAAGAAGCATCTGGTTTTTTTTTTAATCCATAGATGATGATTTACAGTTTTTACAAGCAGAAGTGGAAGGAATAGGAGACTAACCTTTTAAATTTTTGTGAGAAGAAAGGACCTCCAACAAGTTGAAGGTGAAGGAGTCAAGGGTGTTGTCATAGAAACCTTTTATCCTCAAGAGATTCTGCCAAAGTGAAGAAGAGCAGAAGTCAAAGCTGATGGAGCCTGTCTCTAGTCCCTTTAATTACATCCTCTTCTGACAATACTTTGTGGCACCCTGAGTCTTGGATGTGATGTTGAGTACAGGCAGATTTGACTGGGATAATTTAGAGTTATAATAGCACTTCTAATATAATATTTGGTTACATCTTTTAAAGATAATATATTTCATCATTTAGGGGGTTTGGGGAGATCATACCCGATCATCTTCTGTTTTGAGAATACCTGTGTCAACTTCTTTGAATAGCTTCTATTTGAAGGTTTTTGGAAGAGTTCTGTCTAGTGGTAACATTTCTAAAATTCAACATTTTATGACTATATCAAGAATATTTGGTCTTTAAAGATGCATTGGCTATGTTAGCCCTGCCCATATAATACAATTTCAGTTATCTTTATGTTAGTCATTATAGATAAGTCCATATCATCCTCCTCATTGTAAATTTAACCAGAAATGAACTAAAATGAATTTGAAAAGAATACTTTTGGTATTGTTTTTGGTAAATGACTTTACTCCTCAGTTTCAGATGCAACTGCTGAGATTTATATTTGAGACAACTGATTTCACTTGACTCGGTAGTGAAAGTAACTGATTTCTTTCTTTCCTAACCTTGAGCACAAAATGAAAACTGAAGTTTCTGGGTAAGAATTTCCAGAAGACATTTATTAATGTCTAGAGATAGTTTTTACACTATGCCACCTGGAAAATTCTCATAGTTATTATCTTGATTTGTGTTCATTTGCTCAGATTTTACAGAAAAACTATTTTAAGTCACTTTGGGATATTAAAGTCATTTTAAATGTATGTTTTAATTGTTCTGAATAATAGTCATTTGAGAAAATGTTTTGAGTTGCATTAATTTATCTTTCTGCTGTTTATTTATAAAAGATTTATTTTTATTGCTTTTGTTTCTGTGCACCTGTGTCGATGTGAGTGAATGCAGAACGCGTACGAGTGCCTGTGTAGGAGCTGGAGTAGGAGGTCCTTGTGAGCAGCTGGGAATTGGATTCAGTACTTGTGCTAGAGTAGCAAGCACTTTTCCCCTCTGAGTCATCTCCCTGCCCACCATTGTTTGTTAACAGAGGGTATTGCCTGGTTAAATGAAGGCTAGAGTTAGGAAGCCATTTCAATTTGACAGACGACTTTCGATTCCTATTATGGCCTTCTGTAGGCATAGACACAACATAAGAGAAACAGTTATAAGTAGGAGCTGGATGAGGGGGAAGATGAAAAGTATACCTCAGGTAATTTGGCTTTGAGGTGCAAATGGAGAATCCAAGAACTTTTGCCCCATAGGTATTTGGATGCCTCTCAGTTCCCTGGACATCTAAGTGGTCTGGTGGTGTTCTTTGGGAAGGTTTCAGTCTAGGAAAGTATTGAAAGTATGGGCAGAGGGGTGATGACAGGGTAAAGGAATGAATCAGAGAGAAGAAGGGTTTAACTGTAATGGGCCAGTGCGACATTGACCTTCAGGAATGGGGAAGGAACATGGACCTGGGAAGAGAAAGTGCCTGGGAAGTGGCAGGAAACCTGGCAGATGTGTGGGTTTCTTAGCTTTCCTATGATTTCCTGACTAGTTCTTTTTTTTGTTTTTTTTTTTTTTTTTTTTTTTTTTTTTTTTTTTTTTTTTTTTTTTTTTTTTTTGTTTTTCAAGACAGGGTTTCTCTGCAGCTTTTTTAGAGCCTGTCCTGGACCTAGCTCTTGTAGACCAGGCTGGCCTCGAACTCACAGAGATCTGCCTGCCTCTGCCTCCCGAGTGCTGGGATGAAAGGCGTTCGCCACCACCGCCCGGCTTCCTGACTAGTTCTTACCTGTCAAATACTTTCAATTGTTTAAGGAGACAGTTGCTTAAGGAAGTTGCGAATAGGATAGTCTCCATCATGCTTAGCAACGGGTAACTCCTACTAACTTTGTTGAGAATGCTTTTGGTAGAATCTTCTTTCCTTTTCACCTCTCTCTCTCTCTCTCTCTCTCTCTCTCTCTCTCTCTCTCTCCCTCCCTCCCCCCCTCTCTCTCTCTGTGTGTGTGTGTGTGTGTATGCGTGTATGCACCCATGTGGGAAGCCTAGCAGTCAACTTCCAGTGTCTTTTCTCAGGAACTGTCTACCTTATTTTTGAGACAAGGTCTCTCACTGATTTGGAACTCTCTAGTTTGGTTAGGCTCTCTGGCCAGAAAAGCTCAGGGATCCACCTATCTCTATTCTTTAATCCCCAGTACTAGGATAACAAGTACACACTTCTACACTGGGCTTTTTTTTTTTTAAATTTTAAATATGTGTTCTGGGGTCAAGATCAGGTGCTCATGCTTGTACTGCAAGCTATTCACTGACTATGCTATTTTCCTAGGACCATTCTCTGCGTTTTCACTATAGAAAATTTCAAATATATCCCAAAGTGACAGTTGGAAATACACGCACGCACACACACACACACACACACACACACACACACACACACACACACCCTGACAGGCTAGGTACATCCATTCAGCCTAGTGTGCCAGCTAACGAGAGAAGGATTGTTGAAACACAGAGACAGGGAAGTTAATCTATACACACTGGCAAGAGGAATGGATAAAGGGTACAGTGACTCTCCAAGTTTGTCTTCATGGTACTTCTCAGCTTTGGGTTTAAAAGGAACATTGGGACAATGAGGTAAGAGAACAGGTACACATAACTGCACAGTGTTCTGCCATCATTTGGGTTCTGATCCTGCAAAGTAGTCTTAATAAGAAGCTGTTAAAGTGCTGCTGTCATTGCTCCTAGAACAACTTGTTTCCTATGACTTCATCTACGCCACAGTAAACTTTTCTGTTCTAGATATTGTCTCATCTTAGGTATAGTTTTTCCTGCCTTCCACGCCTCGTTGCTCCTGGAATCCAAGATAATTGCAGGTTTAGGACAACTTAAACATTTCAATCTTAAAAGTGAATTGGTAAAGTATGTTAGGAAATCATTAGTTTTTAGGGAGACATTAGCATGGCTGTTCGGAGTCAGGCACAAAGCTGATAAGAAGTAAAGGGGCCAGGCATAAATGTACACAGATGCGCTAGACCCTCATCCTGCCTATAGTTACCTTGTGGGTCAAAGAAACATTTTTAGCAGAAGGCTCTTGAGTTCATAATTCAGGAAAAATGATTACAAAGAGTTATTCAATCTTGTACTCTTGGTTTTTGGTTTGTTTCTTTGCTTATCTGTCTGCGACAGTCTCTCATTTTAAAAAACTATTACAGAGAAAGCAGAAGAAATTTTTTTTGCAATAAATAGGTGAATACTTATAAATCAACAAAACTTTTAGGAGGTAAAGACAAAATAAAAAGCATATGACTAACCTTACAAGTAGTGAGTGTGGGAGCTGGAGAGTTGGCTCAGAGGTTGTTGCTCTTACAGAGGACCATGACTTGATTCCCAGCATCCTCATGGTGGTCCACAATCATCTGATTTCCAGTCTCAGGGGATCTGTTGCTTTCTTCTGACATCCTCAAACACTTATCATACATAGGCAAACATGCAGGCAAAACATTCATATACATAAAATAACAAAATAAATAAATCTTTAAGAAATAGGGTTTCGAGTCTAGCTGATTGGAAAAGACAAAGTCACATGAGTTATATCCACAGAAGAAAGTGACTTGTGATGGTATAACAGATTCAGAGTAAATTTGTATATTTTATCCAGTCCTTGCTACAGTGATGAGCAAGGAATAGTAGACCATATGCTATGAAAGTCTGCGTTCTTTATGTCACTTCTTTCACCTCAGTATCATCACTGGTGATGAAAAAAAGTTAATCTTACAATTGTGTAAAATAAATGAGAACGTGGATGCAAATCATTTACTACATGAAATAATGCATTATGGTATCTGTCATATATGTATATGCATGTTCTCTCTTGGTTCTGATTCATTTTTGTCAACTTTACACAAACTAGAGTCACTTGAAAAGAGGAAGCCTAAACTGAGAAAATTCTTCCATCAGATTGACTTCTAGGTAAGTCTGCAGGCAAAGGTTTTAAATTAGTGACTGATGTCAGAGGGCCCAGCCTGCTGAGGATGGTGTCATTCCCAGACTTGTGGCATTGAGATGTAGTAGAAAGCAGGTTTAGCAAGCCATGGGATGCAGGCCAATAGTGGTATTCCTCTATAGTCTCTGTATTAGTTCCTGCCTCCGGTTTCCTGTCTTGAGTTGTTGATCTGACTTCCCTCAGGGATAAATTATGACCTGAGAAATATTAAATAAATCTTTTCCTCCCCACATTGCTTGTGGTCTTGGTGTGCCAGGGTTCTCTGCAAACACCACACTAGTAATTTGACAATTCCCAATAAACAAGAAGGCAGTTCAGTTCAGTGTGACTCAGTAGCTGGTGTTGGTTCAAACTTCAAGAGTTCTGATGCTGAGTAGTTTATTTTAGGCATATTTAAGCACAGCACAATTTAGTTAAACAAATTTCTTGGTAATAACTCAATCCTGTGTATACAATAAAACTAAGGATATTACTATGTTGAAACTCTTTGTAAAGTACAGGTGACATCTTCTAAATATGGTGTCTATAGATTGATGGAGAAAAACAAGCTCAAGATAAGGGTCTTGGGGAGGATCCGCTGTGTTCTCAGTCACACAGATAGCACAAAGGTCACCAGACTATTAACCACACCCATCTCCAGCTTTCTGGGCAGCAAACAGGTTCCATGCCTCTCTCTTTGAAGAGACAGACTTGTGTGTTTAACATTTCTGGTCCCCCTTGCCCCACAGTGCTTTTCTGTGAGCACAATGATCTCCATGTCTCCTACAATGGAGTTTATCTCCTTCTCAACCTTCCTTCCCTCCCTCCTTCCCTACTTCCCTGCCTCCTTCCCCTTTCTCTTTGTTCCCTCCTCTTTCTCTGTTCCCTCCCTCCATTTTCTCCCTTTATGTTATCCTCCCTATGTCTGTCTATCTTTTCTTCATAACTTCATTATCAGCATCATCATTTTTGGCACCATTGGTTATTCTCTGGGAACTATTCCTTCATTTTTTTGGGGGGGGGTGCAAAAGTTTTTCTCTTCCAAACACAGTTTCAAGAACACCTACACACAGCTCCTATGGACCTTTTTTCTCACTTCCCCCTTTTTTCCATATATGTTTATGTTTTTTCTCAAGTAAAGAATGAAGAGTCACCCAGAAGTATGATGTCCGTGATTAGGCTCTGTTCCCTAGATGCATTGTTAAACATGAAGGTATTTTTGACATTAAAGTATCATTTCGAGTTATGAACTTAAAATTACTAAGGCAGATATCCTGCTCTAGCATAGGTGAGCTCTTTCTTGTACATTTAAAACCTTGGGGAAGAGGCTGGAATCACCCATGAAGATGGAGCTCTTTCAGCAGACTGCCTTGAGATTTAGCTGGCAACATCATCTCCTCAGCTGTGACTTGGCCTCCATGTTGATAGTCAGCTCTGAGGTCTTTAGACTTGCCATATTCTGCAGACGCAATAGCCAGTCGCTCTTTCTTTATCACTCTTACTGCCCTCTTAACACCTCCCTCTCTACTCCCCTTTTATTTTAATTTTCCTTTCTTCTCTTGAATATCTGTGTATGTATGTCTGTGTATCTATATCCGTATTTATATATGTTTTTATATCTATCTATGCACACACAGTCCTAAATAGTGAGAATAATAATGGAAAGATGACGAGAAAAATGGTGTGTGAGTTGCATGCACACAAACAAACGTTAACACAGATACACATTCTCTCCCTCATATGAATGTAAAGCTAACCCAACAGTTCTGGTTCTCTGGATAATCATGGTACTTGTTAAGGGTCTCATTAATAAATGGTATACATTTTTTCAATTGATCTTTTAAATATGTCATGTGTAAGTGCCACACTATTTAGTAGGCAAGGACACAGAGACCTAGACAGACTTAAGAGTCCATTTAAGCTGTCACTGGTTTTAAAGAACAAAACTAGGATTCAAACCCAGCCATTTCAGAATCCAAGCTATTAAGAAATCATTATATTGCCTTTAAAACTCATGATAAGTACTAATTTGCCTTGAATTAGCTAAATGACCTTTCTGTTAAAAGAGTACGTATATATGCATATATATTTCTATAATTATTGTGAGATTAGGGTTTTTATCTTAAATATCTTTTCATCTGCTATAATGATCTGATTTCCATTGTTACTGAAACCTGGATAAAATGAGCACAATTGTTTTTTTCTGAAATTGTAATGAACCTGTGATAAAATTATTGCAAAGCACTCACCCCAGGGCCTGAGAGGAAACCATTAATATAAATATCTTATTTTGTTTTATTTCAGAGGGTTTTCAAAATTTTATTTCACCATTGAAATGTCCAAGACTGTAGGTCAATATCCCAGTCATTAAAAAGTGAGTGCTGTCTCATATTTGGGCTTATCTGTGGACATATTTGTACATGTTACCCCTTTTATTTTTCTTTCTTTCTTTCTTTCTTTCTTTCTTTCTTTCTTTCTTTCTTTCTTTCTTTCTTCCCTCCCTCCCTCCCTCCCTCCCTCCCTCCCTCCCTCCCTCCCTCTCTCCCTCCCCTCCCCTCCCTCCTCCCTCCTCTCCCTCCCTCCCTTCTTTCTTTCTTTCTTTCTTTCTTTCTTTCTTTCTTTCTTTCTTTCTTTCTTTCTTTTTCCAGTAAGGAGTGGATATCACTGTTAGGAACTGATCTGCAAAAGTGACAGGAAACAATGTAATTAGTAATATTTGCTTTATTAATATATCTAGAGAAGAAATATTCCTGACCATTTACTTATGTCACCTCAGGCTATTTCTTTATACATTACTTATGTTTCTAGAAGTATAATTACATGGTCAAAATGTACAGACTTTTTAATGATCCTTGTGGCATTTTAAGAGCACACTGTAAAGCTGTTTGCTAAAATGACTATGGAAATTATTACTGCAGTCTCAAATATGATTCAGAGAGCTGAATCATAACAAACCTCTTTGTGCTTTGTGTTGGGACACATGACTTATTCTAGTTCATGGATTCTGAAAAGAGGCATGTATCATTGGGGAGACTAAATGATCAGTGTGAAATCCTGCAGGGTTTCTCTGGTCATACAAAGAATGAGGAGGAACCATGCAGATGAGAACTTACGGGCCCTGGGGAAGATGGACCTTGAGGAAAGAATAAAGTTTAGTGATCAGAAATTTCAGTCTTAGGGTTAGGAACCTCAACATAGCCTATCTTATTCTGACCCCAAAAAGAGATGTAACATTTAATATGTAGATCAATTTCTGAGGAGGGGAGGAAGTAGAAAGAGTGGGAGGGAGAAAACCGTAGTCAGAATATGTTGTTTGAAAAACATCTATTTTCAACAAAAGAAAATACACAGAAGTCTTTAGATTGAGTAACTTTTTAAATTACCAGGACTTTATTGCAAAAAACTATCATATAACAGTCAGTAACATTTATAAAGATCTTTAAAATTATTTTAATTGATGTGTATATGTATGCCTTTGTGTGGGTATGTGTACCCATCTGTGGTTGTCCATAGAGACCAGATCAGGGTGTCACATCCCCTAGAGCTGGAGTTTCAGGCTCTTGTGGGCTGCTTGGTGTGCGTGTTAGGAAGGGAACTTTGGTCCTCTGCAAGAGCACTTTGCAGTCTTAACTGGTAAGCAATCTCTCCAGCCCCTACAGTGAATACTTGTTCCATTTATTTATTTATTTATTTATTTGTTTATTTATTTATTTATTTATTTTACATGCCACCTCCAGTTTCCCCCCTCCCCTTCTCCCACCTGCCTCCCTCCTTTTCATCTTTCACCCACTCCTCAGAAGAGGTGAAGCCTCCCTTGGGGAGCCAACAAAGTCTGGAATACCAGGTTGAGACAGGATCAAACCCCTCCTCATGGACCAAGACTGAGCAAGATATCCAACCATAGGGAACAGGATCCACAAAACCAGTTCATGTACCCAGGGTAAGACCTGTCATACACTCCCCCACCAACAGATCAAGCCAGATAACTGTCACCTACATTCAGAGCATCTCGTTCAGTCCCATGCAGGTTTCCCAGCTGTCAGTCCAGAGTCTGTGAGTTCCAACTAGCTCAGGTCAGCTGTCTCTGTGGTTTTCTCCATCATTATCTTGACACACCCCCCTTGCTCATATGATGCCTTCTCTCTCTCTCTTCAACTGTGCTTGACTGAGTGTCACTGTATCTACTTCCAGCAGTTACTAGATGTAGATTCTATGATGACAAATCTGATTATAGGGGAAGGCCTGTTCAGGCACCCTCTCCACTATTGCTAGGAGTCTTAGGTAGGGTCATCCTTACCTTAGGTGGTTTCCTGGGAATTTTCCTAGCACCAGGGTAATTTTGCATGTGTGTAGATATATCTTTGGTATAGATTTCCATGTCCCCTTGAAACGAGAATTGATATTGTTGGATTGTCCTACAATGTATGGTATCACAAGCTTCTGCCAACATTGGGAAAATATATCAACAACCCTTTAAAGTGTTCTAAGCTTTCTTCATTTAAACCTGATGTACTTCTTATTGGGTCAATTTCTAGGCATTTTATCTTTTGGTTGCTATTTTAAAATGTTTTATTGTATTACATTTTCTAAAAATGGTTATTTTTATATCTGAAAGTAATTGGTTTCTAAAATTTATATTCATGAGCTTGCTGAATTTACTTATTGTTTGTGGTAGTTTGGATTTCAAAATTCAAAATAGCAACATAAAAATCACATTTAATAAAAATAGTGACAGTTTCCATTATTATAATTCCTTTTCCTTGTCTAATTAAATTATCCAATGTAAAATCAGGGTGGTAAAGTATGGGAACCCTTGTACTGTTTTAAAATTACTTTGTGATTCCCTATATTGCAATTTTTCAAAGCGTGATAGTGGCTCCGGACTAAAACCCACAAAATAACATCAAGTATATATGAAGATTTCTTGATATTTTTAGATTTTTTTCCCCAGGAATATTGAACTTGTTTTTGAGCCACGGTCTCAGGTGTCACAAGGCTGGCTACTGTATGTAGTGGAGGTTGACCTTGAACTTCTGATTTTCCTGCCTGTACCGCCTCAGTGCTTGGAGAATTGTTTACAGCCACATTTGGTTTATGCAGTGCTAGGGATTAAACCCAGCGTTTCATGCATTCTAGGCAAGAATTCACCCAACACAGCTACATCCCCAGCCCTTGCAGTATTGTTATTTATAAAGTGTTCTTTTAATATGCTGTTGGTTTTTCTTTCCAGTTAGTTTATGAAGGCTTTTGTATTGGTAATATGAGTTTATTTTGCAGCATGCACATTTAGTTCATAAAAATACTTGCTTCATATAACCAATTCAGGAGACAGTCTTCTTCCTGTACCTTCCTGGACAGTTCGAATGCATTCAGAATCACTCAGTTTGTGGAGTTCATTTCCATGCTTTCACACATTCTTATTTTTTGGAGAGTGAGGCTAAAGCTGTGATAGTGATTCACATCTTTCGCTTTTCCTTTAAACAGAAGTTACTTGAGGAGGTGAGATGGTCCATCTAGATTTTTTTTTATATTTATTAAAAATTTCTGCCTCCTCCCCGCCTCCCATTTACCCCCCTCCCTCCTCTACTCCCCCTCCCTCTCCTGTCCAGAGAGCAGTAAGGGTTCCCAGGCCTATGGGAAGTCCAAGTTCCTCCCCCCTCCATCCAGGTCTAGGAAGATGAGCATCCAAACAGGCCAGCCCCCCCCCAAAGCCAGTATGTGTAGTAGGGTCCAAATCCCGTGTCATTGTCCTTGGCTTCTCAGGAGCCCTCATTGTCCGTCATGTTCAGGGAGACCGGTTTTATCTCATGCTTTTTCAGTCCCAGTCCAGCTGCGCTTGGTAAGCTCCGAATAGATCAGCCCCACCATCTCAGTGGATGGGAGCACTCCTCGCAGTCCAGACTTCCTTGCTCATGTTTTCCCTCCTTCTGCTCCTCATTTGGACCTTGGGCGCTCAGTTCGGTGCACCAGTGTTTGGCTCTGTCTTTATCTCCATCCATCGCCAGATGAAGATTCCCTCACAGTCCTGACTTTCTTTCTCATGTTCTCCCTCCTTCTGCTCCTCGTCAGGACCTTGGGAACTCAGTCCGGTACTCCAATGTGGGGCTCTGTCTCTAGCTCCATCCATCGCCAGATGAAGGTTCTATGGAGATATGCAAGATAATCATCAGTATGGCTATAGGATCGGGCCTTTTCCGACTCCCTCTCCTCAGCTGCCCATGGAACTAGCTGGGGACATCTCACTGGATACCTGGGAACCCCTCTAGAGTCAAGTCTCTTAATAATTCTAAGATGGCTCCCTTAATTAGGATATATGCTTCCCTGCTCCCATATCCACCCTTCCTATATCCCAAGCGTCCCATTCCCCCAAGCTCTCTCTATACTCCCCCTTCACGCTTTGCTCTCCCCATCTCCCCTTGCCCCCAACTCACCCCACCCCCAAGTTCCCAAATTTTGCCCGGCAAACTTGTCTGCTTCCAAAATCCTGGAGAATAATTATATGTTTTTCTTTGGTTTCACCTTCTTATTGTCTTCTCAAGGATCATGAATTATAGGCTCGATGTCCTTTATTTATGGCTAAAAACCGATTATGAGTGAGTACATCCCATGTTCATCTTTTTGGGTCTGGGTTACCTCACTCAGAATGGTGTTTTCTATTTCAGTCCATTTGCATGCAAAATTCAAGATGTCATTGTTTTGTACCACTGAGTAGTACTCTAATACGTATATATTCCACAGTTTCTTCATCCATTCTTCCACTGAAGGGCATCTAGGTTGTTTCCAGGTTCTGGCTGTTACAAATAATGCTGCTATGAACATAGTTGAACAAATGTTTTTGTAGTATGATTGGGCATCTCTTGGGTATATTCCCAAGAGCGGAAGTGCTGGATCCTGGGGTAGGTTGATACCGAATTTCCTGAGAAACCGCCACACTGCTTTCCAAAGGGGTTGCACAAGTGTGCATTCCCTCCAGCAATGGATGAGAGTACCCCTTACCCCACAACCTCTCCAGCAAAGGCTATCATTGGCGTTTTTGATTTTAGCCAATCAGACAGGTGTAAGATGGTATCTCAAAGTTGTTTTGATTTGCATTTCCCTGATTGCTAAGGAGGTTGAGCATGACCTTAAGTGTCTTTTGGCCATTTGGATTTCTTCTGTTGAGAATTCTCTGTTCAGTTCAGCGCCCCATGTTTTAAATGGGTTAATTAGCATTTTGAAGTCTAGACTCTTGAGTTCCTTATATATTTTAGAGATCAGACCTTTGTCGGTTGCAGGGTTGGTGAAGATCTTTTCCCAGTCAGTAGGCTGCCTTTGTGTCTTAGTGACAGTGTCCTTTGCTTTACAGAAGCTGCTCAGCTTTAGGAGATCCCATTTATTCAATGTTGCCCTTAATGTCTGTGCTGCTGGGGCTATACGTAGGAAACGGTCTCCTGTGACCATATGTTGTAGAGTACTTCCCACTTTCTCCTCTATCAGGCTGAGTGTGTTCAGATTAATATTGAGGTCTTTAATCCATTTGGACTTGAGTTTTGTGCATGGTGATAGACATGGATCTACTTTCATTCTTCTACAGGTTGACATCCAGTTATGCCAGCACCATTTGTTGAAGATGCTTTCTTTTTTTCCATTGTGTGCTTTTACCTCCTTTATCAAAAATCAGGTGTTCATAGGTTTGTGGGTTAAGATCTGGGTTTTCTATTCAATTCCATTGGTTGACTTCTCTATTTTTATGCCAATACCAAGCTGTTTTCAATACTGTAGTTCTGTAATAGAGTTTGAAGTCAGGGATGGTAATGTCTCCAGAAGTTCCTTTATTGTATAAGATTGTTTTGGCTATCCTGGGTTTCTTGTTTTTCCATATAAAGTTGATTATTGTCCTCTCAAGGTCTGTGAAGAATTTTGTTGGAACTTTGATGGGGATTGCGTTGAATCTATAGATTGCTTTTGGTAGAATTGCCATTTTTACTATGTTAATCATCTCAATCCATGAGCAAGGGAGATCTTTCCATTTTCTGGTATCCTCTATAATTTCTTTCTTCAGAGAATTAAAGTTTTTGTCAAATAGATCCTTCACTTTCTTGGTTAGAGTTACCCCAAGATATTTTATGCTATTTGTGGCTATCGTGAAAGGTGATACTTATCTGATTTCCCTCTCTGCTTCCTTATCCTTTGTGTATAGGAGGGCAACTGATGTTTTGGAGTTGATTTTGTATCCTGCCACGTTACTGAAGGAGTTTTTCAGCTGTAGGGGTTCTTTGGTGGAGTTTTTGGGGTCGCCTATGTACACTATCATATCATCTGCAAATAACAAAAGTTTAACTTCTTCCTTTCCAATTCGAATCCCCTTGATCCCCTTATGTTGTCTTATTGCGATTGGTAGAACCTCAAGCACCATATTGAAGAGATAAGGAGAGAGTGGACAGCCTTGTCATGTTCCTGAATTTAGTGGGATGGCCTTGAGTTTCTCTCCATTTAATTTGATGTTAGCTGTTGGCTTGCTGTAAATAGCCTTTATTATATTTAGGAATGACCCTTGTATCCCTAATCTCTCCAAGACCTTTATCATAAAGGGCTGTTGAATTTTGTCAAATGCTTTTTCAGCATCTAATGAGATGATCATATGGTTTTTATCCTTCAGTTTATTTATATGATGGATTACATTGATAGATTTTCGTACGTTGAACTAGCCCTGCATCTCTGGGATGAAGCCTACTTGATCGTAGTGGATAATTTTTCTAATGTGTTCTTGGATTCGGTTTGCCAGTATTTTATTGAGAATTTTTGCATCAATGTTCATGAGTGAGATTGGCCTGTAATTCCCTTTCTTGGTTGAGTCTTTGTGTGGTTTAGGTATCAGGGTAACTGTAGCCTCATAAAAGGAATTTGGCAATGACTGTTCTGTTTCTATATTATGAAATACCTTAAGGAGTATAGGTATTAGGTCTTCTTGGAATTTCTGGTAGAATTCTGCATTGAACCATCTGGTCCTGGGCTTCTTTTGGTAGGGAGTTTTTTGATAACAGTTTCTAATTCTTTGCAACTAACAGTACTATTTAGATTGTTCACCTGGTCCTGATTTAACTTTGGTATATGGTACTTATCTAAAAAACTGTCCATTTCTTTTACATTTTCCAATTTTGTGGCATACAGGCTTTTGTAGTAAGATCTAATGATTCTCTGAATTTCCTTTTTGTCTGTGGTTATGTCCCCCTTTTCATTTCTGATCTTATTAATTTGCTTGTTCTCTCTCTGCTGTTTGATTAGTTTGGCTAGGGGTTTGTCAATCTTGTTGATTTTCTCCAAGAACCAGCTTTTGGTTTCATTGATTCTTTGGATTGTTTTCTGTGTTTCTATTTTGTTGATTTCTGCCCTCAGTTTGATTATTTCCAGTCTTCTCCTCCTCCTAGGTGAATCTGCTTTTTTTTTTTTCTAGAGCTTTCAGGTGTGCTGTTAAGTCTCCAATGAGTGCTTTCTCCATTTTCTTTAAGTGGGCACTTAGTGCTATGAATTTTCCTCTTAGCACTGCCTTCATTGTGTCCCATAGGTTTGAGTATGTTTTGTCTTCGTTTTCATTAAATTCAAGAAAGACTTTAATTTCTTTCTTTATTTCTTCCTTGACCCAGGTGTGGTTCAATAGTTGACTGTTCAGTTTCCATGAGTTTGTAGGCTTTCTGGGGGTAGCATTGTTGTTGAATTCTAATTTTAATCCATGGTGATCCAATAAGACACAGGTGATTACTAATATTTTTTGTAACTGTGGAAGTTTGCTTTGTTACCAAGTATATGGTCAATTTTCGAAAAGGTTCCATGAGCTGCAGAGAAGAAGGTATATTCTTTCCTATTTGGGTGGAATGTTCTATAGATGTCTGTTAAGTCCATTTGGTTCATTACCTCCATTAAGTCTTTCAATTCTCTGTTAGGTTTCTGTCTGATTGACCTGTCCATTGGTGAGAGAGGAGTGTTGAAGTCTCCAACTATTAGTGTGTGTGGTTTGATGGCTGCCTTGAGTTCTAGAAGTGTTTCTTTTACATAAGTGGGAGCTTTTATATTAGGGGCATAGATATTCAGGATTGAGACTTCATTCTGAAGGATTTTTCCTGTTATGAGTATAAAGTGTCCCTTTCCATCTCTTCTGATTGATTTTAGTTTGAAGTCAACTTTGTTAGAATTTAGTATGGCCACACCTGCTTGTTTCTTAGGACCATTTGCTTGATAAACCTTTTCCCAACCCTTTACTCTGAGTAGATGTCTGTCTTTGTGGTTGAAGTGTGTTTCTTGTAAACAGTAGAATGTTGGATCCTGTTTTTGTATCCAATCTCTTAGCCTGTGCCTTTTTATAGGTGAATTGAGTCCATTGATATTCAGTGATATTAATGACCAGTGGTTGTTAACTCCTGTCATTTTTTTTTTTCTGGTAGTGGAGTTTGTGTGTTACCCTTCTTCTAGTTGTGCTGGTGAAGGGTCGCTAGATGTCTCAGTTATTGTGGGCATTGTTGGACTCCTTGGTTAGTGATTTTCCTTCTATTACTTTCTGCAAGGCTGGATTTGTGGCTGCATATTGTATAAATCTGTTTTTGTCCTGGAATATCTTGTTTTCTCCATCGATGGTGAATGCAGGCTTTGCTGGGTATAGTAGTCTAGGCTTGCATCCATGTTCCCTTAGTGTCTGTAGCACATCTATCCAAGCTCTCTGGCTTTCATGGTTTCCACTGAGAAATCAGGTGTAATTCTGATAGGTTTCCCTTTATATGTTACTTGACCTTTTTCCTTTGCAGCTCTTAATATTTGTTCTTTATTCTGTATGTTTTGTGTTTTGATTATTATATGGCGTGGGGATGCTTTCTTTTGATCCAGTCTATTTGGTGTTCTGTAGGCTTCTTGTACCTTCATAGGAACATCCTTCTTTAGGGTGGCGAATTTTCTTCTATAATTTTGTTGAATATGTTTTCTGGGCCTTTGAGTTGTAATTCTTCTCCTTCTTCTACCCCAATTATTCTTAGGTTTGGTCTTTTCATGGTGTCCCAGATTTCCTGGATGTTTTGTGTTAAGAATTTGTTGGATTTGATTTGTTCTTTAATCTATGAGTTTATTTCCTCTAAAGTATCTTCATAGTCCGAGATTCTTTCTTCCATCTCTTGTATTCAGTTGTAAATACTTGTCTCTGAAGTTTCTGTTCATTTTACTCAGAATTTCCATTTCCAGTCTTCCCTCGGATTGTGTTTTCTTCATTACCTCCATTTCATTTTTCAGGTCTTGTACTGTTTCCCTTACCTGTTTGATTGCTTTTTCTTGTTTTTCTTGGGTATCTTTGAGAGATTTATTTATTTTGTCTACCTTTTTGTTTGTCATCTCCATTTCTTTATGACAGTTTTTTATCTCCTGTTTAAGGTCCTCTATTATTTTCAGAAAGTACTGTTTAAGGTCGGTTTCTTCTATATCTTCTGGAGTAGGGTGTTCAATTCTTGTTTTGGGATGTCTGTATTCTGGTGATGTCATGTTGCCTTTCATGTTGATGGAGGAGTTCTTGCATTGGTGCCTGCCCATCTCTTCCTTCAAATGGAGCCAGGAGGTACTTGGTGTCTTAGGCCAATCTTTGCTGTGACTGAATCTGGTTGGATCTCCTCAGTGCCGGAGCAGGAGCTATTCCTTGTGACACAATCTGAAGGAGCCCGCACTCCCTTGCAGGAATCCTCAGACCTGCTTGGAGGCCAGACTCTCACCCCTTTGGGTGGATGGCCTTAGTACAGGAGCAGAACCCCTGAATATACTAGGGAAGGCTTGGGAGAGGCAGGGACATGAGAACCAAAGACAAGCCTGCAGCAGGAGCTGGGGGAGGGGGTCTATTCTCTCTTCCAGGCACGTTGCCCCAGGGTCGCACACACTCACCTGTCCAGATGGAACTCCACTGCACTGGATCATGGATTCCTGGCAGCCCAGGGAGGCAGCCCAGGGAGGCCGCCAGGACAAAAGGGCCAAGGTGGGGGCAGAGCGGGATGGAATATAACACAGCGAACCTGGCAGCACAATCTGAAGGAGCCCGCACTCCCTTGCAGGAATCCCCAGACCTGCCTGGAGGCCAGAGTCTAACCCCTTTGGGTGGATGGCCTTAGTACAGGAGCAGGACACTTGAATACACTAGGGAAGGCTTGGGAGAGGCAGGGACATGAGAACCAAAGACAAGCCTGCAGCAGGAGCTGGGGGAGGGGGTCTGTGCTCTCTTACAGGGCAGGTTGCCCCAGGGTCACACACACTCACCAGTCCAGATGGAACTCCACTCTCCATCTAGATTTAAAAACATTTTTAGTATAGTATCAGTTTCCTAGTGTTATCATTTGGTTTCTGTTGCTGTGATGAACACTGAAGATCAAAAGCAACTAGGAAGAAAGATTTCCAATGTCCCTCATTGGCTAAGTCTAAGGCATTAGCTCAAGGCAGGAATCTGAAGGCAGGAACTGAAGCAGAGATCAAGGAGAAATGTTGCTTCCTGTCTTGCCCCATTCAGCCTGTTTCTCAGCCCAGGACCACCTGCCCAGCGGTGGCACCACCCACAATGATCTGTGCTTTCCCCCATCAATCTTTCATCAGGAAGATACCCTAAAGAGGTGCCCTTTGGTCTATCTGATGGAAGCAACTTCTCAACTGAGGTTCTGCCTTCCCAAGTCACTCTAGTTTGTGCTATGTTGCTATGCAGCCAACACTTCTAGGTGTCTTGTTTCACTTTGCTTTCTTTCTTGCTTGGATGAAATTTAGGAACAGTCAACTTTTCATGATGTTTAAAATTTTTCTGTTTATGAGGTCATGTGCTGCTTGTGATGATTTACTTTACTTCCATTATAAAATTCTCATATTTCTAAGATGGTTGGAAAGTACTTTTCTTTATTTTATTGTATTTGCAAAGAATAACATTTTTAAATTTTTTGTAATGCTTTTATTTGTTATCTTGTTTTTCATTTGTTTATTTAAAATTTTAAAATATTCTTGCTACTTATGTTTTTCTGCATTAAATTGGAGGATTTTTCTTTGATTTACTTGTCTAATTTTCCTTTGCTATTTCTTTTTAAATTTTGTTTTACTTTTATTTATTTATTATCTGTTATTATCTATATCTATTTATATCTCTATTTATTTTCCTGTCTGAATACATATGTCTGTTCATGTGTGTGCACATGTGTATGTGTGTGTGCCATGGCATACAAATAAAGATCGGAAAGCAACTTTCAGGAGCTAGTTTTGCTGTGTACATTCTGGATATTGAAGTCAGGTCTTCAGGCTTGGTACCAGGTGCTCTTATCCTCTAGCCGTCTCCCTTGTCCTTCCTTAATCATAGCTGTACTCAAACTGAATTTCTAGCCTTAGTTCTGTGCTTTTATTTATCCATTTGTTTTGAATGTGCATGTGTGTGTGTGGTATACATTCATGGAGTGTAGAAGGAGCGGCGGGGCTGCGTCCCACCACCTGGCTAGCTTTAAACCCGAAATAATTACACAGAAACTGTATTCTTTTAAACACTGCCTAGCCCATTAGTTTCAGCCTCTTATTGGCTAATTAACCCATATTTAGTAATCTGTGTAGCACCACGAGGTGTTCGCTTACCAGGAGAGATCTTAACCTGCGTCCATCTTGGAGAGGAGAGGCATGGCGACTGTCTGAGCCATCTACTTCACTTCCTTCTTTCTGTTCTGTCTACTCAACCCACCTAAGGGCTGGCCTTTTAGATGGGCCAAGGCAGTTTCTTTATTAACGAATGAAATCAACACAAACAGAAGACTCTCGCACATCAATGAAGTCCCAAGATTAATGTCAGATTTCTTTCTGGAAGACTTTCCATTTTATTTGTTGAGGCAAAGACTCTTGCTGAACTGGGAGTGCATTAATTTTGGCTAGTTCATGTAGTCAGTTTGCCCAGCAGATCTCTGCCTCTGTCTCCCAAGTGCTGGACTTAGAGTATGCTCTCATGCCTCCCTATCTGTGTATCTGTGCCTCAGAGATCATGCTTGCACGTCAAGCACCTCATTCTTCCATTCATCTTTACAGCCCATAGTCTATTACTTTCTTGGTATTTTTATTCCCTGTGTATGTGTGTTTGCATGTATGTATGCACACATGTGCAAGTGTCTGCAGATGTTAGAAGAGGGTTTCATATCCTTTGAAGTCAGAGCTGTTGATGGTTATGAGTTGCCTAATGTCAGTGCTGGTAACTAAATTGTGGTCCCTGCAAAAATATCAAGCTCTCATAATCCCTCTTAAGCCCTTTTCTGTTACTTTTACAGTTAAATTCTGTAAATTAGCTTCATATCTTTTTCAAAAAAGAGTGACGGGCAACTTCTTGAGTATGTAAATGAAGGGACTTAATAACACAACTTTTTTGGAATTCAAGTAATATTTTTAAAATTGGTGTACATTAAAATGGATATTCAGTTTGGACTTATAAACTATTATAATAATTTTCTAGTGAAATAATAATGAGGAATGTACAGATATGAAAATATTTTTTATAATATAGGTACCAAGTGTTGATTTTATAAATAAGTGTCACTTTTAGGCATTTAACTATATGGAAGATCACTAATATCAGTGATAGTCTCCTCTTCTCTTTATTATCAGTTTCTCCTTGCTCTTCAATGCAATAACCTCCTGACAACATCTAATTAAACAGTACTTCTATAGGTAGTTTAAACAACCGTACATATCTTGAGCTGCTATGAACACGGTTTTAGAATCTCATACTACATTCACATTTCCACTCTAGTCTAACATCATGGATTTTGGTAAGGGAGTCACATAAAAGAGGGAAACAATGTTAACCTACTGTTTACACTAAGAAACCATAGCTAATTCTCATGGCAATCAATGGCTTACGGTATCAGTAGCTCTTATTTTTTCATAAAGGTTTCTATAAAAGAAATAAACTAAAAATGAACAATTCCATTTTTTTCCCTTAGAAAGTAACATTTTATTTCATTGAGTTGTATAACAAAATCAGTTCTCTTCTGCATAACAAAGATGAATGATCATATAAGGCAAATAAGAATGCTTTCAAATTAAAGTGCTATGAACTCGGTTCATTAAACATACATGGCCTTCAAAAGAGCCATCAATTTTCCTTAGGTTATTGTGGCAGCTACCTCATTTAATGAGAAGTTATTTATATTCAGGCAACTGTTTGGTAAGTTTTTCATGAATTCTAGCACTTACAACTAGGCTGAAAAATACAACTGCCATGATTCTGATAACTCCTTGAAAGGGGCACAGGAGGCAAAGTTCAAACAGAAATCCTAACAAGCAGGGCAAGGAACAACAACAACAACAAACTAACAAAGACTTTTTTCTCCTGAATACAGAGTTTGTGTGAACTTAGTATGTCTGTCTTACATCCTGAAGATTACCTCAATGACCACAAATAACATACAAGCTTTCCTGGATAATCTAATTCCAGCATGTGGGAGAATAAAGTAGGCGAACTTTGTCAATATGAGATACACAGTGAAACTGTTTCAAAACCAGGAAGAAACAACAGCAACAAGCAAGCAGCAACAAAAATGAAACAAAACAACCACCCAAAAGTGAAGAAATATTTGCTTAAATATTTCCTGGTGTATAGATACTTGGTTTACAACCCATGTCTCATGGGAAATTATAATCACAACGGATAACAGTTTCATTTTAAAATGACTATGATATTGGTCAACTCCATGCCACTGTGGCAAGCTACTGATCATTCATACAACCTAAACAGTAGTGAAAAACATTTGGGGGAGGCAACCATAACTTAAAATCAAAATAAAAAGGCATGGGCTGATAAGATGACTCAGAGCATTAAGGCATTTTCTGTCATGCCTAATGACCCAAGTTTAAACTCTGGAGTCCACGTGATAGGGAGAGAGAATCTCCCGAGCAAACTGCACCTTGTAATCCCGACTTCCATATGTATGCCATTGTGTGTGCAAACATATGCAAAAGGAAAAGTTGGATAAAATAGTAATGTAAAATAAAGACATATCCTATGTCATCAAATAAAAAAGAAACTAACAAACTCAATTCTTTAAAATTCTGAATTTTCTGTAAACTAAAATGTCCATGTTGCTCTGTGATTAAACTTATAAAACCTAAACATAGAACATGAGGCTGAGATGAACTCCAGATGATGGAGCGATGACAATTTTGTATTCATTTACAAAACTGAGAGACTTCCACATCAAAATAAAAATGACTTATTGAGCACATTAAGAAGAAATGGGAAGTCTTTTGAGATAAATGTGATCAAAGACTAATCTTTATGTGACCGTATTTGCCATCACACAGAATATTAGAATAAAAGAAAACCTGACGAGTTTTACATATATTTTCAAAACATAAACCAAGAGTTTCTATTTGATTCTGTTACTATGATAAGATGCTCTAAATAAAGCAACTTAAAAAAGTGTGGTGGTTTGAATAAGAAGGATCCTATAGGCCCCTAGATGCGAATGTGTAGTCTTTAGAAATTGGAACTGTTTGAGGATTAAGATTAGGGTGTGTCACCTCCTTGAAGGAAGAGTCAGGGTGAACTTTGAGGTTTCTAAAGCTTAAACCAGGCCCACTGTCTGTCTTTCTGCCTGCTGCCTACAGATCAGGACATAAAGCTCTCAGCTGCTATTCCAGTGCTATGCCCGTCTGCTTCCTGCCATGATTATCACAGAGTATCCATCTAAAACTATATATAATCCCCCAACTAAATGCTTTCTTTTAAGAAGTTGCTTTGGTCATGGTGTTTCTTCATAGCAATTGAACAATAACAAAGACAGGAAGGAAAGAATTTATTTGTCTTATAATTACAGGTCACAGTCCATCGTTGAGGAATTAGAAATTGTTGAGGACTATAGCATACTGGTTCACTTTTGGATTCAAGCTTACCTAGTTTTCTCGTATAGATCAAGAACATGTGATCAGGGAATGGTGCTGCCCATAGTGGGCTAGACCCTCCTACATCAATTAACAATCAAGGCAATGCCCAACAGACATGCCCAAAAGATTAATCTGACCTAGGCCATCCCTCAACTGGCACTCCTTTCTCAGATGACTCCAGGTTATGATAAGTTAACAGTTAATGCTAGCTAGGATACCAGAAAAAAAGCAGTTTTTTTTAAAAAATTATATTAATCAATCCAAGCTTTTTTTCAAGGAAAAAAACAGATACAACATTATCATCAGGGAAAATTTTTGAGTAAATGAGTTTGAATATTTTCCAGGAAAATATAAGACAGTTGCTTAAGTTTTGAACTAGTTATATATCCCTGAGGCTAGTAGTCATATCTAATTTCATCTGTATCTGAATCTAAATAAAACCACTTAGCACATACCGTTGCTTAAGAGTCTTAATAAAAGGTGTATCAATGAAGTTTCTTCTTGAGTCCCACATCCAGTCATTTTGCTATTGTAATTATTATCAGGCAAAATGATACTTATTTGCATAAGTAATTAAAAATAAAATTTCATACTTTAAGTATAACAGATAGTAGAAATCATATAAGTAGATTATTATACAATATTGATTATATCCACTCTCCATCCATTTTTGAGACTTTTTTTTTAATTCTTCAAAACCAATTTGTGGTGCTCGAATATTCTTGAACATATAGTCTTTCAGTGGATAATGGTTGACTTACCAGGGGCTACACTCTGAAAGCCTTTCCTATCTCTTCCAAAGCAGCAGATAATTGCCAGCAGCTTTATGACTTTGGTCTCAATTGTGTACTCAACTCCTATCTTCATACTAGGATTTGCTCTGACTTGAGCTTGCAGAAAACAAGTGAATGTCTCAAGTGATGATGATGATGATGATGAGCCAGTCTTGCTCATAGTAACAAGCATCGCACTTTTTTTTGTATGTGGACTTTAGACCATGAGCAGGATATAGAAGTAGGGGATCTATTAGTGATGTGGAAGGGAGAAAGGAAAGGGAGTATGGAGGATAAGAAAAGATAGTAGGTGAATATAATCCAAGTGTATTAGCACACTACATGTGTATAAGAAGATATTAGTGGGAAATTTGTTACTTTGTGCAATTAATTTATGCTAATAAAGAGGTACATCAAGTTAGTTGAGGTCAGAAAAACAGCCATTTCATCATGAATAAGGGGCTTCTGGAGAACTAGCCTGCACTCTCTGGTACTTTAGCCCCTCACCTTCCATGGGCATGAGCACTGGAAACATAGTCTGGCAGAGTGAGCAGTTATAAAGTGTGTGCTTATGATCAAGAACTCCACAGGAGAAAAATAATGCGAGCATGTCTCATTAGTAAGCTTTCTAGAGTTACCAGTTAAAATGTTACTAATTTTGATGTACTATGATAAGATAAACATTATTAAAATAAAAAAGAGTATTAATTTTAACAAGAGAAGAATTCTTACTTCCTCTATTTTTTCTTTTCAAAATTTAGCATGATGTCCCCTTCAGTGTAAGATAGATTCAACTCTACTGTTTGCCATATTTGTATTTGAAATACAAATTTGAAGCTACACATTCAAATACAAATATGGCAAATATTTGAAGCTCTGCTATTACTTACAGATCGGTGCCTTGTCCAGTCATCATCCGACAGGCTTTATCCAGCAGCAGGAGGGAGTGGTGCAAAGACCTACACCCAGACACTATGCAGAAAAACAATCTAAATTGTAGGTCTCCATAAAATCCCTCCACGTTGAGATCAGGGAACCCTGCAGAAGAGGGGCAGGAAGGATAATCAGAGTCAGAGGGTATAGAGGCCAGTAGGAAAATATGCTCTATGGAATCAATTAAATAGGGCTCACATAGGCTTAATGAGACTGAAGTGGCAAGCACAGGGCCAGGTTCTCTGCATATATTATGGCAGTTAGGTTGGTGTTCTTGTGGGACTCCTTGTTGGGGCAGCTGGCCCAATCCCTGCGTTCAGGGGCGTGGCTGCCCCAGGGGAGAGAGGTACCTTTAAAAAGAACCTGGGTTGGGGATAGCCGTCCTGTTTTTTCCCCGGGTGACCCTCTGCTTCGCTGGAGCCTCTTTTATTAAAACTGATTTATTCTAAAAGGACTACTTTTGGTTATTTCAAATCTCCCGCATCAACTCCTAATGGTGGGAGATGATGTATCTCTGACTATCTTGCCTGCTCTTAGGGCTCTTCCTCCTGTTGCATTGCCTTGTCCATCCTTCATTTGAGGGTTTTTTGCCTTGTCTCATTGCATCTTGCTTTGTCCTATTTGGCTCTTGTCTCTTGGAGGCCTGATCTTTTCTGAAGAGGAAATGAATAGGACACGGGTCTGGGGGTCAGGGGAGGGGGCAAGAAAGAGAGAAGTGGAAGGAGGGAAACTGTGGTTTGTATTGGGATGTATTGTATGAGAGAAAAATATATTTCAATTAAAAAAGAATTTTTTTTCCACATCAGATGACCCATGGTTGATATGAGCAACATTTTTGGATTGTACCCACTTTTTTTGGTATCAAAACTGGAGTCTTGGTTTCTTTGGTATTTGCATCTGGATGACATGTTTTAGTCTGTCTTGTAATGTTTTAACTTGAATCACTTTTTAGGAAGTGATGTGGTGCTTATGTCTGGGGATATAACTGATTTTGTTTTTTTCAGTTCTCGTTTAATTTCAGGCACCCAATCATATAAATTGCCAGATGCAAATACTTAAGAAAGTCTCCTGGAATACTTGTAACTTCTTTGCACTGCTATTGGGATTATTTTACTATTACTATCACTCGAGACTCCTGCTTTTTAGTGGTGCCTTAACCTTTGCCTTTATTTCCTATTTATATTTCTGAAATACCTTCTCTTATGGAGAAATACATGGGTTTCTCTAATGGACCCACCGGTAATGACATGAAATAAGAACAAGGTATTAGACAACCTTGTTGTGGTAAATAGGACACCCAAAGCAAAACTATTATGCCAGTGTTGGGCCTCTTAACGTGTCTCCTCCAGTGGAATCAGATCTCTGATTTATTATCAAAGGGAGATGCCAAATTTTTCTGTCCTTGCTTGTTTAATTCCTTGAATGTCATGTTAGCTCAGGTTACAAACCACTGGGAATTTAGTACATTAGGGCTCCTCACTAATGGTAGATAGCAGAGTGTGGTGATGATAAAAATGTAGCTCAAAGGCATTAGTTTGTATAGGGTGAGAGAGAAACTGAGGTTTTATTCTATTTTGAAGACCACAGCTAGGAACCCTTAGTCATTTTTAAGCATATATCACTTCTTCTGAAACACGAAAGTCTTACAGAAAAAATGTACCCAAACAACAACAAAAGCATCAGCCACCATTAACCTAGTTTAAGATTACAGATATTTTCTTTTTAAAGTTGCCTTTCAAAATGTTTTACATATAGTATGGGAAATACACAGTTCTGTTCCCATACGTTAAAAAGAATACTTAGCTCTGCCATAGTCAAATGCTTGCAACAGCGAAATTTTGTTCTTTACGAGAACCTATCAATTTAAATATTTGTATCAGTAATGACATTCTCATTTTGACATATTGATGTCAATGGGATGTTAATTTTTGATGTTTTCATCCTTTTGTCATTTAATTAATTGTTCCTCCATAATTTAATTAAATGAGTACTGTCATAAGACTAATTATATCATATCTCTGAGTGGCATGATCTGTGAAATGATTTTAAAATATGTTGTACTTGCTTCATTTTGCCTGGGGGGAAATCCTGATAGGAAAGGACACATTAATATCGTAGTGCATATAAATTATACTAGGATGGCTTCTTTGAGTACGAATTTAATTACTTAGTGGAGATTATTGTTTTAAAGAACTATCGAGGAAGGGAATGGAAAGTATAAAAGATAAACATTGACTGTTTTAAGAATGTATAAATGTTGTTAACTAACACAATTTGGGTATTTGGTACTTTGACCCTACCCCAGGGAATGCTGGGATCATTGTGCATTGTTTCATTTTCCTTCAATTGCAATTGGTGGATGATAAGAGATATATCTACTGTTTCATTCTTATTTGATCTTAAAATTTTCACCTGTATATATAATTTAAGATTTATCTACTTGTTATGTGTATATATGTGTACTTACTTGAGTTTATGGGCACTACATATGTGTGGTGCCAATGGATTCTAGGGCATTGGATCTCCTGAACTAGAGTTCCATGTGGTTGTGATCCACCTCATGAGGATACTGGAAACAGTACCTGGGTCTTTTGCAGGGGTAATAAGTACTCTTAACTGCTGAGTCATGTCTGTAACCTTCCCTTATATTTTAACCAGTTTTTTTTAGAGAAGTTCTTTTCTGTAAGTAATAATCATATTGTCAAACTACAGAATTGCTTTGAGAATGAGTTAAGTTACATGGAACTTGCAATATTTTATAAATTATTTTATAATAATTAAAAATTTATAATATTTTATAAAAAAGAATGGTGGTGTTATAATATGCATTGCTTATACAGGTTCATATGTGTGAAGGAGAGGGAATCATGAGTGGTAAGAACATTTAAAATCTACTGACAGAGATTTTCAAGTATATAATGCAGTGTTGTTAACTGTAGTCAATGTATTGTCTTGTGGATCTCTTAGAGTTTTTCCTTTAGTTTAACTGAAGAATTTATACTTGACCAGTGTCTGTCTTTTCAATCCTCACAAAGCCATCCTTGTGATAACTATTCAACTCTCTATGAGTTTATTGTAGGTTCTGTATTTTAGTATGAACATGCCATATTTGACTTAGTTTCTGACTTGTGTCTCTGTGCAGCAACTATCTCAAGTTTAATTTGCATGTTGTAAGTGTCATGAATTTTCTCTGTTTTAGGGTTAAATGACAATTGATTTTCTTGATTAATAATTGATGTGAGAGGTGCAATCCACTGTGGGTGGTACTACCTTTTGACAGTTAGTCCTGGGAATTAGAAGAAAGCAGACTGAGCATATGGAGAGCAAGTCAGTGAGAAGCACTCCTCCATTTCCTCTGCTCTGGTTCCTGCCTTCTGGTGTCTGCTTTGCTGGGTTAACGATGCTTTGTTTAAAATGCTTTTCTCTCTGTGCTCTGAATATATATATCACCAGCCTCTCTCCCTGCCTTTCAATATAGAAGTTTCTTTTATTGTAGGAAATTTGTTTTTCTATTACTGTTTTCAGGTCTGCCTTTGGGTTTTGATATTTTCATTGCAGTATGTTTGGGTGTGATCTTGCTTGTGTAAAACTGATTGGCAGCTCAGGAATTTCCTGTTTCAATGTATTTATTAAACAACATTTTCCAGATTTTCTGAAGTTTCCTGACATTTGTTCTGTAAATTATTTTTACTGTCACTTCTTTGAGAAGGTTTTCTTTCATTACATTTCTGTTCGTATTCTGGAATTCCCACAGTGTATATATTAGCTCACTTACTGATTGATGTTCCATACTTTTTAAATTCCTTTTCAGGTTTTGTATTTTTTTTCCTTAAATGATTGGGATGTTGGAAATAAACAAATAAACAAGCATTCTTGTCTTTAAGTTTTCCAGTTCTTTCTCCTTCTTGACCGATTCTCCTGGTGGAGTTCTGTGTTGATTTCCTTTACTTCATTCACTTTTCCTCAGCTTTGGAATCATGTTTATTCTCTTTGCATAGTTTCCATTGCTTCATTGAATTTCTAATTTTGCTCAAATCTTTCTTTCCTGCTTTGCAACTGTTTTTTTTTTCTTTTACAGCTTACTGAGCTCCTTAACATCACTTCTTAGAATTTCTTTCTGTAAAGTCAGAGAAGCCATTTCTTCCAAGCAAGCCACTAAATAATTATTTTCACTTGTTCCTTTGAGTTTGCTATGCTTCCTTCATTTCTAGTGTTCCTAATGCTGTTGAGTTGATGCTTGTTGTGGGTGGAATATTTGATTCTTCTAGGCTTTGTGGTCTATCTTCAGTGGGGAAACTGAAACAGTCTACCTGAGCTAATGGGAGCTCTCCAACTCCAACTGGACTAATAGGACCAAACTAGTCCCTCTGAATATGGTTAAGAGTTGAGTGGCTGGGGCAGACTGGGAGGATTGGGTCTCTGGCAGTGGCACCAGGATTTATCCCTATGACTTGTACTGCCTTTTGGGGAGCCTATTCTCTTTGGATGGATACCTTGCTCAGCTTGGATATAGTGGGGATGGCCTTGGACCTTCCCCAAGGCAATGTGTCTTACCCTTGCTGAGGACTGGATGGGGGTGAGGTGGAGGTTAGGTGGAGAGGGTGGGTGGAGGGGAAGGAGTGGGAACTGGGATTGGTATGTATAATGACAAAAGACGGTTTTCTTTTTAAAAAATAAAAATCAAAAATAAAAGAATTTCTTGTATGCATTGTTGTAAGGGTGCCAAGTAGGTAGGTGATAGTGGCTCTGTTTCTGAAGAGTGCATGCAGCTATATGAAGCTCTGTAAATGAGATCACCTTCAGGGAAGTCAAGGTGGTACATACTGTAGCAGAGACAAAAATAGTCAGTGTGTCTTGGGTTCTTTCATAATGAAGGCTACTGCTGTCAAATGTTCTTTATTCCCCCTGCATGTTCAAATCTTGGCCGAGCTAATCCCCTTTGTTCCTAAAGATGAGCATGACTTGCAGTCATAAGAGGTAGTGCTGAATTTTAGGATATAGGGCCCACAGGCATGAAGAACTAAAAACTCTTGGCCTGAGCATTTTCAGTTACAGAACTTAGGGCTTACAGTACAGATACATACTGAGCACACACACACACACACACACACACACACACACACACACACACACACACCACTTATGTATATCACAGAGCTAGGATTCAATAATTGTGGGGTTGTGTGACACTATTCCTGTGGAGATAAAGAACTGCTGACCCAAACCAAGAGTACTACCTGCCTTAGGTTTTTCTTTTTAACGTCTCTTGTTGTGAAGAGACACCATGACCAAGGCAACTCTTATTTTTTCTTGTTTTTATTGAGCTATATATTTTTTTCCACTCCCTTCCCATCCCCTTCCTCTTATGCCCACTCTCATGATCCCCACACTCCCATTTTACTCAGGAAATCTTGCCTTTTTCTACGTTCCATGTAGATTATATCCATGTATGTATCTTTTAGGGTCCTCTTTGTTGTCTAGGTTCTTTGGGGTTGTGAATTATAGGCTGGGTTGGTTTTTTTTTTTTTTGCTTCATGTCTAAAAGTCACTTATGAGTGGGTCATATTATATTTGTCTTTCTGGTTCTGGGTTACCTCACTCAATATGATGTTTTCTAGATCTATACATTTGCCTCCAAATTTCAAGATGTCATTATTTTTTCTGCTGTGTAGTACTCCATTGTGTAAATGCACCACATTTTCTTTGTTTATTCTTTGGTCAAGGAGCATTTAAGTTGTTTCCAAGTTCTGGCTATGACGAATAGTGCTACAATAAACATATTTTGGGCACATATCCTTGTGGTGTGATTGAGCATCCTTTGGACACATACCCGAAAGTGATATTACTTGAGGTAGGTTGTTTTCTAATTTTCTGAGAAATTTCCATACTAATTTCCAAAGCAGCTGTACCTGTTTGCATTCCCACCAGCAATGGAGGAGTGTTCCCTTTACATCCTTTTCATCATAAAATGTCATCAGTGTTTCTGATCTTGACCATTCTGACAGGTATAAGATGAAATCTCAGAGTGTTTTGATTTGCATTTTTCTGATGGCTAAGGATGTTGAATATTTCCTTCAGTTCGGCCATTTTATATTCATCTGTTAAGAGTTCTCTGTTTAGATCTATACCTTATTTTTTATTGGATTATTTATTCGTTTGATGACCAGTTTCTTGAGTTCTTTGTATATTTTGGATATCAGCCCTCTGTTTGATGTGGGGGTTTGTGAAGATCTTTTCCACTTCTGTAGGCTGTCATTTTGTCTTGTTGGTCATAATGCCCTTTGCTTTGCAGAAGCTTCTCAGTTTCAGGAGGTCCTGTTTATTAATTGTTTCTCTCAGTGTCTATGCTACTGGTGTTATATTTAGGAAGTAGTCTCCTGTGCCAATGCATCCAAGAAATTTTATAGCAGTAAATGCCTACATAGAGAAGCAGGAAAAATCCCACAGTAGTGAGTTAACAGAACACCTGAAAATGCTAGGATAAAAAGAAGCAAACTCACCCAGGAGGACTAGAAAACAGGAAATAATCAGATTGAGAGCTGAAATAAAAAAATAGAAACAAAAGAAATAATAAAAAGAATCAATGAGTCAAAGAGTTGGGTTTTCTTTGAGAAAATCAACAAAATAGGCAAACCTTTTTCCCGAACTGACCAAAAAGCAGAGAGAAAATATCTAAATTAACAAAATCAGAAATGAAAAGGGGGACATAACAATAGACACAGAGGAAATACAGAGGATCATCAGGTCATACTTTGAAAACCTGTATTCCACAGAATTGGAAAATCTAAAGGAAATGGACAATTTTCTGGATAAATATCACTTACCAAAATTAAATCAAGACTAGATAAGAAAATGAAATAGACCTATAACCAGTAAGGAAATAGAAATGACCATGAAAAGTCTCCCCCCCAAAATAAAGCCCAGGACCAGATGGTTTCAGTGCAGAATTCTAAAGGACTTTCAAGGAAGAACTAATACCAATACTCCTCAAATTGTTACACATAATAGAAACAGAAGAAACATTACCAAAGTTTTTTAATGAGGCTACAATTACCCTGATACACAAATCACACAAAGACATTACTAAAAAAAAAAGAGAATTACAGACCAATCTTACTCAATACTCAATAAAATACTGTCAAACCGAATCCAAGAACATATCAAAAAATTATTCACCATGGCCAAGTAGGCTTCATCTCACAGATTCAGGGATGGTTCAAGACATGAAAATCTGTCGATGTAATCCACCATACAAACAAAATGAAGAAAAAAAAAAACCACACGATCATCTCATTACATGCTGAGAAAACCTTCAACAAAATCCAACACCCCTTTATGATAAAAAGTCTCTGAGAGAGTTGGGATACAAGGAACATACCTAAATATAATAAAGGCAATATACAGCTAGCCAACAGCCATTATCAAACTAAATGTAGGTAAACTCAAAGTGATCTTAGTGAAATCAGGAACAAGACAAGGCTGTCCACACAATGTATTACTTGTAGTTCTAGCTAGAGCAATAAGACAACAAAAGGGGATCATGGGGATACAAATCATAAAAGAAGTCAAACTCTCACTATTTGCTGATGATATGATAGTTTACATAAGTGACCCCAAAAATTCTACCAAGAAATTCCTACAACTCATAAGTACTTTCAGTAATGTAACAGGATACAAGATTAACTAAAAAAATCACTAACCCTCCTTTATACAGATGATAAATGGGCTGAGAAAGAAATCAGAGGAACATCACTGTTCACAATAGCCAAAAATAACATAAAATATCTTGGAGTAACTCTAACTAACAAATGGAATACCTGTATGAAAAGAACTTTAAGTCTTTGAAGAAAGAAATTGAAGAAGATACCAGATAATGGAAAGATCTCTTATGCTCTTTTGTAGGTAGAGTTAACATAGTAAAAGTGGAAATCTTACCAAAAACATCTAAAAATTCAATGCAATTTCCATTAAAATCCCAGAAAATTTCCTCACAAACCTCTAAAGAACAATGCTTCACTTCATATGGAGAATGAAAAAACATAGGATAGCTGAAACAATCCTGCACAATAAAGTAACTTCTGTAGGTATGACAATTCTTGATCTACTACAGAACTGCAGTACAGAAAACATTCTGGTATTGGCATAAAAACAGACAGGAGGACCAATGGAATCAAATTAAATACCTGGGTATCAATCCACACACCTAATAACACCTGATTTTTGACCAAGAAGCAAAACAAAAACAAAACAAAAAAAAACTTCAACTAATGTCAACATGTAAAAGAATGAAAATAAGTGTGAAGTATCGTATGTTTACACACTTTATTCCTTTAGTTTTAACATATGTTAAGTCATTATGGAGCTTTCCTCTTTGATTAAAATATTTATTTATATTAGCATTTCTTTCAATAGAGGGTAATTTAGGCTTGAGTGATCAATAAAACTGTTTTATTTAATTTTGGCTATACATCTATTAGAAAACATATCTGTCTGTCTCTATCTATCTATCTATCTATCTATCTATCTATCTATCTATCTATCTACACATGTATATCTATGCTTGAATATGTGCATCTCTTGATCAGTATGTCATAGAGATGTAAGACCCAGGCAAATAGCTGATGTTAATTAGGAAAAGGAAGATTTTGTATATACATATACACGAAAAAGACTTGTCATTTAATACTAAAATACTATATTGAATGTAAAGAGTGATGCTGGTTGATGGATGCATTTGCAAATACTATGATTAGAATGGTTATGGCATCTTCCCATAAGAAAGAAAAGGGTAATTTTCATGAATAGTTTTAGTATGTTTTATACAAGAGTTCAAATTGAGCATGTGTAAGTGCTGTGTTAGTACTGTGACTGGCTGTGTAGACATCCATAGGTGGTCAATAACAGAAGCACTTGTTTAAGTGAGAGAAGCCCCATGGGCATTGCCTCTGGGCATGTTCATGCCATTGGTCTTCCAGTGGAGAGGAGCAGCTGTGACTCTGCAGCCATAGAGAAGCTCCTGCTCTCAGGGCCCCAACCTGGTCTCCATTTGCAGTGAGCACCTAATTTTGGTGTTCTCTTACTGCAGTGGATTAAGAATCTAATCCTTCATGCTACAAATGTATCTCATAAAAAAATCCTAGGCATTTGATTTCAAACTTTAATCAGAAAATTAGTTCTGAGTACTGATTTTTGTCACATACAACCACGTGCTGATTTTGAGCTTCCTTTATTTGAGGCCTTTAGAACAGATTACATTTACATTAAATCAAGTCTTTCTTCTCCCTTGTTGCTTTTTTGAATCTAAATCTTTAAACAAGAGCCCATCAATACCACTTCTGGAGCTTTGGAAAAGGAAGGGTTTGTTCTTCCACTGCAGTGACCAATGCTTGATTTTTCTGAGCCCCCTACTTTTCCCACTGATGAAAATTTAAGTAGCTTAAATCTTTCCTACAAATTACCAGGTCATTTAAAAATAAATTGGGCTCATTTTAATCTAATTCCTAATGTGCAACGGCCTGCGGAGTTATTTTCAGCTCCCTTGGTTGCAGTTTGTAATTATCATGGTCCTTTTAAAGAAAAGAAAAGCAACAGAGCTGTATTTTATGTGAATTACCAAGGATCTTCAGAGCAACTTATATTTAAGGTGAGTAATGGGGGACATGAAAGGCGGAATGGGTAATGAGGCAGATGTGACGAAGCCCAGCAGACAATAGAGATGAATGAGAAGCGGACAAATCCAGGTGCTAACGGTTTACCTTGCTTGAAGGTAAAAACGACTGCGGATCTGGAAGTGATGACAATTAACGTAATAATTGAAACCACTTCATAATTTTCCAAGCTTGTGGCGTCTTTGATTCTACGAGTCTAAAAGCTGTCAGCAGAAATTTACATCTTTTTTTTCCCCATTTTTGAGAGAGCAGGATGTGTATGCTTAGTTTCTGAAACGAATAGTGTGATTCAGCCATTGATTAAACTAGAGGCGATTGCTTTGACTTGCTAGGTCCAGATTACAAACTCAGAACTGATTTCTTACTCTTCTGTGTTCTGTACATCATCACAGTGAGAGAATTACAGGAATCCTTTTCCTGGCTCAAGTAGAAACTTCCACTTCCAATGGCCTTCAAAGTATTGTTAGATTCACGGGTATAGGAACACTTGTGAGGTGTAAATCAAAGACTGTGAAAATTCAGAGGAAGAAAAGATGCTGTTTCCTTTGGGAAGGGGACGGGGGACTTTAAGAAGTCGTTCTGGCAAAAATGACATTTTGACAGTCTGTTAGTCAGCTTTCTCTGACTGTAGCAAATCACTGAGATAAATCAATTTCTGGAGAGAACATTCCTTCTGGTTTACAGTTCTGGGGTTTATGTATAGGGCTGTGGTTGGGGGGGAATGGAATATCACAGCAGCAATGCATAGCTAATTAGGAATGGGATAGACAAAAGGGGACTAACTAGAGACCAGAGTCTCAAATGCCTTCACTGGCATGGCCCCTATGATCTAAATACCTCCCTCTAGACTCCACTTTTTAATGTTGCCAACCTAGGAAACAAATTCGTTTTAATGAAGAGGCAGTTGGGGAACATTCATGGGCTTAAGCATTAGCAGAAAGGAAGGATGAAGGTTGATCAAATTTATAGACGATAAACATATGGGTGCCCTGGACATTTGAATTAAGTAGCCGAGGGATCGTAAATAGTACCATTACAATTTGACAGAAAACTTAGCTTTGGCCAGGGGCTAGCAGGCAGTACACATATGCAGCAGGTGGACCAGATGGTAGAATGCTTGACCAAAGTGTTTGAATTTTCTGCTGTGGACAGATATAATGAGCTTGGGAATCTCTTTAATTCCTTCAAACCTTTCTAAATAAGTGCCGTTCTGTTGTTTTGGCATTTTGGCATTTTAACGGAGGCTTTTAATTTCCGTCTTCCCCCAATTTAGAGTGAACAGAAGGAGAAGTACTTCTAAAATAATATTGACATATGAGCTAGCATTCTACAAACATGAAAGAGGATAATTAGCAAACATATGCTTGACACAAATTTAAGTTAAAAACAGTCACTTGTATTTAAAAGTAGGTACCTTCCTCTTCGCATGACAAATAGCTAATAAACTAATCTTACTTACTTAATGTGATGTTTCAAAAGTTTCATTTAATCCTTCCTGCACACCTAAGATGATGATGGCGACCATAGTAATAAAGATATTCAACATCTCCATTCATAATCTAAGTGTTGTGTATGTAATTCTTCTGCAATCCTTACGATGCTATATGCTTGGCACTCTTATTGTTCCTGTTGAGCAGAAGAAGGGGCTGAAGCTCTGAGAGATAGAATATTGTTCTGGAAGGGCAAACAGCTTATGAGTGGCATAGTGGAAATGTTAACCTAATGTTTAGGTTTCAGAGTACACACTTCTATGCTTTTTAGGCTGTTTCTCTTAGTGTAGACACATTTGTTTTAATTCCATCTGACTGAGTAGATAAGTTAAAACACCAGGTAGGATATAGACTTGGCAGTTTCCAGGGCACAGTCAATGGAGGTCTCTTAAAATAGACAAGATCTCCTGAGTAAATTGGGAGCATTGGGGATCTTGGGAGAGGGTTGTAGGTGGAGGGTAGCAGAGAAAAATATAGAGCTCAATAAAAATTAATTAAAAAATTTCCCAATCTTTGCTGTTCATGTTTCCTTTTTCCTTTTTATCACTCTGCAACTGCTCTGCTGATACGTCCTACTCTGGAAAGTTCTAGAAAAATATCTGACTGGGTAGGTATTTGGTTTGTAAAGAAACCATCTTCTCTATAGGACTTTTCAGCTATAAGATTTTTGAAAGCAGTTTTCCAGTTGTGTTTTCTTATGTGCAAGTAACACATCCATGTCCAATCTTTGGTATACCAGCATGTTGGGAGGTTAGATAGACCGTTTCCCTGGCAACGTTTTCCATCAGAAAGGCTAGTCCTCTACTCAGTTTAACAGTCATGCATGAAACTGTCAGAAGGACTAGGAATGCAAAATCTTAAAGCCCAGAAAAGTGTTGGAAACATTATTGCCATATACAAAAAGCAAGGTTGAAACATCCAAGTGAATTCACAGTATTCATTATATTTCCAGCACCTTTTCATTTATTTCCTACTCTATTTCAGAAAGCTCATGATGTCACAGTAGAGTGTGAATCTACAAATAGCAAGGCCTTTTATAGTGACACTATTTTCAAAATATTTCCTGAAATCTATGGACTTAATCATAAACATGGAACCCACCGCTTTCTTAGTAAAATCTGTCTGGGGTGGGTGAGATAAATACCAATAAAGGTTGCTGTGAAATAGTGCCCTGACTTTATATTCATGTCAGCCCTAGGTCAGAGGTGCCATTGTGGACTGAGTACAGAAATACTTCGGAACTTGGAAAGCACGTGACACTATGTCTTCCTCTTCTAGGTGTGATGCTTTTAGTTGGATTTAGGGCTGTCTGTTTGACACTTCAACTCCTTATCAGCCAATATTATTGGCCAAATGGGGGCTTACCTGAGTCTATATTTGAATAATAACTAATTTTTAGACACTTTTATTGGTCATGTAATTGCCATATGATAATATGCTTCTATACATCTGATTTACAGTAAGACTATTTGCTTGCAGGATAAAAGTCAGGCCAGATACAGAGATACTTTGGTTAACTGCTAGAAGCTTGCTAAGATTAAGAAGAATATTCTGTCTATGAAGGTGACCCATTAGGAGAGGGGAGTTAGATTTAGGTATCTCCTGGAAAGAGGTACTGAAAGCCATTGTAAAAAGATCATTTTACAAACTGTACATGTTACAGATTTGACCACAGACTTCTCTGTGAATGCTGCTTCCCTAGCCACTAACAAATCTAGGACTACAGACAAGTAAGGTCTTATCTTACTTTTCCTGATGGTAGTCCTCATCTGACTTCTTTCTGTCCCTGACTCCTAGATATGAGGTATTCACTGGTATTGGACTCCATTTGTAGCATGCCTATACAAAATGATATAAAGTTGAATTTATGAGGTAAAGTACCAGGCAGGACAAAGCCTTGGCATGGTGTATGGATGATAGATGTTACTTGCTCCCTTTCATTCTTTATTCTTCTCATTATACCTTGGGTGGGCTTAGTATATAGCACATATAATTATCAGGTGAGATTTACGAAGAGAAATGAAATAAGGAGGACTACCTCTTTGTTATACTCAGCCTTGTATCTTTGCCACTCTGTAGAGAGTCTCGCATCTACTAGGAATATAAACATTAGGTGAATATGTGATCAAATAAAAGAATCTATGTTATTGATGAACTGGCAGGATCCAATTGGAGGGAGAATGACTGGCTAGGTAGCTTTGCTAATAGCATAGGGGTGAGACATAAGCTTATGTTAGTAGGGGGCAATTAGAATGGTGTTGTCAGTTGGAGACATAAAGCAATGAACAGCAGGGATTAGTGAATAGATATGCTTGGTTGTTTGAATAAGAATGGCCTCCATAGGTTCATATATTTGAATGCTTAGCTGCCAAGCAGTAGAACTCTTTAATAGGATTAAAAGGATTAGGAAGTATAATCTTCTTGGAGGAATTGTGCCATAAAAGTTGGGTTTGAGGTTTTCAAAGCCCACACTCTGAAGAGTGTTTCTCTCTTCCTCTCTGCCTGTGGTTCAGGATGTAGCTCTTACATACTTCAGCACCATGCCTGCGATGCTTCCTGACTTCTGGAACTATAAATCCTGATTAATTAAATGTTTCCTTTTGTTAAGAGTTGCCTAGGTCATGGTGTCTCTTCATGGTAATAGGACAGTGGGTAAGACATGAGAGACAGGGAATGGTGAACACATGTGGAAGTGAAGGAGATGGGAGAATAAAGAAATAATATGTAAAAGAGTCTCAGGGTTAGAGGGTTGTGGTTTTACATGCATGTGGATTTCTGGAATGAGACCCTATTTGTGCTTATGTGTGTGGTGGTGCTGCTCAGATATGGGGTTCTCTGCAGGTGGAATTGTTTGAAATCAGGAAACTTTATATTATAAAATAAATTTAAACTTATGGTATATATGACAATAGCAGGTACTAGTGCTGTAAAATGACTTTATAGAAGTATAAATCAGACTAGTATTAATTAGAGATGTATCCAAAATGAACTATGCAAGTGTTAGCTGTTGGAGGCAAAGTGGAGTGACGGAGAGTTGGGATAATCTAGTGTGGATTTAGATTCTAATGGTGTCATTTCTTATGCACTCTGTCATGCAATATAAACTAGTGTTGAGAAGCAAATATTTCGTAACTATAAAATCGATATGAAAATCTAGCTGAGTTGCTTAAAAATCAAGTGACATTGGGCAGTTCAAGTTTTCTGTGCTTCTGTTTTCTTCCCTCCCTCTTTTCCTCTCTCCTTTGCTTCATCCTTTCCAACATGTACTAAGTATGCATATTAATAGGGTTCATCATTATAGATTTGTACTGCATTCATCATAATCTGAAAAATCCAATCACTCCATTTTAGACAATCTTTATCCTTCCCAGTGTCTAGTAATCCCTAAACTACTTTAAGGCAACCCTTTGATCTCAGATCTAAGAGCTAATCAGTCATACTTGCCTTTTTGATTCAGGTTTATTTCTCTTAACATAATATCTTCCAGTTCCATCTGTTTTTCAGGATATGATGAGAGTACCTTTTTCTTATGACTAAATAATATTCCATTGTATATATGTGCTACACTTTGTTTATTCATTCAGCTATTGATGGACATCTAGGTTGACCCTATATCTTAACTAATATAAATAGTGCCACAATTGACATGTATTTCTAAGTGTCTTGTTGATAACTGATTAAATTGCTTTTGGGTTTATAATTAAAAATGGCATTACTAGATTGTATTGCAGATCTGTCTTCTGTCTTCTGATAAAAAATATTTTTCTAATGGCTGCACTAATTCACATTTAGACCGATAATGTTTCAGTGTTCCTTATTCTCTACATTATTGCAAATATTTGTTATTTTCATTTATTTAATAGCAAAATTTAATTACTGTTTTGATTTGTATTTCCTAATATGCACCTCAGTTTTGTTATTTATAAACTGAGGATAGTATTAGATACACTATATGGGACACTGCCAACAATCTACGAATATATCATCAGAACTTTATAAATATTGGTTGATGTCATGCCTCTTGGTTTGGAAGACTCTTTGACTTAAATGTAACTACTTGTCTAGTGAATTTGACATCTTAGTAATTCTATTTCTTGACTCTGTCAATTTGTTTTGCTTTTTAGTAACCACCCCCAACTTTTCCTTGAAACTGTACTAGATCAAACGACCTCAGTTTATTGATCTTTATAGGAGAATAGATAGCTACTTCTTTACAAGTTGTTTTGCTAGTTTCAGGAAGCAAGCACTTCTAGTGGACCTGCTCTAGGAGGGACCCCAGATTCTATTCAGTAATTATATAACAGTTTAATGAAGTCTGAGGTTGGTCAGGCCTGAGATACATGCCACCACAGAGGCCAGGAACTGACTCTGTAAACAGAAGATGTCCACTGAAGGCTGTCAGGCAGCCTAGGAGGTTATTGACTATGATCCACATTACCTTGTCAGCCAGGATCTCCAAACGTAAACAAGGAATATATCCTCCCCTATTATTAGCTATATAAACCATGGCAACATTGTTCTTTTTATTCTTCCTGGCATAAATTTTTTGTCAGTGAAATCCAGTATCATTCCTATAGTGGATGGAACACCAGATTATGGTTTGAGCTGGGGCCTGGGGCTTTGGTGTCTGGGAACACTTTGAGAAGTTGCTCAAAGTATTTGGAGGACACTTTCCCTTTCTCCTGCTCTTGTACCATATGCTGGCTTTAGATTGCTTTCCCTGTCTTCTTTTGGCTCTGTGAAGATCAACAAATTAATGTTTATAGCTAACTTAATATCCATATGTCTAAGCAATTGAATATCTCCCAACAATGTGTTCTCTCATATCCTTTCATGTTTCATTCTGAAAGTTTCTGAGTGTCCCTGTTTCTAAGAAGCTAAAGCTGTTCCCCCTTCTCAAGTTTTCTTTTCTTCTTCATTAGAAAAATACCTTGTGTACTTATTAGGCAGCATGCATGTTAGAAACATTGCATAACTTTGAGCTCATAGTTCACGTCACCTGACATTCTCAACAGTCTCATTCTTTGTTCTGGATTTTAGATCCCCTGAGTCAGATGTATTATTCACTTTATGACTTTCACAGAACAAGATGCATTATTTACAAGGTTGTATGATTTCTGAAATTCCTCAAGCTTTCTTGTAAGTTTGTAAATAGAGCACAGGATAGACTGAATTGCTGAGGATAGCTGGTGCAGACATCATGATTTATTAACTTCTTTAGACTTTGAATTCTGTCTTGTTCCAATTTTTGCATATTGGTGCAAGAAAAATTTCGATGCTTTGTATATTGATAGGGCCTATCAATCCCATCCTTCCATAATGTGAAGAATTTATAGAATTAATGATACCGTGTGGTGGTTATCATAAACTAAATCAATGACTGTGTGTGCTATTGACGTCCACCCAATTTTCCGAAAAAAAAAAAACCATTCAAGTTAAACATATAGGAGTTTACATATTACTGAAGGGCAGCAGAATGATAGGTCCTTTTTGAACATTTCTCCTTTCTACAGATATGCATACATGTACATGTGTGCATATACACACATCTCTACAGATATAAATTTAGATTATTTATATAAAAGAAAGCATGTGTTGTAGTTTGCCTCTCTGTTACGGAGATGAAACACTGACCAGAAGCAACCTGGGAGGAAAGGATTTATTGGGCTTACACACCCACATCATAGGCCATCACTGAGGGAAGTCAGGGCTAGAACTGAAGCAGGGGTGACAGACAAATACTGGCTACTTTTTTCTAGGAATGACATTGGCCACAGTGATCTCCTGCATCAAGTAACAATCAAGAAAGTGATCCACAGACATGTCCACAGACTGATGTGAGTGACAATTATGCAAATGTCCATCTTCCTACATGACTCCAGTTTCAGTCAAACTGACAAAAAACTAACAAGAATAACATGCAATATTTCTCTCTGCGGATCTGGATTATTTTGCTCTGTTACAGTTATAGAAAAGTATACAATTTGTCAATGAGTATAAATTAAATGATCAATTATCAATTAATTTCAAAATGACTGAACAGACAGTACCCATATAAATAAACAGAATGCTACCAGTACCCGAGTTTCTTTATCCCTTCTTCCAACCCTTAGTTTCCTGCTGCCCTGAATTCTAATGTCTTTGATGGATTTCATGTGTTATTCAGGTGCCCCATAGATAGTACTCTTTTGTATCTAGACTTTTGGTTTTTTGCTAATAGTTTGTGTGTGCTTTCATTATTTCCCATCCGTGCTGAGAACTGAGCCAATCCAAGGCTTTCTCAGTGGCTGGAATGAAAGAACAAAGGGAACCTAGTTGTCTATCCTTGCTCAGGGACAGACTTTGTCAGGTCCAGTCTGGGGCATGGGGCCAGGGCCTTGAAGGATTTAAGATTTCAGTTCCTGGGAACTTGGATTTTCCCCATAAAGAGTCTAGAGCTATCTGTCCCAGGGCTGCTGTGTGCTCCATGTGCTACGCACTTGATATAACCTGTGGTTTCTTTGTGAAGCATGGCTTGATTGGCTTCTTGGTGAATTCATCCATTATATAGTAGCTTTTGCTGACACTGTTGTGTTTTCTTTTCAGGAAAACTGTATCTAAGGTACTGGATTTATTAACAAACTTGCTTGGCATAAGAAATAATGTGCAATATCTTCTGACCCCAGCTATCCTAGCTTCTTTATCTTCTTATTTGCTGGTCATTCCCCTTAAGACCCTGTCACTGGAGAAATGACTTGCTGGCCTAGGTCATATTCCTGTGAACAAATGTTTAACAGATACTAAAGGGAACTAAAAGGAAGGAGAACTTATTTTGGAGAATGGTTACAGAAGGTGCTGTCCATTATGGTAGTGATGGCATAGTGGAACAATGGAGATTATTGGGTTGGAAGCATGTTGTACAGGCTATTTATGTCAACAGACAGGAAAACAAAGAGAGAACAGTGTTCTTTTCAGCGAATGTACTACTATTTATTATGTATTCTCTTATGGATAAATGACTGAATTGTGTTTAGTTCAGTGTATGAAGAATTGAGCTTCTGTTTTATTCTTGTGTGAGTCTTTGCCAAATACACAAACAAATTTGTTTCATGTATGCATAGAAGATGAACTGGTAAGCCACCTGGCTTCTATGTTACGGAGTTTTACACCTTACAGACATCAGATTTGAGGGGGAATTCATAGAAGAGTAAGTGGGACCACTTTAAGACTAGAATCAGGGAACAATGACTTTATGTGGCAGTGGAAATATTCAGCTATAATCTTGGCAGAAAAATACTGCTAGGTAGGGTGAATATGGGTGGGTGTGGCAATGCTTAACTGTTGATTTTTTATATGTGGACATCAATTCAGGACTTTGGATATTATAGGAAGTGTAAAAATTTGCATGATTTAGAAGGTATCAGAATAAGAGAAGGTATCCATTATCATAAGTAAATACTGCCTCTTAACCACACAGTTGTGCTTTATAGTTTAGACTCTAAATACAAAGAGACAACCAGCGAGTTACTAGTTGAATAAAAGGCACCTGGATAAGGACATTACCAGGTACCTAAGGAGAACAAAGGAGGGGCAGTTCATAATTCAGGCCAGCCTAGCAGTGAGGAGTGGGCAGGGTCAAGGCTGGGATGGAAGAGCTATGAAAGAGGGCTATCTTGAGGCAGTTATTCCTGAGCTAAAAACTAAATAATGAATAGGATGGAGTAGGGTAGAGTGCACCAGGCTGTGGAAACATAACAAACAATGGACAAGAAGTGCAGATAATAGGGATAATAAAGAATGGAGTGGGAGCTGATTTACAAGATTCTTGGAACAATGCTGGTAGGAGAGGCAAGGATGGCAGTTAGGAGTGGGAGTACAGTAGGAAGTGGCGCCAGAGCAAGCAGGCCCCCTTAGACACATTTATTTGTCCATTTATTTTCTGTGTATATAGTAGTGGTGGGGAACAAGCGTGCTTGTGAAGGTCAGGGGACAACTTGGGAGAGCTGGATCTCTCCTTCCACCATGTAGCCACAAAGACTGAATTTAGATCATCCAGCTTTGGCAAGTGATTTTTACCAATCAAGCCATTTGGCCAGACCAAGGAGGTAATTTCATTTTAAGCCCGTTAAAGATTTTTGGAAGTATACAGTACTAAAGTGATGGATTAAAATAAACCTTTTCCTCATAAGTTGCTTTTTCTCAGGTATTTGTTATGATGATGGAGAGCTAACACAGCATGTGAAGCAAATTGCCTGCTATTGTGTGTATTGAAAACTATCATTTATAACTAGAAACTCTTACACAAACAGAATCTGTTGTTCCTAGAGATGATCAAGTGAGAAGTTGAAGGTCAGAAAGGCTAAATGACTCCGTAGCTGGCAAAGAGACCTGCTGATTTTCAGTTGAGTGCCCTTTCTCTTATAATGGTGGTTTTCAAATATTTCTTTTAGTCAAGGGACTCGTTCTACAAATGAAACCTTACCAGGAAGAGCAATATAGGAAATGATGAAAGAGAATGTGTTCTTATTAAAATAGAAGCAGGGAACCAGGACTGAAGCCTATAGGCAATGCCTCTGAACCTTCAGTGAATTCCTGAGCTCCGAGTGAAATGTGCATGCTTGCTATTTTCTAGAAGTGCTGTCCTTGTGGAGTAGAAACAAGCAAGTTTATTGGGAAGGACTGTCAAAAGCTTTGATGGACTTTAGGGTATGGTAATAATATTGGCTATATTAAAAGTCACCTGCAGCACTCTGAAAAATCTTTTTTTGTTTTTGTTTTTGTTTTTGTTTTTTGTTCCGAGACAGGGTTTCTCTGCAGCTTTAGAGCCTGTCCTGGAACTAGCTCTTGTAGACCAGGCAGGCCTCGAACTCAGAGATCCTCCTGCCTCTGCCTCCCGAGTGCTGGGATTAAAGGCATGTGCCACCACCGCCCGGCTTCTGAAAAATCTTAATGTCCAGACCATACCCTAGACTAATTATATTGGAATATATGGAATGGGAACCAGTCATGTATAGTTCTGCTTCCACTGTGACTGTACAGTGTAGCCATGTTTGAGAAGCAAGTCTGTACTAATTTCTCTAAAATCACAGTGCCAGGCCAGCACTTTGTATATTCCCTGGGGATTGGTAGAAATATCAGTACCCAGGTTCAGTCCAGAACCTTTGTACCAGAAACTGTGTTATGATATAAATTTGTACACAAATGAATTGGTTGATTCTTGTCCTCTATAATTTAAAAAACTATAACTCAAGTGTAAGAGTTTGGGGCTACAGGGTTTAGGAGGGGCAGAGCTATCTGAGTTCAGACTCTGAATTCTGGTTTAGTAAGTCTGAGGATGAGCTAAGGATCTGGAGTTTTTATGACCTCCTTTGGTAGTTTTGAGGCAAGCGATTTATGAGTTCCTCGTTGAAAAGGACTGTTTGAAAGCAGCCAGAGTAAACACAGTTTGTGAATAGGCCATGTCTCTAGAGGAGACATGTTTCTTCCTTGCACTCATCACTGGGTGGGGGAGTTGAATCATTTGGGCTCAGGTTTAGATCTTGGAATCTTATTTTCTTAACGACATTTCCAGGTGATTCTTATAGCCAAAGGTATCAGCTGACTTTCATTGGGTAGCAAGGAACCAATAGACCCAGGGACTTCAGACAGTGATTATTTGTTCCCATACAACTCATGTTTGGTTGAAATGACCCAGGTTCATATAAAAGGTTTGGGGCCTTCAGTTTTATAAGGCTAATGTTGTAGAAGGCTGCTTGTTTCTTCCTGGCTGCTCAGCCCTGAAATAATCACACAGATATAAACCCTGTTTGGCCAATAACTTAAGCATATTTCTAGCTAACTCATACCTTAAATTAACCCATCTCCATTAATTTGTGTATTGCCACAAGGTTGTGGCTTACTGGGTAACGTTCCAGCATCTGTCTCTGGCAGGGCTACATTGCTTCTCTCTTGACTCTACCTTCTTTCTCCCAGCATTCGGTTTAGTTTTCCCCACCTAGGTCCCCTCTTTTGCTCTCTCCCAGGACAAGACAGTTTCTTTATTAACTAATGCTATTCGCAGCATACAGAAGGGAATCCCACATCAGCCTAAGATAAAGAGGATATTTTGAACAATGGGCTTGAGTTTTGAAATTGATTTTAGGGTATGGTAATAATATTGGCTATATTAAAAGTCACCTGCAGCACTCTGAAAAATCTTTTTTTTGTTTTTTTTGTTTTTTTTTTTTTTTTGAGACAGGGTTTCAATGGTGATTGTCAATTCATTGCTGAAGCTGCTGTAGACATCACCCTTGAGAGTCTGACATCCCCGTCTTAGAAAATTGTTTCTCCTCAATGAGAAATACAGATTTTGGGGATGGTGGATGTGGGTTATTAACTGTTGTTCAGTTCTCATGGAGAAAGTAAAGAGGTAGTAAAGAACTTCACTTCTGAGCATATTTTTGCCTTCTGACATCTTCATTCTACTTGGGAGAGAAGGACTCTTTGTTCCTTCTGAGAGGTCTTTTGCAACCACAGCAGCTCCTAAATAGCTGCAGTTAGAGGTCAACGCTGTTATATAACTTGATTTAGGCAGGTTTTTTTTATTGTTTTCAGCATTGTTTAGTGCAACATCTGATTGTTGTCATTTTCCTTTTAAACATCTGGTTAGATGGCTTTAAATTTTTATACCTCTATTTTGTGTGTGTTGATTATTTGTCTTGATTTTTTTCTTCTCAGTTTACTAGAATTACCAAGGGAGAAATCCATTAATGGGGGAGAATTTCTAATAGTTGAAAGAAAAATATAATTATTTGGTTGAGACAGAGACTAGATGGGGGGAAGTCTATATCAGAAAGAAAGGAAAAAGGATCAGTCAGGACTTCTGAATAGTTCCCTGTTCCTCGACATGGAGACTTTACTGATTGGAAGATTCACATTGCAAGGGAATTTGAAACTCAAGATGAGAGAGGGTGAAGTTTGAATTTTTTTCTTTTTTCTTTTGCTTATGCCTAGTGCCTGAAGATATTAGCAGAATAAGAACAGCTTAAACTATTTTTATGATTTGGGCTTTTGTGAGAACTCTTATAATGTGACTTCACACAATGTCTTTCTTGTGTGTTAGAAATTCTGGGAATTATTTTTTTTGATTCTCTTGATACATTTTAGCAAGTAAATCTTTGTAGGTGGTGACCATTTGTTTCCTGGCTGCCTAAATACAAATAATAAAACAGAAACTATATTAATTACAACTCTGTTTGACCAATAGCTTCGGATATTTCAACCTAACTCTTAAATCTTAAATTAACCCATTTCTATTATTCTGGGTAATGCCACAAGGCCGTGTCCTACCTGAAAGTGTCTGACTGGTGGCTGGCATCTTTCTACTTCAGTAGCTACATGGCTTCTCCCTGACTCTGCCTATTTTCTATATCTCTGGATTTTCCACCTGGCTTTACTCTACTAAGCCACTGGCCAAAACAATTTCTTTAATAACCAGTGGTAATAAAACATATTCATAGCATACAGAGAACATCATCTCTGCCTTTCTGTCTAAATAAAAGGAAGGTTTTAACTTTAACCTAGTAAAATTACATATAACAAAACATATCAATCAAGAATTACAATTACAACTTTTTTAGTCTAAAGATTCATATCTAATTTATCTTTTATTATAACTGACAACTATAATTATAGCTATCTATTCTACAACTCCATCAAAGACCCCAGAAGGATATATTACCTAAATAAACAGGAAGTACATTGTAAGCAACTTCCAAAACTCTAAATTTGAAAGAAACATCACACTGCCTGGACAATTACCCAAAGTTCTTCTGTAATGTTGGAACATCCATACTTAGCCTACAGGCCCATAGTAAATGAGAGACTTTTCCATAAAACAGGAAATTTCAAACACTGTTTCACCTCTGTTTGCAATTTGTCACTTTCTTCTGTATCCTGCAGAATGTCTAGAAGACACTTTCATGAAGCAAGAATCATGAAGGATGGTCTCACATTTAGGCAAGTTCAGCAGTTGTTTTTCTGTGTGTCCTTCATGTCTACTTCATACAGAGTACCATCAATCAGTCCAGGCAAAAGCAGTTTCTTGCCCAAATGGCTAGCAAACTCCATAAGAAGCCTCTTTGATGACAATTATCCTCTTGAAGTAGATTGGTCCTGTCAGGATGAGTCTCATTGTCAGGAAAAGTCCTAAGTTCTTAAAACATTTTAAATGCCATATTCTGTTAGCCTTTAAAAGGTTTGAGAATATCTATCCATCTGAACTATATCTCTATAGATCTGAAAACCTAACATGACTACAAGCTTGACTATTTCAGATGACTATCTGGTAACCTGTATTTCTTAATTATACATGATGTTTTTAAAATGAGTTGCACAAACACAATACCTTAATCAAGAGCAGAAATAAACATATGACAAAATTAACCTGAAATTTGTACTAATAAACCCAGGTCCATATCAATACAAAGTATTCAACTTTTCAGTAAACCTTCCTTGTAGAGATTTGGAAGTACATGTGCACACACAACAATTTCTCCATTTACTAAGATATAAAATTGGGATCCCTGAATTTATGAAATGAGTTCAGTGCAAACTTTGGGTGTTTCTGAGATAGCCTTGGAGTACAGCAAGAATCTAGAAATTGTGACTAATTTTATCAGATATAATAGCTACACTTTTATTGACAGCTGGTTTCAGTCTGCTACCTTTATTCAGTAGCATTTTAGTCTTAGTATTTCTTTTTTCAGGATTATTTTGCATTTACAATATTACAATATTTAAGTTTGTTTGAATTTTTGGTTATTTTCAGTAGGAGGTTCACCATGCTCCTAGAAATATAATATCCTATCTATGGATCATTCTTTGCAACGTGATTAGCTCTTGATTAAAATAAGATATATTGAATATGTATATTATAAAAGGATGGATAGGAGGCCAGGACTGGAACCTAGTATTTTTAGTAGATTGATACTGAACATGAGTAATCCTCCCTTTTTCTGGTTTCAGTTTCCTTATTTTTGTTTGACAGGGTTTGTTTGGATCACCTTGGAGGCTCTGACACTCTTTGATTGTTCAGTAATCCATGTTTCAAGGTGCACATCATAATGCCTCTAAGAGGAGTCCTGTTATCAACCACCACTTCCCAAACAGTCCATGTCAAGGTATTTGAGCATCTCAGCAAATGCAATCAGTGGCATGCTGAATGGTGTCTCATTGAAGGTTTTCCAGGTATAGTTCTGATTGTTGAATAAAATGATTTAGAAAAACTCCGTAGTATTATTCAGACAGTTGAGGGTGCAATCACCATGCAGAGTCATTACTAATGTATCTAGAAGCGCTACGCCACCCTGCAAGTACACTTCACTCTATACAGATTCAGGAGGCCATCAGCAGTCAGGCTTGCTCATTGATTCTGCGCTGCAAATGTGGTGATGTGTGGTCTGGCCTCTGCGAATAAAACAGAATAGCAACCTATTTTTTTTTCTCCCAAAATGAAAATTGTTTTCCTGCCTGGCTAGGAGGAAAAAAACCTACTTGTTGAGAAGTAGCAATTTCCCACTCCTGTAGTAAATGGCATTTCTGTTGAAATGGTACAGGATATTCAGTAACTTTCTTGTGGTAGTGGGATATTACAAGGGAACAAACTCCCCTGCATCTAAAATCAGAAGGTGCTTAGAGATGATCCAATCAAGCTGTATATTAGCTTTTACAGTTGTAGCAGTTTTATGGATTTCCCACCCCCACTTCCAGCCTCAGAAAACAACCTTGGAAGTATAACATATAAAACATGTAATTTGACTTTTTTTTTAAGCATCTCATGCAGCCCAGGCTAGCCTCCTCTAAGTAGCCTAGAATGACTTTGAATTTCTGGTCTTCCTTCCTCTTTCCTCCAAGTGCTAGGCTTACAGGCATGTGCTGCCACACCCAGCTTATCAAGACTTGGGGATCAAACTCAGGACTTTGTGAAAGCTGGACAAGCACTTTACTAAAATATTAGTTATTTATATTTTATATCATAATATAAAAGTTCAAGTTCAGAAGATTTATTTGGTATAACAGTGGTACATAAAATAATTTCAATTAAACATATTTCAGACTAAAAATTTTGAAATTAGGGCTTATTTAGCAAAGGTTTTTTAATTTTCTATTGGTCAGGAATGCTACGGGAGGATACTTTTTCTCATGTGACTTTGGGGCTCAGCATCACAATAGCAGTTTTGTATCCTTTACAACATTTACAAACTTACAGTCTGGCAAAACTATCAAAGTACCTATTTGAGTCATTCCACTGAACAGTGCTTTCATTACACCAGTAAAATCTAATATTGTTAGCTTAGTGATAAATTTCAGAGTTCCTGAAAGAGTTTGTCATGCTTAAACTGGAAGGTAAAATAATATTTATTATGTGACTATTGAATGCTGCTATTGGGATATGCTGGAATGACATAGCCAAATATATTACGAAATTCATCTTGTTTGTGCAGTATTGGTACTGATATCATCCTTATTATCACTGATACTATTATTTCCATGTTACAGAGATGGAGGCAGAAGAGGTTCACAAAAATTGGTATCATGCACTTTGTATACCCACAGTGGTAAATTGGCTATCAGTTTAAATAAGAGTGGCTAGTTTCAAATACAAAATTCTGCTCTGGAAAATGGTTCAATGAGTAAAGCACTTGCTACACAAGTGTGGGGATCTGAGTCTGAATCCCAAAATTTATATAAATCCAGATGTGGTGTCATGTGTCTATAATTCCAGCACTCTGGTGAGATGGAAGATGGAGATAAGAGATGCAGTTGGTGAGATCAATCACAAATAAGGTAGAAGGTGATGATCGACATCTGAGCCTATTCTCTGACCTTTGTAGATGCATCATGGCATACATGCACTTGCATTCATATATGCAAACATACACATACATTATACATGCAAGAAAAGTCATATTTTGCTCACAAGACATTGCTTGTATTATTTTAAAGCTGAAGAAAGTAAAAAGGGAAGGCAAATGATGATATTTTCTCATTTTTACATAATAGCAAAGCTGGCTTTGGAAGGATGTGTTGGAGCTAGGATTTGAACCCAGGAACTCTTTTTCCCCCCTTTGGTATTAAGAAGAGAATCCAGGCTTAGCATATGGTGGTCAAGGACTCTTCTACTGAGCTCTGTTTCAAGTCCGTCCTTTGTGTATGAAACTGTGATCCAGAGACCACTAGAATATGTAGGGCAACAAGTTGGGTCAGTATTAACTGCATCAAGGAAGAAAGCCTAGGGAAAATAATGGGATGTCTCTGCCAAGAGTGTGAAAGATTTGAGGCTGGGTTTTGTGCTTGGTTCTGGGAAGTGGCCTTGGGACATGAAAGCTTTTTTTCTGGATTCTGTATTGTGACACAATGGGGGCAATTCTGTGACTGAGAGTCTTGATAAATCATTCTAAATAAGAGAGGAGTGAGGGTACAGTTAGAGTTTTGATTGATAGAGAATGCAGCTGTCACATCATCCAGGACTTGGTGGAGGCTATTTGGCAATGTTGTGGTTTGACAATCCTGATCTTTTGTCTGTGTTCAGGAATGATTAGGGAGCTGTCTGTTTTCATTGTGAGCCATGACTGTGCTGAAGCCTCATCTAATGCTCTTGTTCTGTGAGATGGTTTGTCATCCACACAATACCAAGGCCTAGCTGTTAGAGCCAAGCTACTAGTACCAGGCCTGCTCCTCATCGTCAGGGACTGCTTTTATCCCTTTCATAGCATATACCCTTTCATTAAATCTGGCCTTTCTTATTTGTGTGACTGAGATGAGAGAACAAGACCAGATCTGGGGGGACAAGTGAAGAGGCTATTGCTAGGGACATGAGGAGGGTATCCATGACTCTATGATATGCATGCGGAGGGATGCATGGGATTGAAAACTGACATATATATATATATATATATATATATATATATATATATATATATATACATATATATCACAATAACATATTCTCTAATAGCCCCAGCTGTGATATATTGGTGTTAAGGCATAAAGCCATTGGAGGAAGCACTGAATATTCTTCAGCCCCTTATTGTCATAGACATCAAGAAAGGGAAAATATTAACAAATACCGACTCTGCTTCAGATTTTGAACATACTGTTGGCCATTGAAAATCTCTCATTTCCAAAAAGGGTGAGATTTCCAGTGTCATTACCTCCCTCTCACCTCTAAATTATATGATTTTTCCAGCTTTTTTGAGATTTGGAAAAAGGTTTTATAGAAGATGAATATTCCATTTTCACTATTGACAAAGTCCTCCCAGAGAGCAGGTATGAGTTAGATCACTGTGTTTGGGAATTTACCTTATATGTCATTTGACTGGAAAAAAGAGACTAATGCTTTTGACAGTAAGTGTAGTGGACTACAGAAAGTACATCTAATGCAATTTCAATCTTGAATGGAACAGGATATGATTCCAGAAAAAGCGTGCCCATTTGCAGACCTGCAAGTGTTCTTATCTCCTCTGGATTTTATGGTTTTAAAATATTCTACTTGTAGAAGAGTAATTCTGATTTTTTTTCTGTCAGCTGCCCCTTATGTCTTCTTCTTTACTCCCAGTATCCCATTGGGCATTTCTTCCTCTAAGGGGGTCAAAGCAAAGATAATACTAAGCTGAATTCTACCTCCACATTTATGAAAACCAAATCTCCAGAGATTTGTCAAATCTTGTACTGTCATGTTTAACTTTGTCAGAAATGTAGTGTGACAGCTGGATTGAATTCTATTGTCACAACCTTGTCAGAATTCCCATTTTAGAATCAAACACAGATTTCAACATTGTAACCTTCGGGACTTGAGGTACCCATTAATACATAAGACACACATACACACAAATAAAAACAAAGAGAACCCAAAATATTACTTTTTTATTATAGCCTTGGGTCTCATATAAATATCTTCTATATCAGACATGGAGGGAGTGGTGACTCAGGGTACAGTTAATTTTTTTAATTTTTTATGGTTTATTTTTTTTATATTTAAAAATTTCCATCTCCTCCCTTACTCCTCCCCCTTCCCTCCCCTCCCCTCCACCCATACCCCCCTCCCTCCCTCTTCAGGCCAAGGAGCCATCAGTGTTCCCTACTCTATGATAAGACCAAGGTCCTCCCAACTCCCCCCAGGTCCAGGAAGGTGATCAACCAAGCTGAGAAGACTCCCACAGAGCCCATCCATGCAGAAGAATCAAAGCCCAGCGCCTTTGTCCTTGGCTTCTCAGTCAGCCCCCACCGTCGGCCACATTCAGTGAGTCTGGTTTGGTCTCATGTTCCATCAGTCCCATTCCAAATGGACTTGGTGATCTCCCGTTATTTCTGTCCCACCATTTCCATTGGTGAACGCACACCTCATGGTCCTGACTTTCGTTCTCATGTTCTCCCTCCTTCTGCTCCTCATCAGGACCTTGGGAGCTCAGTCCAGTGCTCCAATGTGGGGCTCAGTCATTTTCTTCATCTATCGCCAGGTGGAGGTTCTATGGTGATATGCAAGAAATTCATCAGTATGGCTATAGTGACTGGCCTTTTCAGGCTCCCACTCCTCAGCTGCCCAAGGAACTAGCTGGGGGCATCTCCCTGGAAACCCGGGAACCCCTCTAGAGCCAAGTCTCTTGACAACCCTCAGATGGCTCCCAAAATTAAGATAAATGCTTCCCTGATCCCATATCTACCCTTCCTGTATCCCAAGCATCCCATTCCTCCAAGCTCCACCCATTCTCCCCTTCACGCTTTTCTCTCCCCATCTTTCCTTGGCCCCGTCTCGCCCCACCCTCAAGTTCCCAATTTTTGCCCGGCAATCGTGTCTACTTCCAATATCCAGGAGGATACTATATGTTTTTCTTTGGGTTCACCTTCTTATTATCTTCTCAAGGATCCCGAATTATAGGCTCGATGTCCTTTAATTATGGCTAGAAACCGATTACGAGTGAGTACATCCCATGTTCATCTTTTTGGGTCTGGGTTACCACACTCAGAATAGTGTTTTCTATTTCCATCCATTTGCATGCAAAATTCAAGATGTCATTGTTTTTTACCGCTGAGTAGTATTCTAACATGTATATATTCCACAGTTCCTTCATCCATTCTTCAATTGAGGGCATCTAGGTTGTTTCCAGGTTATGGCTATTACAAAAAATGCTGCTATGATCATAGTGGAGCAAATGCTTTTATAGTATGATTCGGCATCTCTTGGGCAAATTCCCAAGAGTGGAATTACTGGGTCCTGGGGTAGGTTGATCCCAATTTCCCGAGAAAACGCCACACTGCTTTCCAAAGTAGTTGCACAAGTGTGCATTCCCACCAGCAATGGTTGAGAGTACCCCTTACCCCACAACCTCTCCAGCAAAGGTTATCATTGGTGTTTTGGATTTTAGCCAATCAGACAGGTGTAAAATGGTATCTCAAAGTTGTTTTGATTTGCATTTTCCTGATTGCTAAGTAGGTTGAGCATGACCTTAAGTGTCTTTTGGCCATTTGAACTTCTTCTGTTGAGAATTCTCTGTTCAGTTCAGTGCCCCATTTTTTAATTGGGTTAATTAGCATTTTAAAGTCTAGTCTCTTGAGTTCCTTATATATTTTAGAGATCAGACCCTTGTCAGTTGCAGGGTTGGTGAAGATCTTTTCCCAGTCAGTGGGCTGCCTTTGTGTCTTAGTGACAGTGTCCTTTGCTTTACAGAAGCTGCTCAGCTTCAGGAGGTCCCATTTATTCAATGTTGCCCTTAATGTCTGTGCAGCTGGGGCTATACGTAGGAAACGGTCTCCTGTGCCCATTTGTTGTAGAGTACTTCCCACTTTCTCCTCTATCAGGCTGAGTGTGTTCAGATTAATATTGAGGTCTTTAATCCATTTGGACTTGAGTTTTGTGCATGGTGATAGACATGGATCTACTTTCATTCTTCTACAGGTTGACATCTAGTTATGCCAGCACCATTTGTTGAAGATGCTTTCTTTTTTTCCATTGTGTGCTTTTAGCTCCTTTATCAAAAATCAGGTGTTCATAGGTTTGTGGGTTAAGATCTGGGTTTTCTATTCAATTCCATTGGTTGACTTCTCTATTTTTATGCCAATACCAAGCTGTTTTCAATACTGTAGCTCTGTAATAGAGTTTGAAGTCAGGGATGGTAATGCCTCCAGAAGTAACTTTATTGTAGAAGATTGTTTTGGCTATCCTGGGTTTCTTCTTTTTCCATATAAAGTGGATTATTGTCCTCTCAAGATCTGTGAAGAATTTTGATGGGACCTTGATGGGGATTGCATTGAATCTATAGATTGCTTTTGGTAGAATTGCCATTTTTACTATGTTGATCCTCCCAATCCACGAGCAAGGGAGATCCTTCCATTTTCTAGTATCCTCTTCAATTTCTTTCTTCAAAGACTTAACGTTCTTGTCAAATAAATCCTTCACTTCCTTGGTTAGAGTTACTCCCAGATATCTTATGCTATTTGTGGCTATTGTGAAAGATGATACTTCTCTGATTTCCCTCTCTGCTTCCTTATCCTTTGTGTATAGGAGGGCAACTGATATTTTGGAGTTGATCTTGTATCCTGCCACGTTACTGAAGGAGTTTATCAGCTGTAGGAGTTCTTTGGTGGAGTTTTTTGGGTCGCTTATGTACACTATCATATCATCTGCAAATAACGAAAGTTTAACTTCTTCCTTTCCAAATCGAATCACCTTGATTCCCTCATGATGTCTTATTGCTATTGCTAGAACTTCAAGCACTATATTGAAGAGAGAAGGAGAGAGTGGACAGCCTTGTCGTGTTCCTGAATTTAGTGGGATGGCCTTGAGTTTCTCTCCACTTAATTTGATGTTAGCTGTTGGCTTGATGTAAATAGCCTTTATTATATTTAGGAATGACCCTTGTAGCCCTAATCTCTCCAAGACCTTTATCATAAAGGGTTGCTGAATTTTGTCAAATGCTTTTTCAGCATCTAATGAGATGACCATATGGTTTTTTTCCTTCAGTTTATTTATATGATGGATTACATTAATAGATTTTTGTATGTTGAACCAGCCCCGCATCTCTGGGATGAAGTCTACTTGATCATAGTGGATAATTTTTCTAATGTGTTCTTGGATTCGGTTTGCCAGTATTTTATTGAGAATTTTTGCGTCAATGTTCATGAGTGAGATTGGCCTGTAATTCCCTTTCTTGGTTGAGTCTTTGTGTGGTTTAGGTATCAGGGTAACTGTAGCTTCATAAAAGGAATTTGGCAGTGACTCTTGTGTTTCTATATTATGAAATACCTTAAGGAGTATAGGTATTACGTCTTCTTTGAAGTTCTGGTAGAATTCTGCATTGAAACCATCTGGTCCTGGGCTCTTTTTGGTAGGGAGGTTTCTGATAACAGTTTCTAAGTCTTCGCGACTAACAGGACTATTTAGAGCATTTACCTGGTCCTGGTATAACTTTGGTATATGGTATTTATATAAAAAACTGTCCATTTCTTTTACATTTTCCAATTTTGTGGCATACAAGCTTTTGTAGTAAGATCTAAAGATTCTCTGAATTTCCTCTGTGTCTGTGGTTATGTCCCCTTTTTCATTTCTGATCTAATTAATTTGCGTGTTCTCCCTCTGCCGTTTGATTAGTTTGGCTAAGGGTTTGTCAATCTTGTTGATTTTCTCCAAGAACCAGCTTTTTGTTTCATTGATTCTTTGGATTGTTTTCTGTGTTTCTGTTTTGTTGATTTCTGCCCTCAGTTTGATTATTTCCAGTCTTCTACTTCTCCTAGGTGAGTCTGCTTCTTTTTTTTCCAGAGATTTCAGGTGTGCTGTTAAGTCACCAATGAGCGCTTTCTCTGTTTTCTTTAAGTGGGCACTTAGTGCTATGAACTTTCCTCTTAGCACTGCTTTCATTGTGTCCCATAGGTTTGAGTATGTTGTGTCTTTGTTTTCATTAAATTCAAGAAAGACTTTAATTTCTTTCTTTATTTCTTCCTTGACCCAGGTGTGGTTTAGTAGTTGACTGCTCAGTATCCATGAGTTTGTGGGCTATCTGGGGGTAGCATTGTTGTTGATTTCTAATTTTAATCCATGGTGATCCGATAAGACACAGGTGGTTACTAATATTTTTTGTAACTGTGGAAGTTTGCTTTGTTACCAAGTATATGGTCAATTTTCGAAAAGGTTCCATGAGCCGCAGAGAAGAAGGTATATTCTTTCCTATTTGGATGGAATGTTCTATAGATGTCTGTTAAGTCCATTTGGTTCATTACCTCCATTAAGTCTTTCAATTCTCTGTTAGGTTTCTGTCTGATTGACCTGTCCATTTGTGAGAGAGGAGTGTTGAAGTCTCCAACTATTAGTGTGTGTGGTTTGATGGCTGCTTTGAGTTCTTGAAGGGTTTCTTTTACATAAGTGGGAGCTTTTATATTAGGGGCATAGATATTCAGGATTGAGACTTCATTCTGAAGGATTTTTCCTGTTATGAGTATAAAGTGTCCCTTTCCATCTCTTCTGATTGATTTTAGTTTGAAGTCAACTTTCTTAGAAATTAGTATGGCCACACCGGCTTGTTTCTTAGGTCCATTTGCTTGATAAACTTTTTCCCAACCCTTTACTCTGAGTAGGTGTCTGTCTTTGTGGTTGAGGTGTGTTTCTTGTAAACAGCAGAATGTTGGATCCTGTTTTCGTATCCAATCTCTTAGCCTGTGCCTTTTTATAGGTGAATTGAGTCCATTGATATTCAGTGATATTAATGACCAGTGGTTGTTAACTTCAGTCATTTTTAGTAGTAGAGTTTGTGTGTTTCCCTTCTTCTAGTTGTGCTGGTGAAGGGTCGCTAGATGCCTGAGTTATTGTGGGCGTTGTTGGACTCCTTGGTTTGTGATTTTCCTTCTATTACTTTCTGCAAGGCTGGATTTGTGGCTACGTATTGTATAAATCTGTTTTTGTCCTGGAATATTTTGTTTTCTCCATCGATGGTGAATGCAAGCTTTGCTGGGTATAGTAGTCTAGGCTTGCATCCATGTTCCCTTAGTGTCTGTAGCACATCTATCCAAGCTCTCTGGCTTTCATGGTTTCCACTGAGAAATCAGGTGTAATTCTGATAGGTTTCCCTTTATATGTTACTTGACCTTTTTCCTTTGCAGCTCTTAATATCTGTTCTTTATTCTGTATGTTTTGTGTTTTGATTATTATATGGCGTGGGGATGCTTTCTTTTGATCCAGTCTATTTGGTGTTCTGTAGGCTTCTTGTACCTTCATAGGAACATCCTTCTTTAGGGTGGGGAATTTTCTTCTATAATTTTGTTGAATATGTTTTCTGGGCCTTTGAGTTGTAATTCTTCTCCTTCTTCTACCCCAATTATTCTTAGGTTTGGTGTCCCAGATTTCCTGAATGTTTTGTGTTAAGAATTTGTTAGATTTGTTTTGTTCTTTAATCTGTGAATTTATTTCCTCTATAGTATCTTCAGAGTCCGAGATTCTTTCTTCCATCTCTTGTATTCGGTTGGAAATACTTGTCTCTGAAGTTTCTGTTCATTTACTCAGAATTTCCATTTCCAGTCTTCCCTCAGTTTGTGTTTTCTTCATTACCTCCATTTCATTTTTCAGGTCTTGTACTGTTTCCCTTACCTGTTTGATTGTTTTTTCTTGTTTTTCTTGGTTATCTTTGAGAGATTTATTTATTTCGTCTACCGTTTTGTTTGTCATCTCCATTTCTTTATGGCAGTTTTTTACCTCCTGTTTAAGGTCCTCTATTATTTTCATAAAGTACTGTTTAAGGTCGGCTTCTTCTATATCTTCTGGTATAGGGTGTTCAATTCTTGTTGTTTCGGGATGTCTGGATTCTGGTGATGTCATGTTGCCTTTCATTTTGATGGAGGAGTTCTTGCATTGGCGCCTGCCCATCTCTTCCTTCAAATGGAGCCGGGAGGTGCTTGGTGTCTTAGACCAATCTTTGCTGTGACTGAATCTGGTTGGATCTCCTCAGTGCCAGAGCAGGAGCTATTCCTTGTGGCACAATCTGAAGGAGCCTGCATTCCCTTGCAGGAATCCTCAGACCTGCCTGGATGCCAGAGTCTGACCCCTTTGGGTGGATGGCCTTAGTACAGTAGCAGGACACCTGAATACACTAGGGAAGGCAGTCCAGATGGAACTCCACTGCACAGGATCAGGGATTCCAGGCAGCCCAGGGAAGCCGCCAGGACAAAAGGGCCCAAAATATTACTTTATTACTGCTAATGTCAGGTAGTGATGGATATGTCTGCGGTTTGTAAGGAAGTGGGCTCTCATAGCCCATGCTACAATCATGCAGTCTTATTAGCCTTGATAAAGCATCATGTTTTTTTTTGTTTGGTGTAGGGGCAAATGATGTGGGGAAGCCTAGAGGAAATGCTTCCGTCAAATGTTGTAGATGTATCAGGATTCTGCTCATTGATAATTATAGTAGACAGACTGTGCCTCAGAAAATTTGCACAACTCCTTTAACCAGCTAGCTTGAAACAAGATTAAGAGTCAACCTGAAACTTAATATGGAAACTAGTCAGAGTTCTCTAGTTATATGTGCTTAAAGATCAATGCAGTCTGAACAAATAAAGGCGGTGTCTAGAGCAGCTTACTTAGTTAACACAGTAGAGACTTTTCTTTTACAGATGAATGTTTTGTTGGTTTGTATGTATGTCTACCACATGCATGCCTGGATCCAGATCCAGGAAGTAGGCTGCAGATTGGAACCTTTGGAACCGGAGTTAACAAATAGTTGTAAGATTTCATATGGGTAAGTGGGAATCCAATCCAGGTCTTCAGAAAGAACAGTGTGTGCTTTGATCCCACTGAGCTATCTGTCCATCTGTCTAGCCCTGATAACTATCAACTTCTCTTTTTTAATAAAAGTATTCACTTATCTTGCGTCTCTGTGACTGTGGAGGGCAGCATGGTTATCCTTTACTTTAGCATTAATGTCCATTTGTGTTGCGGGAGCTCCTTCTGCTCCTTCAGCCAATAGCCGCTGAGATACCAGCCCACTGGGGCGTGGTCTCTCTTTTTAAAAATGCGGCCACTTCCCTCTGCTCGCTCTCTGGCTTCCAGCTCCGCTTCTGACGACTAGGCTCCCTTCCTGATTGCGCAGAGGGCTGTTGTCTGGGACGGTGATCTGTAAGTTTTTTCCCCTTTAAATAAATAACCATTCTATTAATCATAATTCCAAACTGGTGTGGGATTGTTTGTGATTTACGCCATCACATTTGTAAGTGAATGCATACCATGCTTGTCTTTCTGGGTCTGGGTTATCTCACTCCTGATGTTTTTTTCTAGTTCCATCCATTTGCCTTCAAATTTCCTGATGTTATTGTTTTTAACAACTGACTAATACTCCATTGAATAAATATACCACATTTTCTTTATTCATTCTTTGGTTTCTCAATGGAGTCTCTAAAACCAGAAAGACATGGATAGATATCTTACAAATTACCAAGTTTTTAGTAAATAAAAATGAGAGTTTTTATTTTCCTTCTGTGTATGCCATGTTAGACCTGCAGTCAATAAAGACTAAAAACCAACAAACCTTTTTTTGGCGGAAAAGATATTCTTGGCTCATACATAGTCTCATCCTTTGAAAACTAAAATTTTCTTTCTTCCTATAAGCTTTGTAGCTCATGCCACTTTAGCCTTTCCCTATTCTGAGCAGTTTTAGCTCTGCTTGTTACCAGCTTCGTTTCTTCTTGCAACATTTTTTTTTACATTCATTTATTATTGGAATTATTATTTAAGTCCTGTATTTGCAAGTAGACTCTATGTTTTTTGAGTGATGTTTCAATATGTCCTTTGAGTGCTGTTTCAATATTTATTTTGTATGATGTTTCCTATATGTTATTGCTTAGTAAAATTACTTGCTTAGTCTTATCTCTGGTGCTTAGAATTGCACTTAGTGTAGTGTTACAGATTCAATTCTGACTTTAAGGCAGGGGATTCATGCAGAAAATTTGTTGCTTTCTAGAAGTGCCACTGTCATTAAGTGAGAAAAGAGGCCTCACAACAGTCAGCTATTTTGATGTGCAACATGGCAAAGGAAGCCCTGGTGACTGGCGTGTCCCCTCAGAGTTATTACAAAATGAGGTAGGAAGTGGGGCTTTTGTGTGTTCAGAAGGCCAACCTTTGGAGCTTGCAGCCTGGGAACCTGAGTTCAATACATGGACCCCACATTAAGGTGAAAGAAGAGAGATAACTTCACAATGATGTCCCTGACCACCACACACTGTGGCATTCACACCCCCATATGTGCACATGTGTAATAATAATAATAATATTTTAAAAAAGAAAAGAAGATTTTGAGATGAGGTTGTACCTCAGATGAAGTAATCTATTCCATAAAGTGAGGGGACATTCACAGTTGGGGGTGTAACTGTGAACCAAAAGCTAACACTGTTCCTAGAGTTAGGTTAGTGAAGGAATGCTAGAATCTTAGGAAGAGCTACAATGTCAATGACAAATACTTGTCATTTTCTGCATAGTTCAGATTACCATGAAACTTTTGAATGTATTAGACTGAATCCAAGCTTTTCACATTCTCAAATGCTTTCCACTCTACTTGGCCTCAAATCATATTTTACCCATCAAGCATGTCATGTGTCTAAAGTGTCCTTCAGCAATCAAATTCGGTATTAAAACACCTGACTTTGGAAAACAGCTAGACTCATCACTATAACATGGCACACACTAGAATACCTGACTTGAATTTTTGGTAGTCAAGGCTACCATGCTTGATTAACTGTTATGTAGCATTTGCAAGGCTAGACATTGTTTTAAGACCTCAGTTCCCATGGGGATATGGGTTATCTTTGTGTGATAACACAGGTTTTACTCCATACTGGATGCAGCCGGAGAAGGGGAGTAATCTGTACTGAGGAGAGGAACTTTGTTCTGAGGGTTTTGCTAACAGGGCCATGTGGGGATTAGATGTTGAATCTTACACTATAACCTTGGACTTGCAGCAACAACTCTGATTATAAAACACACACACACACACACACACACACACACACACACACACACACACACATGTAGTGATGAGCTATGGGCCGGCTTCCTGGCTAGCTTATGCCCCAAAATAACAACACACAAATTGTATTCTCTTAAACACTGTCTGGCCCATTAGTTTCAGCCTCTTACTCACATCTTGACTAACCCATATCAAATAATCTGTGTAACACCACAAAGTGGTGTCTTACCGGGAAAGATTCAGCATGTCTGACCTGTTGGCTGGCTTCATGGCATCTGTCTCCCTGAGGAGAGGCATGGCAGTCTGGCTCAGAGAGCAGAGGCATGGCGATTTATTAACTTCCCTTCCCAGCATTCTGTTCTGTCTACTCCGCCCACCTAAGGGCTGGCCAATCAAATGGGCCAGGCAGTTTCTTCATTAACCAATGAAATAAACTCAAACAGAAGACCCTCCCACATCACACACACACACAAACATACACACAGAGACACATATATACACACAAGATCAAATTATGGTCCTAGAGACTATAAATATTTGAACTTCGTTATGAACACGAGAATGTCACATTAGGATAAATGTTAAAGAAAACCACATACCATGTGGTCTTACCTCAGACAGAGTGTGTCCTTGGGCTCAGAGTTCATCTCATTTGGTGTTCTTAGCTTGAGGTCTTTGGCAAGAACGACCACGTGAGTTGTTTACCTGTGTGTGGAATGGGAAACTGACAGGGTCTTGTTGATTGAGTCTGGCAAGGTTCAGCTCAGGGAATGACTTTTGTGCTGATATCCAATAGCAGTGATTTTAGGTTTATGACAGCTATCAAATATAATGATATGGAACGAGACAGAATTGTGCCACAATAGCAATAAAAATCAACCTGGAAGGAGAGGTACTTCCATCTGTTTTGATGTTGCTCAGGAGGGTTTGATTACGGGCGTTCAAGGCTGGCAGTCTGACTATGAAAAATCAGACTTTGTGATTCCCCTTAAGTGAAAGACGTGGCAACCTGGATTGCTGTGAGCACAGAGGACCTGGGCAATGACAGCTGTTTCCTGGAAAGCCATCAACTGTTACTAGTCCACACTGCTTGTTGTCATCTTGAGAGTGGTGTTGATGGGTTGGAAGCTGTCAGAGAGAAGGCTTGAGCTAAGTAGAACAGCCTGCTGGCGTTGGGACTGAATGGCTGTACAATGTAAACTTCTGTGGGTTCCTGTTTTTTTGTCCACCCAGTATTTTGCTTACATGGATAAATATTCATGTCATAGTCATTCATATTTTACTGTATGAGTTGTACAATTCTTATCTCAAAAGTGCTTTGCCTTTCCCTAATAAACAAACAACAATAATAAAAATATGACAAAATGATTCTAAAAGTATTGTATATAGTATTATTATGCTGTGAATATTTACCCTTCACTCAAATCATTTGCTGACTCAGGGTAATGGTATTAAGAGCCAGGATGTGTGCTCACAAAAAGTAGGACTGGGAGACACCCTTTGTAGTGTTTACCATGTGGAGACAAAATGAGAAGGCACTGTTTATGAAAAAGCAGGTCTTCATGCCATGTGAATTATGCTGGCATCTTGTTCTTCTTGAACTTCCCAGCCATCAGACATCTGAGAATTTTCTGTTGTAAGTCATCTAGTTCATGGCATTTTTGTTATAACATCTCAAATGGACTAAAATAGCTGTCTTCCCTTCTATGGGTAACCTAACTCATGAATGTATTAGAGACTTCCAATAAGTTCTGAATTATATGCATCTACCTCTATTTAACTGGAAACTTAATATACTGAAGTATTTGTTATAGGTAATTTATCCTTTACTATGTTGTGAGACTAGTTTGGTGGGTACATGCTCTAAAACTTACATTTAAAACCAAAACACTCCTTTTTAAATTCAGCAGTGCAGGAGTAGAGGTTGTCTCATTGTACATGTGGATATACAACAGTAGTGAACATTTAAAGGTCTTGAAATCAAACTACTTGCCACAGCTGAAAGGGTGCTGGCTCCTGGTTAAATATGGAAGTAATATTGTCTATTGTGAGGTGATGAGGTATCCTGCTGGAAACAGTGTACCTAAGACAAGAGATTTTTTGTTCAGATACTTGACTATAATATTTATTTTATAGAGAGAAGGGTTGAGGGTGATGATGGGAATCAGTTTATGCTCCACCTGTTACGTATCAAGCAGTGCAGACAAAAGAACATGAAACATGTTTTCGAGACACTAGAAAGGTTCTAGAATATCTGCCATGATTGTGTATGTTTGTGTGTGTGGGGGGGTTAGTTTGAGCTATCAGATTGACTTGATTATAGGGTAAACACATAGCTGATGGAACAGTTTTTTCTTTTTTAGTGCTTTGGTAGGTAAAGTCTGTAATTTTCCTGATAAAAAAGGAACCAAGAACCTTGTGATTTGGCTTGAATGATGGATTGCCTGTTATAGGTAGAGTCTCTCTGTGTTTTGGCAGCCACTCCCAAATAACCACTCAGAGACTTATTATCGATTATAAATGCTCAGCTGATGCTCAGGATTGTTACAAGGTAACTCTTACATGTTAAATTTACCCATTTCTCTTTATTAACTATAAAAGCAACACATTTTCACAGTGTACAGAAGGATTATTCCACAGTGGTTGTTGAGGTTGTTACTAAGGGCTCATAACGAAGCGACTAATATAATCTTTATTAACCCCTATCATGTAAACATGGTCACATTACATATGATATAGCAGTTGTGTAGAGATGTAATTCTATTTCTGAACTTATACTGCTAAGTGTCATAGTCTTCATATTTGGTTCCAGGCCAAATGTGGTCAGGTCTTGATTTTGTATGAAATCTGTAAGCTGAAAATGTTCCTCAGTATTCAGTGAGGAGTAGGACAAGGGGAAACTGTAGTCAGAGATTACTGCATAAAATTGTATTTTCTTCTATTTATTTATCATCTATCTATCTATCTATCTGTCTGTCTGTCTGTCTGTCTGTCTGTCTGTCTGTCTGCCTGCCTGCCTGCCTGCCTGCCTGCCTGCCTGTCTATCTGTCTGTCTGTCTGTCTGTCTGTCTATATTTAGTTATTTTACATACCAACCTCGGTTCCCCCTCCCTCCACTTCTCCTTACTGCCCCCACCTTTCCCACCCCCATCCATTCCTCAGAAAGGGTAAGGCCTCCCCTGGAAAGTCAACTAATTCTGTCCCATAACCTCCTTGAGAAATGACTAGGCCCTCCCTCTAACCCCTTACCAAGGCTGAGCAAGGTATTTCTCCATAGAGAATGGGTTCCACAAAGTCAGTTCATGCATTAGGGTTAGATCCCCATCCCACTGCCAGTGGATCCACATACTGCCCAAGCCACACCCTTTGTCACTGCATTCAAGGGGTCTAGTTTAGTTCCATGCAGGTTCTACAGTAATCAGTCCTGTATCCCAAACAGAAAAAAACTTAAAGTAGTGAGAAAAAAGTCTTTACAAAAGGAACATTTTAAAGCTTATAAAATTTACATATGTACAGGTAAAATGTTGGGAAATAGCAATACTTTTATGTGCAGTCTTTGCTTCATCGGTGTGTCAAAAGTCAAGAATATTAAGTTGGAAATATTAGCTAATTTCCCATTTGTAGAAAAGAATCACAGGCATCTGAATAAATCATCCAGCTAGGATTAAAATCTGAGTTTCAAAGCCAGATCTGGTTCTGGACAGCCAAAGACTGTTTAGGTGTGGCGATGCATGAGGAGCTCAGGGATGGGTAAACCAACAGACTAGTCACTGTGGCATTGGGTATGCTGGGTAGAAACTACATTAAGGACTCAGGATCTGAGGGATGTCATGAAAGTCAGCATGAGCAGAGCCAGGATGTATCTGGGGAGTGTAGTCAACTACAGAGATCAGACATGAAGCTCAAATGTAAAGTCCTGTGGAAAATGACATCATAGCAATAAGCATCCCCTCTAGTCTATTTTAGGCTTCCATGTGTCTTAATCACTAGTTATAGAGGGAGCCCAAGACTCATAAAGAATATCTTGTATGAAGAAGCAGAATGACTTATATTCTGAGGCTTAATATTAGAAAGACAGACTTCTTGTGTTAAAATAGAAATGGGACGTGATGTCTGGGAGCTTCCCCAGTACTGTTAAATAGGAGCAGGTTGGCAGTAGAATTGACAGGGCAGTTTCTTCCATTCTGGGACTTTGTGAGCAGTTTCACGACAGAAACAGTCTCTATCCCAATATCTCAAACAGATCTGTTTGACATCAGCATGGTGTGTTCCTGTGAGAGCATAGAAGACAAGTCTCCTCTGTGGGGTCTCTGTGTTGTCATTGTTACACCAGAAACTGCTCCCTGGCATAGGATGAGCACCTGGAAGCTGATTCTTTCATTACATTCATGTGAGGTATTCCAGCCACCCTGGGACAAGCTGACTTTCCTTCTGTGTCACAGTCCCATTTGCTCATCTAAGAAATGAGGCTCAACGTGAAAGGAGAAACGAGAGGGAGCTGGCACGCAACACTGACTCCAGAGCTTTGTCTGTTGCAAGGTAGAAATCTCATTAGTGTATTTTGTTCAGCCAAGTTTGCTCAAAAAGAGTGTCAAGGGGCAAGGAATGGCTTTCTGATTATTAGATATCACTGTAGGAATTCAAACTTTCTCTCTGTGTGTTTGTGTGTGTTTCATATTCTGTGTTATAGCTCTGTGTGCACATGCATGTATATCAAGAGATAAAGCTGGAAAGTTCCAGGCAGAGGAAATCACATATTGGTTGTCAGACAGCTTTGCCTGACTCTAATTTATTTTTTTTTTCATTTTATTGATCTTCATTTTATTTCATTCTTCTGTACATATAACTGAATTGTGTTTAAAAATTTATTCCACAATATATGGGCAATAACAAACTTTCAGACATAAATGAATATTTCTGGACAATATGTCTACTATTTACATCCAGTTAAAATGCACTGAATATATGAGTTCATAAATTTCAGTATGTTTTGAAAATCATTTTATAATTTATAGTATTTCGTTAAGCCTTATCTTTTCTGATCTTTCTATGGAAATGTTGATTGTATATTAAATGAGTGCAGACATGATAATAATGAGATAAGAAAGAGTCAATGCTGAACTCCACTATGAAAAGCTGACCAGCTGATTTTATTACCATCTAGATATTTACACCTTTGAAAGCTTTGCTGTTCTATAACAGCTAAGAGTCTTCAGAACACCCTATTGGGTAATGTGTTTAGATCTAGGGCTTAGTTTCTAATTTATATGGTGATAGTTTAGAAGCATCGAGGTTTCTCCTATCATCTTTTTGCCTTCTAGTTCTCTATTACGTTCCTAATATTAATTCATTTTGTATAGATGTAGTTATTTAGATCTCAGAGTGAACAATCTTTTATGAGACCATGAGCTCAATGGGATGCGTGGGAACACATCATCTTCTATGTTCTTAGAGCTGCCAACAGAAGAGCCCCTGCTAAAGACACAAAGACCTATACAACCCTGTCCACTTGAACATTGCAAATACTTTCACTGAGAGAAAATGGCTTTTTAAAAAAACTAACCTTTTTTTTTTTTTTTTTTTTTTTTTTTTTTTTTTTTTTTTTTTGGTTTTTCGAGACAGGGTTTCTCTGCAGCTTTTTTAGAGCCTGTCCTGGACCTAGCTCTTGTAGACCAGGCTGGCCTCGAACTCACAGAGATCCGCCTGCCTCTGCCTCCCGAGTGCTGGGATTAAAGGCGTGCGCCACCAATCTAACCAACACCTTATTGCCAGATGAACAAGGTCAAATGCATAAATACAAGTAATAAGAAAACACCAAAACATCATGACTCTCTGAAAACTCCTAATTCCACTGCAACAAACCCAATGAGAGGCATAAGGGAATCACAAACAGATAATTCAAAGGGATAATTATAACAATTCTCAGTGATATAAAATAGAACTTGAATAAAATATTGAATAAATTTAGGAGAATTGAAATAAACAGTCAGTTGAATATAGTTAGTACATGAAAGATATGAAGTGAAATAAAAATACTGAAACAAATCAAGTCAAAATTTCAGAGATGGAAAACTCATTACATTAATTTAAAATATCCATGAAAAGCATCATAGATAAAATGAATCAACTGGAATAAAAAATATCAGATTGGCAACAAGATAAATGGGTTATCACATTCAAAAAAATGACAAAGATGTAAGAAAGCACCTGTGGTCTATATGACACTATTAAAAGAATTCGAGGCCTGCCTGGTCTACAAGAGCTAGTTCCGGGACAGGCTCCAAAGCCAAAGCCACAAAGAAACCCTGTCTTGAAAAACCACACACACACACACACACACACACACACACACACACACACACACACACACAAAGCAAAATAAAAGGGTATATAATGGAGAAAAGGATCAAGCTAAAGGTATAGAAAATATAGTCAATAAAATCAACAGAAAATACACCAAATATAAAGAAAGTAATGGTGATTTAGGGGGAATGTTAGCCATAGGCTCATATGGTGTGGGATTTCTCTCTGTATTGTGTGATTGCCATTAATGAGAAATAGCAGGGCAGAACTTAGCTAATCAGGGAAAACTAAGCTGTATGCTGGTAAAAAGAAGGGAAGAGTCAGAGAGAAGCCATGGAACTACCAGAGACAGACAATGGTTGGAATCTTGCCAGTAATCCATAGCCACATGGTGGATACACAGATTTTAGTAATGGGTTAAATTAATATGTAAAAGTTAACCAATAAAAAGCTAGAGCTAATGGTCCAAGCAGTGATTTAAATAATACAGTTTCTGTGTGATTATTTTGGTTCTGGGTGACCGAGACAAACAAGCCCTCCTTGCAACACTCATATGTTTGAATAGTTGGTACTTCATCAGTGAAACTGTTTGGAAAGGATAAGAAGGTAAGGTCTTATTGGAGTTGCTGTGTTAGTGGGGTAGGCTTTGACATTTCCCAGTTAGTTCACTCTTTCTGTTTCATGCATGTGGATCAGATGCAAACTCTCAGTTACTAATCCAGCACCTGCCTACCTGACTGCTACCATGCCATGGAATTCCATGATATCAAAAAGCTTCCCCACAGAGAAGGAAATGATCAAGTGAAGAAGGTACCTATAACATAGAAAAAAAAGAAAGCTCTCTCTCTCTCTCTCTCTCTCTCTCTCTCTCACACACACACACACACACACACACACACACACACACAGGAAATTAGGGGAGACTAATGTGGAAAGAAGAGGAAAGGAGAGAACAGAAAATTAGAGGGCGTGGGAGGTGGGGAGGTGAACATGGTCAGAAGTCATAATATACTTGAACAAAATTGTCGTTATGAAACCAAGCACTTTGTGCAATGCATTTAAAAGTATTAAATTTATTAAAACAATAAAAGCCTGGCAATGTATTTGACTTACAATTAGATTAGATTTGATGAGTTAGGTAATATACTAGATGCTTGTTGATTGAATAGTTGTGTTTCTTTTGAGACAGTCCTGGGCTTTGGAAGATAGCCTGATCAGCTTAGTTAGTACATATATTATTATACCAGATTCTCTGCACAGCGATTGTTTCACCATTTCTTCCAAACTATTATTGCATTATTAAGTAGTCATTATTTATGTATGTCTGGCAATTACAAAATGGTTCATCCAGCCAGGTGCTAGAAAATAAACAAGACAGAATTTTATACTGCTAATCCATGAGAATTAAAATGGATTGGTGATTAGGGGGCTCACAAATATCTGCTAATTATTCTGTTATATTAGCACCTGACAAATAAAATATATGTACAGCTTGCCATCTTTCAGTGTTGTGTGCTATTTTGGCTCATACTCTATCTCAAAATAATCTTTATTTTGCTTTCATCTGTGACATAAGAACTGCCCACAGGAAGGCTATAATACTTCTTGTTATTAGGAAATAGGGCATGTGGCAGTGATAGAATTGTATTTTGCTTGTAGATGCCTCCCATATCTGAAATATGGATTATCCAGGCACTTCATCTATAGCATATATAGCATCCTTTATTGTGTCGTGAGAAAGATTGTAAGTGCCTATTACCTGCGAAAGTGAAGTTCTCAGGGACAGAGGGCACAGGAGAACTGTTGGCTCATATCTGATGTCAGATGCCATCAGATGGAACAATGGTGCAGCTAGAAATGGAAAGAGTTGTTTTAGGAAGTGACCCTTTCTTCTATTATTAGAAGCAGGTCATTGATGATAATAACAATACTATTTTGTCCTTGTTTGGGTCTACTGGGGGCCCATGTACACTGAAATAGCATAAAATCCCATTGCATCAAAACAGTGGGATCTCTCCCCTTTTGAGTAACTCCAATTCTTATTTTTCTAGAAATTTAGCTTACTCTTTGATTTTAGAAAAGTTATGCTTCCAATTTCTGTTTAAAAACTCAAAGTAGTAACAGACCAGTCAACTAAGCAACCATACCATTTCTTTTTAAATTATGCTTAGAAACAGTGCTTAGGGTGCCAACCTCATATGCTTCCTAAGTTTGGATATGGTTCCTACACTAGGTTGCTGAGGAATTTTTTTCAAGTTCCTTCTTATTGCTGTTCCTGTTTCTTGTCTTTAAATGGAGGAACAATAGCTTTTGCATTGTAGGATTTTTATAAAGTTGATGCATGTTACAAGAGAGATGCTTAAGACTACATTGCATGTAATCAATGCTGTCAAGTTAAAAATGAATAAGTAAGGTGGCCAGCTTTCTTCTGTTCATGACACAATACCTAAATTTCCTCTTTTGTTAAATTTCTTATAAAATTTTGACTTTTGGAGACATGGCAAAAATTAAGTAAATATGCTTACTAGTGCCATGTATAAACTCTTAAAATAGACCTATTCATTTAAATCAAAGGATAGGATTGAAGAGAGGGTTAAAAATAGTCCACTTGGTAGAATAAGATTATGGGAAAATGATATCAATCTAGAATATTCTATTGTTATCTAATTTTAATTTGTCCTTGAACAAAGTAAAATCCAGAGTGTGGAAACCATGTGGAAGCCACAGGAGGATGTCAGGAATCTCTCACTCTGTCACTCTTTGCTTATTCCCTTGAAATAGGAACTCTCCCTCAGCCAGAAGTTCATCATTTCAACTAGACTGGCTGGCAGTGAATTCCCAGGATTCGCTTAAAGTCCTAACTAAATACATAGGCAGCCCTATATTGTATTTAAAATGGGTGTTGGAGATTTGAACCCAGGTTCTTATTCTTTCAGATAAGAGCTCCCACCCACTGAGCTATCATCTCAGTTCTCCAAATTCAAAGTCAGATTTCTATGTACAGTCAATTGTTTCTTCAATATGTCATGCTTCTCTGCCTCCTTTCTACCAACTTGCCTGCTTTTCAGAAGACTTATTTAGAGGCATGCTGTATCAATAAATTTTTCCCACCAGTATGTTTTGTGACCAAAAAGATATTTAACATACAGAAACAAAGTGGGCTAAGATTACACATAATAGACAAATTAAATTTTGGGATCCCATACAAGGGCAGCAAGAGGGCCCATATGGAAAAGGCACATACAGCCAAGACTGATGTCCTGACTTACACTCCTTGGTTCCACAGTGTGAGAAGAGAGCCAACTTCCAGAAGTTGTCACCTGATTTCCATATACACACCATGGCACATGCATCTACTCCCCTAAATATAAATAAATGTGAAAAATGCTATTCTTATTTAATTATTTTTTAATCCCAAGGAGATGCCTTCTATGAATTTCATTTTCAGAAAATCACTATCTATAAAATGTTGGCATAGTCACCTGTCTTGGTTCCAGAGAACTGTTTCTCTCTTTTATAGATTAACTAAGGCGTAGTAATTGGTTGAAACAAGGAAACAGAATATTTAAGGCAAGTTTGTTAGACATGATCAAATGGGTTAGTACAGAAGCACAACAGGCAGATAAAGATGCTGAAGGTGGGAATACAGGTGACCAAACATCAAATCTGAAGTTATTCTCTAGTTTTTCTGGGACACATCCCATGTTTTGCCAAAGTATGATTTGCTTGAATTATATTTGATCTAAAGTCCTATAGTACTCTTGAAGTCAGGATGGTAACATTGATGCTGACCTATAGGAATTAGCTCAGGCTTAATTTGTTTCTTGCACATTTAATTCCTGTCCTTAATTTACCGTCCAGTCACATGGCCCTACAATATAAGTTTAAGGCAATAGTGTTCAACTGTTGTGTTTCTGTCCCCTATGGCGACATTTGATAATGCCCAGATATGTGGGTTGTCATAATGGCATTGGATTGAATGTCACTGGCATTTACTAGGTATAGGCAGGGGTACTGATAGATATGGTACAGAACACCAAAGACAATGCCTGGTGACATAGAATAATATAGCCCCAAATGTTGCTAGTGTTGAAGAAGAGGAAAACTTTCTATCATTCCCCTCTCTCTGCTAGGTGTTCCTTTGAGAAGTGATTAGCTGTTAAGTGGCATACCATCTCTGTGTTATTACCATCATGGAGTCACCTGCTTTTTATTTTCTTGTCCATGATAGACTATGTCCTTCCTACAGTGTAAGCTAAAACAATTCTCCAAGTTGCTACTGTTCTATACTTTGTCATGGTAGTGATGAAGGAAACTAAGATATGAAATTGGTACCAAGAAGTAGTGCTGCTGGGATGAACCTATGAACCCTCCTTGGCATTTAGATCATGTCCCTTGGAGAAACGTGGAAATGTTTTGGGGGTGTGGCTTAGACAAGTCCTAGAATGGTGTAAGACGAGCTCCATAGGAAATTATGATTTGAATTCAGAGGCACATGCAAACAACACAACTATGAACAGTTTGGAACTGATACCAGGATACAGAGGGGAAAAAGGAAGGAGTCAACTGGGAATTGCACTGGAAGCTATTCATGGTATAGTCAGGTGAGTATTGTGCCTTTGTTCTGTGTCCTAAGAATTTGAATGGAGGCGAATTCTAAAGCATTGGGCTAATTCATTTGGTAGAGGATCTGTCAAGGCAGAACAGCATTGGACGATGTCAGTTACTTTTCTCAATACTGTAGACAAGTGCCCAACAAAAGCATTTTAAGGAAGGAAGAGTTTATTTTGGCTTATGGTTTAAGAGTATAACATCCATTGAGGCAGAAAGGCAATCAGTGGGAGTGTGAGGTTCCTGATCACATCGTATGTAAAGTTCAGGTTGCAGAGAAAGATGACTACTAGTACTCAGCTGACTGATTGTCTCTCTTTTCCTATTTTAGTCAATGCTGAGCCACAGTCATTGGATAACATCACCTATATTTAGGGTGGGTCATCTCTCTTCAGTAATTTTTTGCTATAAACTTACCCACATGCTCACACACATACATACTCATCATGCATGCCACAGCATGGTCGCTCTTGCTTGCCTGCAATGAGACTTACAATGATATTTCAAGCAAAATGTGGAACAGAAAGAAGTAAAGAAAAATACAGTTTGGAAAATACAGGACCGTGAATAGGTCAAAGCTGTGGACAAAGTGGGCAGGTAGAATGAATTGTTAAAATGTTTAATGCCCTGAAGGAGAACTTTGTAGTGGGAAACAGAGAAGGTGTTTTGAGGGTAAGACTCCAACCATCAGGATATTTGTGTGTAACTCTAAATTCATGTTAAAATCTTACATTTGAAAAAAAGAATCTCTGAACTTAGCCTCCATGAGCCTTATAATAGCAGGTCGCCTAGGGACCATGTTTTCCAGACAGAGAGAGAGAATGTTGTACCTGCGGTTCAAGGGGACCAGGCTCCAATCCCCAGATAGTGGCAGAACTTTGCATTGTCCATATGGCTGATTTTTTATGGTTTTGAGAGGTAAGAATGAGTGACTCCTGGAGACTTGCACCAAAGTTCCAGAAAACTGATGAGACTGGGCGATAGCCAACAGAACTGGCTTCTCCTCATGAGCTTCTGAGGAAGCCACACATAAAGCTGTGAGTTTTATAGTGTGTAGTGGAGATTTCCAAAATGTGGGACTCTGTCCGGGAATGCTGTAGATACCAAATGGAGTTTACATGCCCCACAGGAAACAGGGCTCAAAAGTTAGGGCAACTCATGTCTGGTGGAGATAAGAGGATACCAAAATGAAAAGTCCCAGAAGCTGGACATAAAGGTTTCGGTCTTCATCTGGTCTTATTTTTCTTTGCTTTGTCCTCTTTCCTCCATTTTGGAATATAAATATTTACCCGGCACCACTATATATTGCAAGTGTGTAACTTTGTTTTAACAGGTCTCATAGCTAAGAGTGCCAGAACAAAAACACAGTTATCATCTTAAAGGGAGTAAGAGATAGTTTGTTCTACAGCTATTTTTAGTTACCATGTCCCAGGAACACAGATTTAGCTTACCACAAGTAATATTTCAACATGGAAGTAAGTTCATGAAGAACCAAGAAAGTCACAAATCAAATCACTTTTAAAATACATCAATGGGTACATCAAAGGGGCAGTTACAGCAAGATAGTGACGGTTTTCTATAGACTGGATATGCTAGCTGATGACATTATAAGCTTTTTGATTAGTGGAAATTTCTGGTCTAAGTTATAGATTCCAGAGGGGTTTTTTTATTGATTAGTCTCTTAGCGTATTAGTTTTGACACAGAGATGGCCCAGAAATGGCTGTTCTTGGGGGCTAAAGCTTGCCTAAGATAAGGTAATTAGCTTCTAGACTGCAACATTTCAGTCTCTCTGTAGTACTATAGTTCTAATCAATCAATAAGTCTCTGTAGACACAGCTTCTTTCTGGCAGTTTTTGTTCATGAGAGATTGTTCTAGTCTCTGAGACCATGCACATGTCTTGTGGACAGTGTTGGATCTGTTAAGACCTAGACAGGTTTTGGAGGTAAACTAAATGCATCGTCATTATTGTATGGCTATGAGTATTTGATAGAAGTGTATTGTCATGGATAAAGTGATGTGTTTGGTTGTCAGGTTGGCAAACATTATCCTGTGATAATCTCATTAATTTGAGTAAATATTTAATCACCTACAACACACATTCTAGGTATGTTTTGGGGACATTTAACAGACAGGTTTAACTGAAGAGGGAAGATCCACCCTGAATGTGGATGGGACTATGCCACAGGCTGGAAGTCCTTGACTGGATAAAAGAAAAACTGAGAAAGTCAGTCTAGCCTGCCACTTTTAAATATGATGAGATGTGAGGTGTTGAGGAATTGCAACCACATGCTGCTGCCTCCACGAAGCTAGCTGTTGTCATGACTTTTCTGCTGCTGTGGATTATGTCCCCTTGAACTGTGAGCCCAACAGTACTGCTTTCATAAGAAAAAGATTTTGAAAACAGCTGAGAAATTATGTTGTAAACGGTGTTCCCGTCTGTAAGTCTTTGTACTGAAAGTCTTCTTTGCCTGGCCATTCTTCTTCCGTCTCTCCCCACACCATTCAGCTGCTAGTTCTTTTGTGCCATTAAGATTTTGGGTTGAGTGACATCACCTTAGATGTCCTTCCCTGGTGGTTCTGCTCAATTTAAGCATTATGCCCTTAGTGACTATGTGTTGAATCTTCTTTTCTGTCTTTCTTTTTCTCATGGCACTTAGCCCTGTGAATTATGAGCTGATCAACAGAGATATGTGCTTTATAAATCACACATTTGGCTTTTCATAAAGCGAAGAAATTACAACTACATTTGAATTTTTGATATGTCTTCTGTTTATTGCCATTTCAGTGCAGAAAAGCCTTCAGACACGCAAACCCCCTTTTGCTTGTTGAAAAATGCAAAATCATTGTGCGGCAGTAATTAATTTTTTTTGCTTTCCCCTAATTAAATTTGTGTAAAGAATGAGGAAAGGGCTTTATCATCCACAAGAGAAGCGAGTTTCTCACACCTGACTTCCATCATTCTGAGTAACTACTTCATTAGGACTGAGGCAAGCCCAGTGACACATCATTAATTTTCATGGATATAATCTGGGAAGCCAAATGTTTGTAGAAGGGGAGTCTGGCAAGAATGGCATAAATGTATTAGCACTTATTAAAAATAAACTGCAAGTCTGTTTTCATGCTGCCTCTGTCACATTATGAATCAAATGTAAGCATTATAAAATACACAAGTCATCATGTGTTACAGATGGGAATATAGATACAATGTTCATCCTTGAACAGTCTGCATCTTTTATACTCTTGAAATTTCAAATTATTGTAAAGAAACCAAATAAAGCTCTAAAAATATTTATGCTCTCTCTTACCATCTATTAATATATTGCTATTTTTAATAGGAAACATGAGATATGAGGATGTGCATACTAAGTGAGAATAAAATCATCTTCATAATCATAATTCTATGATAGCTTTTAAATGTATGTGTCTCCATGTTTTAAAAGCAATCTTATAAATCAAAAAGCAAAAGAATTATTGGCAAATTTCCAATTTCTCCCAATTAGCCAACTTTGGAGGAAATATTTTAAATATCTTTGAATTTTTCATGCTTTCTGGGACATCGAAATCAAGGAATATCAGTAACCATTTGAAAATTAAGAGATATTTAAAACAATTGCTTCAAATTAAAATTTTTTTTGGTAATCTGTAAATTATTTCTGCTATCTTAACTAAAACTGACATTGCAACATTGAGATACCTCTCTTTTGGAGACCAAACACTTTCTTTCTTACTCTTTCTTCAAGACCATAGTGTGCCCATGTAGCTGGATCCCTTGTTTGTACCAATGTGTAGTCTGGAAATAGAAGTTGGATTAGCGATAGGATGTGTGTGATTTGAAATAAATTCAGTGGAAAGACATTATGTTTTATAATTCCAACTACATCCACATCCTGGATCTGCCAATTACTACCTGACTTAATTACTTTTCTACTGCTGTGATAAGACATCATTACCAAGGTAACTTATGGAACAAAAAGTTTATTGGAGCTTACAGTTCTAGAGGGTGAGTCCATGACCCTTTTGATGGGAAGCACGGTAACAGATAGTCATGGTCCCATGGTCCCCCCTCCCTATCTACCTTTTCCCATGGTCCCTGTGTTCCCAATTTACTCAGGAGATCTTGTCTTTTTCTACTTTCCATGTAGATTAAATCCATGTATGTCTCTCTTAGGGTCCTCATTGTTGTCTAGGTTCTCAGGATTATGAATTGTATGCTGGTTTTCTTTCTTTTATGTCTAAAAGCCACTTATGAGTGACTAGATATGGTATTTGTCTTTCCGGGTTTGGGTTACCTCACTCAATATGACGTTTTATAGATTCATCCATTTGCCTGCAAAATTCAAGGTGTCATTATTTTTTTCTCCTGTGTAGTACTCCATTGTGTAAATGTACCACATTTTCCTTATCCATTCTTCAGTCAAGGGACATTAAGGTTGTTTCCAGGTTCTGGCTATGACAAACAATGCTGCTATGAACATAGTTGAGCACATGTCCTTGTGATACAACTGAACATCCTTTGGGTATATACCCAAAAGTGGTATTTCTGGGTCTTAAGGAAGGTTGTTTTCTAATTTTCTGAGAAATCACCATATTGGTATCCAAAGGGGCTGTACCAGTTTGAATTTACACCAGCAATGCAGGAGTGTTCCCTTTACCCCACAACCACTCCAGCATAAGTTGTCATCACTGTTTTTGATCTTGGCCATTCTCACAGGTGTAAGAAGGAATCTCAAAGTTGTTTTGATTTACATTTCTCTGATGACTAAGGATGTTGGGCATTTTCTTAAGTGTCTTTTAAACCATGATTAAACATCACAGTATTCTCTCTAAACAAATTTGCTGAGTGGTATAAAGAGAAAGGAAACTCCCAAATTGGGACATGATCCCAAGTTTCTCATTGTATTCCAACAATGATGTCCTGTTTAAACAATGCAGGAAATGGGGTTCTAGGACAGGATATTATAAATTCGAAGTAGGTATCACAAGTAGAATACATGGAAGTCAGAGATATAGATTCAAATATTGTCGATTGATAGCTGAATGAACTTGGGCAAGTTATTTGACTTACTGGAATCTAATTTTCATTGTTGTATATGAATAATAATAATTACTCTGTCTAGACATGTTCTGAGAGTGACAAAGATCTTAATGGAGATAAAGGAAGCAAAATACATAACATAAACCACACAGGCAGTGAATGCTAATAACAATAATTAGTCTTAGAGTCTAGTAAGTTTGCCTCTATGAGAGCTGCTTTGAGGAATTCTAGTCTTATCCTGAGATTTTGCATCAGTAGAAAGTCACCAATATGAGTTTGTTTCAAGGGTGGAGTTGAATGAATGATGTCCACAGCTGATCTGAATACTGCCTTTGGTACATGTCGGTTTAGTTGTGGAAAACTATGGGTCATCCTCTATCAGGTTCATTTCTTAGCTTTTTGAACCAAGTAACTTGCTTGCATGATGACTAAGCTCCACCAGTATGCTCATTTTGTATTCTTATTAGCCTGTGGTCATGAACATGCTGCTGAAATATGATATTTATCAGAAAATATTTCAGGCTAATAGTGCAGTAATGAGAAATATACTAATATAGGCAAAGTCTTAGAGGGAGTGGGATAACTTAATCCTATGGCATTCTGTCACACGGTAAGTTATTCTTGTGTCTTCAGCACTCTACACGTTTTTTACTTTAATCTCAAGTAGCAGGAAACAACAATAACCTATCAAGGTTAATAGTAATCTTCAGTTTAGTTTCCTTGGACTCTGCTTGTTCCTTATATCCATCTCTCTTTACTTTGCTCAGTTCTTCCATTCATTTTCATCTCCCACTTTAGGTAAGCATTGATTCTTTTCTGCATTCTAAACATACACCTATGAGTGTTATCTGATTTTGCAACATAATATTAATACCCAATTATCAATCGTATAATATTTATATAATTATTAATTAATATTAATACCCAATTATTAATAATAACAATAATAAGAAAATATCTATTGTACTATCCCCAAATGAATCAGTTCAATGACATACAAAAGAATGGAAGTTTTATGAGATATATCTCTGCATTCAGGGATGAAATTCCTGATAGAAGACTGCAACTGGATGCCGTAGTCTTAGAATTGTATTTATTTGCTAGAGGTTATATAACAAAGAACCATGAGCCTAGTGGTTTCAAACATTGCATTCATTTATTGTCTGACAGTTCTGGAGGCTAGAAGCTTTCTCAAAGTATGTGTGGGGCCCTGCTGCTGCTGGAGTTACTACCAATGATGTATTCTAGATGGTCTCTTGATTAGCTTCTACTATTTTTCTTGATTTGAGACAGTTTTGCTTTTGATTGGAAAAAACATGTTAAAATTTGATTCCTAATGTAAAAGCATTGAATGGTGGTTATGCCATCTGGAAACGAGATGGTCATGACTATTTTGCCCTTATAAATGGAGTAATGTTTTTCCAGAGATGCTGTTTGAGCTCTTGAGTCTTTTTTTTCTTCATGGGAATGGGTTATTTACGAGAGATTGTTATAAAACAAGCACACCCTTGTGTTTACACCTTCACGTGTGCTCTCAACTGTTCTCATCCATGAGGCCCTCACAAGGCAAAGCTATGGCTGTGCTCTGAGACCTCTTAAGTGTGCAAGAAGCAAATATGATTTCTTTACAAAATCACCTAGGATCTGGAATTTTATTGCAGCAATGTAAACTATGGGACACAGCCTCACTTCTATTTTTTTTGGAATTATCTCCATGTTTGCACATGTTTGCGTGTGTTGTTATTCTTACATTTCTCTTTTGCCAAAGGACACCAGTAATACTGAATTATAGCCTACCCTAATGTAGTTGGAGACCCCTTGTTCATTTCCTAGCCACTCAGACCTGAATTATCACATAGAAACTATATTAATTACAACACTGTTTTGCCGATTAGCTTAGGCATATTTCTAGATAACTCTTACATTTTAAATTAATCCATTATTTTATTAATTTATGAATCTCCATGAGGTTTGTGGTTACCATCTTCCTGATGGTAGTCACAATGGGAACAGCTGGCTTAAGCTCCTACTGCTGTGAGCTTTCCAGTTATGATGGACTGCATCTTCTTTCCTTCCTTAAGATGCTTTTTGTGAGGTTGTTTTATCAGGGAAACAAAAACAGTAACTAAGACATTTTCCACATAGGGGAAGATGTGATGAACAAGTAAATAAATAGGCAATTTATGTAGATTATTTTAGGGCCATAAAAATATAGCCATTTGGAAGGCAATAATATAATATAGTACCTATTCTGTTGAGGGAGAGAGTAATGAATTAGGGAAACAAAATTCTCTTGAAAAAAAGGATCCAACCCTGAAGTAATTTTTGGTTGAATATTCTGAGGGATACCATACATTTATTTTTGTTATGCCATCCAATGGAGCCAAATTCTAAGTGCTGATAAAGGTACAAAGATTGGAAATTCAGGTGAGATATGTTTACAAAGCTGTGCTGTTTGATAAGATTTCAGTGTTTACAAATCTATCTCTGGGCTTACTCTTGCTTCACATGTTTCTTTTTAAATGTTCACTTCATCAGGGATTTTATTTTCTAGAAAGTTCTCTCTACCACCTTGTGCTCATTAACACAATTCATATTTTTCTTAACAGATGAATGACTATGTTTAGTAATTGTGTATTTTTAAGTTTTATCTCTAATACAAATACTGTTATTTAAATAGACACTGTTAATATTAATTGCATTTATTTTTTAGATACATCTAACTTTAGCACCTGGGAGATACTTGACTGTGCTAAATTGACAACTTTGTAAATAGAAACATTCAATCCAATTATTGCTGTGGATTTTTTACCTTTTTATTAGAGATAGGTTTAATATATTTGAGGGCACTACTAAACAATTAGGAGAGTTGTATTCATTTTTAACTATTGACACAAGTAGGAAAGCTTGTACTGCTCCATGGAACCAAAATAATAATTAAAAAATGGCCTTTATTTTATCTCTTGTTATCTGTTCATCCCAAAATGAGACCTCCGTTTTAAATATAGATTCGTCTCTTATAAAGAATCCAATTGTATTCCAATGAAAACCAAGAGAAAAAGAATTCTCTCTCAGATCTGTTTATCTTAGGAAACATCTTTGGAACTATGCTTTGAAAAGATCGATGACAATTTTGAGGAAGAATGCACAGCTGTGTGGCCAACTGTGTTGCTGATCTTTGAATCTGAATGCCCCTCTAGGTTCCATCTGGGGCTGACATTAACTTGACCTTCTCAGAACAAGAGGTTAATTTCTGGAGCATTCAAATTACAGAGATGAATTGGAAAGCTGCTTATAATTAAGATGCCCTCTGGCTTTGCATCTGGGCTGGAGGACAGCAGACGTTAATTGTGGCAATCCATTCTCTCCCAGGGATGACTGAGGTCTGCACTTTCAAGCTTGATCAATTTCTCTGTGGGTTGAGCTTCTCTCCCACGCAGTTGGGGAATGAATTGCTGACTCTAGAAACACAGTGTTCCCTTTCACCTGAGATGAAAAAGTCAACCAAACCATCTTACTGAAGTGTCTAACAAATTTATTTCTTCTAATAAAATGTCGACAAGAAGCTCTTGCTTGCAACATTAATCATTTCATTTAATAGCTCTCCAACCATTTTCATTATATGGGGTTAAACATTCTTGTTGTTGTTTTGTCTTTAAATCAGGGTATTTGACTGTATATGTTGGTCCCCAAACTTATTTTTCCAAGATTCCACTGCTACAGGTGTATGCCATCAAATGGCAAGACTGTATTTTTATTCTAGATTTGTTTATTTTTGGTGTGTGTGTGTGTGTGTGTGTGTGTGTGTGTGTGTGTGTACTATGTTCATGAAGATGCTCAAGGAGGAAGAAGAGGGTATTGGGTCTACCGAAACTGGAGTTATAGGCAGTTGTGTGTAGCTTGATGTGGGTATTGGGTTCCAAATCTAGGTTCCAAATCTGCAAGGCTCAGCAAGTTCTCTTAATTGCTCTTCCCAGACCTAACAACATAGGGTACTTTCTTTGTCTCCATTTGTGAGTAACTTGGCTTATTGCATAATGTTTTCGGGATACACAGTAGGTGTTTTTTTCAGAAGCAAGATTTGAAGATGAGTCATTTTTCTGAAGCAGTGGGTTTGAGGTCACTATGTGCTCCCTTTTTTTTCCTGGAGAAGTTTGAAAGAAACCGTTGCACTTTTCAGAAATAGGTGTTGTTCTTGGTGATTTAATTCTATAGCAACCTATGATATCAGTGCAAGTAATACGTTGGTACGAGAGGGACAGTGGGATTCAAGTATTTAAAGAGACTTAGATAAGGTCAGTCAGTTGACAAGTGATATACAGTTTGTGTTCTTCACCTACCTAAAGTTCTTATTCTCTGAGTGGAAATAACTTCTGTGCTTTTCTGCAGGAATGTATTGCAGTATTGCATAGGGAAGAGAAATAGAGCTGGGTATTGTTGTTTCACTGTTAGCTTTTACAGAGGAGGTCCTAGATTAGTTCTGATCTCACCATGTCAGAAGGAACCAAGGGAATCCATTATAAAGTTCTATCTTATAATTGCTGGGTGGACCTGGAAAACTACCTTTATTTCTAAGCTCTATAGTTAATTCTGATGAACAACTGTGGCCACAATCATTGTTATAGATAGGCAATTCAGCTATAAAAGAATTGGGCAAGTAGAGGGAACATAAAAATTATACTATGGCTATTTGGTATTGTCTTTTAAACGATATATGAACCAAGGGTCTCGATACTCTTTGTTTATTCCCTCTGAAATAAAATTAAAATAAATAAATAAACTTCAGAGTTGGTTAAAGGATGTTGATGTTGATTTAATTAGCTCACTTCCTAGAACCTTATTAATCTGTTTTGGTTGCCTCTGACATTTGCAGTTACAAAGTTCTAGCACTTTCACAACTTGTGATTTATTGCTAGCTATAACACAAGTGACCATGAAATGCCCCAATGAGTGACTTGTCATCTGGACTGGCTGCAGAGCCTTTTCAGTTCCAGAAAACTGTCCCAGCCTCATGCATTGTGTTATGTTTCAGGGTCTGATGGACTGAGGCGTAGCCTGGCCTTATTCCTTCTGGACTTCTTGACCTCTTCCTCCTCCTCTTCCTCTCATGGACATCCCATCCAAGGAGTACAACATGTGAGTATTACTTATAAAAATTGGAGTGAACAGCATCTTTATTGAATGAAACCATGTAGGTAAAAGGATGCAGATCTTTGTCCACATTTTCATATAGTAGCTACAGGTTGTACAATGGGAATATTATGATTTTAGAATAGGAATATTATTTAAATTTTTATATGTTCATATTATGTGCCACAGAGCCCCCTTTTTCTTTTTTGTATTATAGATGGTATTATATAGTATTGTTATATATTAAAATTACAATTAATTTAAAGTGAGTAGTAAAATTATATAAAGTGGTTTTGAATATTTTAAATTATATTTCTGGCAGTTGAATAAGTATTATCTCTTTTGGAAAGCCAGAGATGTTATAAATTCAAACAAAATTGTTTGAAGTCAAAAATGCTAACCTGATGTCACATTATAGTGAACAGCTGACAGGAAATTTCCTGAGGTTTTCGTTTCCCTATCTTATAGTCCTTCTCTCATGGCTTGCTCACTTCACGTCCATAACCGGCCCTGGGTAGTGCTGTCAATCAGAAAATCACACTGATAACATCCTTTAGCCCACTGTTCTTTCTTTTCTGAATGTTAGAAGAAAGAGGGCAATATTGGGGAAACTCTGGAGGGAATGAAGAAGCCTTCAGCCTGGGGTGCTGGTTCTGTGACAGGACTCCCCGTGTATCCTCACCTCTGTGCATCCCCTGATTTCCTCATTTGTGGAATATTAGCAGCGCAAGAAGAACACTGGGTTCGTTTACGTCAGTGATCTTCAGTGCGATCCTGGTAAAAGCAGCCTCAGTACCATCAGGAAACCTCTTAGGAGTTGAGATTCCCTTCGCCACTGACTGTTTCAGAAACTGTGAGACCTAGAGTCTGCTTTAACAAGCTCTTCGGGGGATTCAGCTACAAGCTAGATTTTTGAGAGGCATTGGGGGAAAGTTATCTTAGTATCCTATCTACTTATAGCATCCCATCAGGCTGTTGCTGATTCTCAAATAATTACAATTTGATAAATATTTCAGCTGTAAATAAAATACAGTAATTTATTTTATCTAGATAACCAGATGGCACATTGACCTTGATTATCATTGTATTGGATAAGTACACAGGTATCAGTTAATAAGTGTTCCTACTTGGTCTAAGTCGAGAAAACTTAGGGAGAAACCATGGAATGTAAGAGGTGGACGTCAGTTGAGCTAAGGATGCTAGAGCTCAATGACTTTGTGAACTTGACCTAATCTTTTTCATAAAAGAAAGGTTTGGAAATGCTTGAATCCCAAGTTGCCAACAATCATTGCATTTTATTATTTCGTGGCTTATAGCCAATGCCAAATAGCTACCAGAGCAACTAAATTGATTTTACACCTGTGTGCACACGCAAAACAGCAATTAGGAAACACCGTGTAGCAAATTTGACATGTATAAAATTATAGAACCAATTACTTTCTACAAGTCAACTCATGACAGTCATTTCAAACAAAGCAGCTCCTGGAATCTGTTCCTTAAGGACCCAGTTGACAGAATGTCGGTGAATTTAAGCTTTGTTTCACTGTCTGCAAATCAGATTTGAGAGGATGAGCTGAGAGAATACACAGGAGATGTTAATTTAAATTAAATGTTTGCAATTTTAAGGGTTACTTCCTTTAAAGAGAGAGATCGGATAACTAGTTTCTGTTGTCTAGTGGGATTCAGTGGAAGGAATGAGAATGTTATGAGGAATGATAGAGTATCTTTTTTTCCTATTTCCTGATAGTGTTTATTACTTGTATGCTTTGGGGGGGGGGGGGAAATTACAGAGTCCCGTGAACCTTATTTGCAAATCTATTAAATAGATATATTAGCATTTAGAACCTCCCCCAAACAAAGAACCTTTTCCATGAAAATCTTGAAGCCCCTCTCCCCAACACAAATATATGAAGTAAATAGAAAAACATTGATCTGCAAGGGATTCATTTTCAAAGCCTTTAAACAAGACACTGCTTATTGAAGTAGTAGAAAAAACCCTTATAGTGTCCATCCCACTTTCAATGTCATTGTTAAAAACACTGGCGGCAGAAGGGGGGTGTTGAGCACAGGGAAATGGACATGGCAAGAGTTGGACTGGGGTACAGGAGGGGTGAAAATGTAAATACAGAATTTATGATGAAAATTCCCCCCAAAATAAAAACTTTAAATTAAGAAAATAGTGAAGGCAGATAGTACTTATAGAATCTGATTAGGAATCTCCACTTTGGCCCATAAAGCAATGTTTGCTACAGAATTGTGTTCTGGCCGTAAGGAAGCAGAAAAGAGGATGCAATATATCATTGATTTTGAAATGCTAGTGTCCTTCACAGTAGCCTCAAAAACCTACTTTAGAATAAACCTCACCAAGGAAGCAAAACTCAATCACAGTTTCAATGCAATACCTATAAAAATTCCAATGTCATTCTTCACAATATTTTAAAAAATATTAAATTTTATACAGGAACGTAAAAACCTCTGGCTATCTAAAGCAATTCTGGATTAAAAAAAAAAAAAACATCCAATGGAGGAGATATCAGAATACCCGACTTCAAGTTATATAACAGAGCCAGTAACAAAAGCAGCATGCTACAAGCACAAAAACAGATACATAGATCAGGTGAATATAATAGATGACTAAAAAATAAACACATGTAAATATATACCTGATTTTTGACAAGCATTCATATATATATATATATATATATAAAATTAAGAACCATCTTCAACAAATGGTACTGCAAACTTTGGTTATAGATATGTAGATGACTGAAATTAGGTCCTTATCTATCTTTTATTCTGTACAAAAATTATTTCTAAATATATCAAAGACCTAATGTGAAACCACAAACTCTGAAATTGTCAGAGGAAAATTAGAGAAAAAAAGTCAAGATTCTAGAAACAGGCAGAACTTTCTGAAAATGAATTACACAAAAAAATAAAATCAAATAAGTGTTAAATATGATTAGTGGACCTAAAAACAATGTTCTCTGATGCTTGTTAAAGGGACTGTTGAGATAAAGCTGTTAAATAGTGTCTTCTGGACATGAAAAGCCTGCTGCCTTTATGAATTTACAGTAGCTCTAGATGAGTGAACAAGATCTGCATGAGATCAAGCTAGTCAATATTCTATCTTGGATGGAAGTGGGAATGACAAAACTGTACCCCCTTCTGGGGATTTGAAAGAAAATGGCACTCAAAGCAAGTGGCACTATTAAGAGGTATGGCCTTGATGGAGTGGGTGTTTTCTTGTTGGAGGAAGTATGTCACTGTGCAGGCAGGCGTTGAGGTCTCATATATGCTCAAGATACCGTCCAGTGTCATAGTCTACTTCCTGTTGCCTACAAGATGCAATAGCACTCTCAGCACCAGCACCATGCCTGCCTGTATGCTACCATGTCCCACCATAATGATAATGGACTAAACCTCTGAACTGTAAGCAAGCCAATGCAATTAAATGTTTTCCTTTATAAGAGGTGTCATGATTATGGTGTCTCTTCACAGTGATAGAAACCCTAACTAACACAGAACTTGGTACTGTGGCTGGGGTATTGCTGTGATAAGCTCTGACCATGTTTTGTTTTGGAGGAATTTGAACTTTTGTGCTTTGGGTTACGAAAGCAGTGGGAATCCTTTAATCACTGCTTAATGCGCTGTACTAATAGGGACACAGAAAACAGTGGTGCTGAATGTGATTTGATAAGCTGTGGGGGCCTTGTTCAAGAAGTTTCAAAGAAGAGTATTACTATGTGACCTAGAAATCCTTCTAGTGATATTCTGGAAAAGAATGTTACTGTTTTTTTTTTTCCTTGTCTAAAGAGGCTGCCTGAGGCTAAAGTGAAGAGTTTTGAATTAGTTTTTATTGGCAGAGAAAATCACAAAACAGCTTTGTATAGACTCTGTCATGAGGTTATTAGTATTAATTCTGAGGAAAATTTATAATGAAAAGGATCAAAGCAAGCACATAAAAATTAAAAAAAAATCATAGATTGAAAAAAGGGGCACCAGGAAGTGGAATAGACTTAAATCCTTTGATCAAGAAGATAAATAGACTAAGAGAAACTAAGAAATGGAATCAAGAGAGTAGTGACCTCATGTCAAGATCCATCCAGCTAAATTTCCCATTTGTGAAAAGGAACTAAAAAAAAAATTTAAAGCTAGTGTGGAGGTACCCACCTTTTTATCTCAGCACTGGAAGGCAAGGCAAACAGGCAGGATTTGGAGTTTGAGGCTAGCTTTGTTTAATAGAGCAAGTTTCAAAATAGTCAAGCTTGGGTAATGAAAGACAGAAAGTTGGTAAAGATGTAATGAATGAGGGAGCGCTATGTTCCAACTCCAGCAAAGAGCAGAACTTGGCCTATTTCAGCCACGTGGTACTTGAATTAAGGATAGAAGAAAGGGGCTGTGGAATTTGCCTCTGTGACTAAGGAAAGTTGCTGTAGCCAGGCATGTGTCCAGAGTGTCCATGAATGTAGGCCTAGAGGAGTCACTGCATGAAACTCTGAAGCTGAAGACCCCAAGATGTTAGAGACGCCAGAGCTGTGAGGACACCCACCGAAGAGAACTGCTGATGGAGTGGGGCCAGTCCAGTAGAAAGTTTGGTGCGGCCAGCAAACCTGAAAGAAGTTGGGTGTCTGAAGAGTATTTTGACATCTGATGCGGAGATAGCGTTTGGAGTTTGCCCAGCTGGTTTTCAGTCTTCCTTTTGTCTAGTATTTCCTCACTATGCTCCCTTACTGTGCGCTGAACTGAGCCTGAGCATATAGAAGGCTGGAGTGGCCAAGTTAGCACAAAAGAAAGTGACAGAAAAAGATGCAGTTGGCGCCAAAAGCATAAGAGCTACGCCAAAAGCATGACAACTACACCAAAAGCGTGACAGTTAGAAAAAGGCACGAAATAAAAAAAAAAAAAAAAAAAAAAAAGTTGCAAAGCCTGTGAAGAAAAATCCCAGCCAAGATGGTGCTGAAGGGGAGCAAGGCGGGAAGAGATCTGACTTATTTACAAAAAGATGATTGGAGTTATAGATGGGGTAAGATGACATAAAGTGCCTGATGCCCTCGTGATCCCCATTAGAAGCAATGGGAGCCGCGGCTCATGCAGATGTGACTGCTGTTGTGATTGGCTAATTTTTCTTCCACTTCTTCTGGGATTCGTGGGTTTTTGCTTTATAAGTTGCATACTGTAAGGAAATAAATGAACTCCTGCTTGACTCGACTCCCTGATACATCTGATTGTCTCCATCCCCGGGATCTGTGTGGGGAGCATGCAATTCCTCTCCTCAGCCAGGGCCAGGCTTGGGCAGCTGCCTCAATTCTTCAGAGAGGTCTACAGAAGAACCCCACACCTTATCCAAGGTTTGGAAGTGTAATATATATCCTGTGCCATTATATGTTGAAAGTATGTGATCCATTTCTTGATTTCAATTTTTATAGGGTATCAGTTAAGATTGTATGAATCTCAGAACAGTCTTTGAACTTTAGACTTTTAACAAGTTTGGGGACATTTAAAATGGAAATGAATGCATTTTTGTATTATGATATGGTTACAAGTCTTTGGAACCACGGTATGGAACGTGGTGGCAAAGAAAATGGCACCCAAAGGGATTGGCACTATTAGGAGGTGTGGCCTTATTAGAGGAAGTGTGTCACTGTACAGACAACTTTTAGGTCTCATATATTCTCAAAATACCATGTAGTGTCACATTCTACTTTCCGTTGCCTGCAAACTATAACACTTGTAGCTTCAGCACCATGTCTTCTTGCAGGCTACCATGTCCCACTATGATGAAAATAGATTGAACCTCTGAATTGTGATGTGAATTCCTCTCCTGTGATTACCATTGATTAATAAAGGAAACTGGGGCCTATAGCAAGACAGAACTTAATTAGGTGGGGAAAACTAAACTGAATGCTGGGAAGAAGAAGGCAGAGTTAGAGAGAACCATGGAACTGCAGCTGGAGACAGACACGCCAAAACTTGCTGGTAGGTCACGACATCATGGTGATGCACAAATTAAATGGACATGGGTTAAATTAATATGTAAAAGTTAGCAAATAAGAAGCTAGAGCTAGTGGGCCAAACAGTGATTTAAATAATATAGTTTCTGTGTGATTATTTTGGGGTTGGGCAGCCGGGAAATGAACAAGTGGCCCTCATCACAACAGAATTATAAGAGAGTCACCACAATTAAATGTTTTCCTTTATAAGTGTCACCGTGTTCATTGTGTCTCTTCAAAGTGATAGAAATCCTAAGACACCCCTAGTTCAGAGGAGTGACAACAGCATTGGAAGAGAGGGTCAGTTTTTTTTCCTTTTTTTTTGGTTTTTCGAGACAGGGTTTCCCTGTAGTTTCTAGAGCCTGTCCTGGAACTAGCTCTTGTAGACCAGGCTGGCCTCGAACTCAGAGATCTGCCTGCCTATGCCTCCCAAGTGCTGGGATTAAAGGCGTGCGCCACCACCGCCCAGCCGAGGGTCAGTTTTCTTTAGAGATAGGACTTCTTATAGGTTGCCCATGCTTCAGTGGGTATCCCTCTACTCAAACAAACACACAGCTCTAATTTACCTCAGAGGATTATGAAGAGAAAGCAAGAAAAGGATGCAAAGTTGGGAGAGGAATATGACAGTTCTGGAAGAAGCTGGAAGAGAAGTGGAGTGGTCATGAATAAAATACATTCTATACATAATGAACTTCTTTAAGAACAGATAAATATAAAAATATTTTATAAAGCTTCTTCACATTAAAAGGAAATAAACTAAATGATAGACTTCAGAATGGGAGAAAAAATTGCTAATTATTCATTTGACAGGGAATTAATATCTAACGAACAAAAAAAGTTAAAATAGAAAAGCCTCAATTCCAAAAAACCGAGAATGCTTATATATTCTGTGAGGAAATACAAATTAGTTCAACCACTATGGGAACCAGTATGAGGTTCCTCAAAAAAACTAAATATAGATCTATCAGATGACCCAGCATTACCCCTTCTGAGCCCTAGAAGGAAGGATGCAATATAAATGTTTCATTTAGCGTGGGGCATTCTGCAGGTTCTCAGTTCTTTACCTAGGTCAGTTTTGGTCTCTGTGTTAATCAAACCAAAGCTTCTCTGATGAGGGTTGTGAGGTATGTTAATCTATAGATATAAGAATAGACTTTTCAAACATGGTGACATACACCTTTAATCCCAGCAATCAGGAGGACAGGGATAGGCAGATCTCTGAGTTATAAAACCAACCTGGTCTACATAGTGAGTTTCAGGATAGCCTAAAGATATTGTGATATTCTGCCTTCAAAAGCAAGCAAGCAAACAAACAAACAAAATACATGGCATTGACAACAATAGCAAAAACCAATAAATCATTAGATATAAATTTCATATATTCATTTATCATAATGACTGGAGTAGGTTCTGCCTTGGTCCCTGACCACAGGTTATTAGCCAAACAATAGTGGCAGACATGGATTTCAATTTGTGGAATAGAGATTACATCCAATCAGAAATTTGTTCCTCACATGATTTTCATGCCAATATCCTGCCAGTGATTGTACTTTGCTAGGACAGTCATTATTATAGCTTATAGCATTCACTCTGCTGGTAGCACACATTCCACCTTGCTGCACTATGGAAACTAGTTGGTAGATATGAAGCTTCCAGGACAGTGCCAGTTTAATGTTTCTATGTTCTGTGTCTTAAGTACCAAGTATCTTCAGCAATAGGGTCTAACTGTCACGTTCTAGGGAGTTAACTGATGACACTGGTAATAGCCTATAATGTTTGGGGTTCTCTTGGAGCTTACTATCAATAACTCTAACAGAGGAAACCCATTCCTGACACTGGGCTTTTTATTTGTTAGCCTGTGATAGCATAGGGTCATTGTTGTTCCATTGTTCTTCTCAGATATGTATGGTCTTAGCTGTGTATGTAGGAGGTTTCTACAATTGTAGGTAGGTTTCCATATGACTTTTTGAAAAGTCTTTAGATTAATTTGTCCCTCTCTGTATTCCTTCCTCTACCCTGCCCTCACATCTACACCCAGACTTAATCCTTTCTGTTCCATTAATCCTCTGTAAGTTTTTTATACTAGTCTTTATCTCTCCCCACCTATGAAGTGACCCCCATTCATGGCCTTTTATTTCCTGACTTTATAGATATTCAAGTAAAGCAGACATGTCTGAAGACTCAAGGTTAACATCCATAAATAGGAGAAAATACATGCCATTTGTCTTTCTGGGCCTGGGTTATCTCCCTCAGAATGATTGTTTCCATTTGCCCATGAATTCGTATTATCATTTCTTAAGAGTTGAATTATTATTTTCCTTTGTATAAATATATCATATTTCTATTGTCTGTTCCTCAGCTGATAGACTGCTAAATTCTTTCCATTTTCTGGCTACTATACATGGAGCAGCAATAAACATGGATGAACACTTAGTTTTTACAGAGTCTTTGGTGCACATGCCCGAGAAGTATATCTAGGCCATAGGGTTATATCTATTTTTCGTTATGTGAAGAACTTCCACATTGACTTCCATAGTAGCTGCCTCAGTCTGTACTCTCACCAGCAGTGATGAACACTGTTTAATTCCACATCCTATTTTTAATTGGGTTATTTGATTTCAGGGTGTTTAGGTTTTATTGTTTAGTTCTTGTAATTATAGATATAAGCCTTTACAGATGTATATTGGTAGAATTTTTCCATTCTGTGGACTGCCTTTTCACCTCAAATGATAGTGTCCTTTGTTGTAATTTTTTAGTTCCATGAGGTCCTAGTTATTAATTCTTAGTCTTAATGTTTGTGCTGACAAAATCCAGGTAAGAAACTTCCTTCCTGTGTCAATGAGCTCAAGTACATTTCATCCTACCTGATCAGATTCATGGCATCATATCTTATGTTGATGTTCTTAAGCATTCAGCAAACAGTTCATCAGTAGCCTGAGTGATCAAGAACCAAGAGAGAATAAAAATTATTGATATCAAGAGTGAACACAATAATGTCATCATATATTCTATAGACTTTGAACAGATACTAAATATCATGGCATTAGTTTTGTTGTTATAAGACATGATGATCAAAAAAGACTTATGGAAGAAAGCATTCATTTTGACTTATGTTCCAGAGTGGAAGTCTGTAATGGTAAGGAAGGTATAGCAGCAGGTTGATGAAACAGGAAGCTAAGAAATTCTGTTTTATTATACAGGAAGATGAGAGAGTTAAGGCTATGTGAGGTGGGGCTACAAACCCTCCGTCTTCCCCCTAGTGATATACTTCCTCCAACAGGCCACACTTGTAAAGGTTCCATAACCTTCCCAAGCTTTATCACCAGGTTTTCAAATGCATAAGTCTCTGGGGAACAATTCTTAATCCAAACCCCACTTATATGTATAATTATATGCCCATAAATTTTAAAACTTCCAGGAACTATAAAAAATCCTATGAGAAATCTATTGTACTTTTATCAAAAGAAACCTAAGAATATGTTGAAAGAAATTTGATTTATAATTAAAAATGATTGTTTTATTTAACAAAATATAGCTCCTTGAATTAGCTCCTCAGTCAAACAAAGAGTGCTAATAGAAAATTGATGAAGCAGAAGAGACTATAGCTTTGTTAAGAGTAATAGATCCATATTAGTTAACTAAGTTTTAAAATAATATGCTATTTTTATGTAAGAGATTATCAATAGGTCAATGATTCACCACATAACATAATTTTCTCTAGGAGATAGTTTTACTGCCTGGAAACATTTTTAGCTGTTACTATTGGAGGTGGCAGCACTATCAGAAACTAAGGTACAAACTAAGAATGCTAAACATCGTACAATACACAAAATTGTCCCCCATATTTATTCAGGCTGAAGCATCAGGGGTGTCAAGTTGGACAAAGCTCACATTCAAACAAATTCACTATATTAGTTAAATTTTTTCACTGCTGTAGCCAAAATACCTTACAAGAAGTAACTTAAGGGAGGAAGGACTTATTTGGGCTCATAGTCAGAAGTGATACAGTCCCTCATGACATCGCATCCACAGTAAGAAAACAGAGGAACTGTAAGGACCCTAAAACTTCAAGACATGCTTCCAATGACCAGTTTTCTTTTCAAGGTTCCACAACCTTTCAACTGCTCCCATCAGGTACAGACCATGTATTGAAAGACTGAGTCTTAATCCCAGCACTCGGGAGGCAGAGACAGGCGGATCTCTGAGTTCGAGGCCAGCCTGGTCTACAAGAGCTAGTTCCAGGACAGGCTCTAGAAACTACAGGGAAACCTTGTCTCGAAAAAACCAAAAAAAAAAAAAAAAAAAAAAAAAAAAAAAAAAAAAAAGACTGAGTCTATGAAAGACATTTACCCTCAAATCATGGTACTGGGGAAAAGGGATATATTTGAAATCTTTCTGTAAATTTAAAGTTGTTCTCAAAATGTTGTGAAGGGGGTAGTCCCGACACTTGTATGTCTGAAGCCAGAGGAGCATGAGATTGAGACTAGTAAGGGCTACATAGTAAGTAGTAAAACTGTCTCTGAAAAAAATAGAAATGTTATTTCTTTTTAATTCTTCAAAAAGAAAATTGCAGGTTTTGTTTGTTTTACTGATAACTTTTTCAAAGGATTAAGAAATAAGTTAAGGAGATTCTATTTAAACTTTAAGAAATATGGCTTTGTGATGGTGGTGCACACCTTTAATCCCAGCACTCAGGAGGCAGAGGCATGTGGATCTCTGTGAGTTTGAGGCCAGCCTAATCAACAAGAGCTAGTTTCAGGACAGGTACCAAAGCCCCAAAGAAACCCTGTGATGCGGCGAAGATTGGAAATAACCAAAAATAGTCCTTTTATAATTATTCAAGTTTAATACAAAGGGAGATAAGGGAAACTTACAGAACCAAGGGTCCAGCGGAGCTTGACAGTGACCCCAGCGCAGGGCAAACGAACGGGGCCGCCTTCCGGCCTCCCCAATCCTATTTAAGGGGAATGGCTACCCCGCTGGAGCAGCCACGCCCCTGAACGCAGGGATTGGGCCAGCTGCCCCCAAACATCTCCCCTTTTTTGTCTAAATAAGACAGATTCAGAAACCAATACAACTATATACAATGGGAATGATCATATAAAATTACAAAAGTAAACAATATCAGGCCGAGACGTATATAACGAAGAAGATTTTTCTAATCACTCTACTTTGAGAAGTCTAAATAATCTAGAAGGTAGCTACCATTATCTCTAATCTTCAACCCCATCAAAGATCTTGAGAAGGAGAGTAAAATTACACAAAGCAACCAGGAAGCACAAACGAGAGAACTTCCAAAATGTGCAACAGAAGACAGAGACAATTGACTACCTGGGCCAACCACACGAAGTCTTGATAGCAATGTTGAGGCAACCAACTTGGCTGAGGCCTGAAAAAACCTGACATACCATTATACAATGGCAAGGAACCTTTAGTAGAACTATCCTATCCTGTCTTGGCAAGATAAGACAATTCTGTTATATCCACTTATGGATATTTTGTACTTAGTTCAGTAATGGAGGTATGGGCTTTTCTTGCCCCAAGGCCAGTTCTGCCAAGTAGAAGACAAACTCCCAGTTGGAGTGTTCTTTGGTGCTCAACGTTCTCTCGGGAGTAGAGCATTGTTTGCCAGGAGTGATTGTGTCTCAAAAATACAAAACTGTAGGGTTAGATTAAAGGCCATGTTCTACAGTTCTTCAAAGAGGTTGAAGATTATGCTATCTATTACTAAATACAACCTCTATGTGTCTAAAAAACCTGATTGTCCTAAATATAAATATGACCAACATATAATTCTCAACACTTATGTAACTGTATGACTAATAGAATAGACGACTGTGCAAAAAATGAAGACAATGATTTCCAAATGTAAACAGGGTCCTTACATAAATAATATCTGAGGTAGAAATGTACAGTGCAATATGGTAAACAATGTCATTACATAAATAATATCAGAGGTAGAGATGTACATGCAATATAGTAAACAATGTCAATATAACAATTGTTTCAAACAGAGGTGGTATCATACTCTCATATAATGTTCAATATATCAATATACAAGAATCAACACTCATATAGGTTTTTTTTTTTTAAAAAAAGAAAAACAATAACTCACAAAAATCGATTATTCCTTCAGATCACCAGTTATATCCCTCCCTCCCCCCCCCTTTTTTTTTTTTAATACATATAGATATACACATAAATTATACCCCTGAGTCCATATAAAGCCCTTCCACAACCCGACCACCCTATACCAGCCACCAATTAGTGCTCCCTAAATCTGAGGGTTAACTTTATTGGGAGGGGGGGGGTCGTCATCCAGATTGCCTTCCAGCTGACATAGGGGCGACTTTTCTTCCCAGGGTTTCCTGTGAAAGGAAATGATGGTAGAATACCCAGGCGTAACATTTCGTCTAGGAAAAATGTGTCCCAGCCCTCTGAATTTTTTTTTTTGTTTTTTTTTGTTATGAAAAATGAGGCAGAACGTTGTCAAAAATGTGCCACCATTCAAAGTGTCTGTGCAATGGGTACCAAAAAACAGGCCAAATATTAGGCGCCTACTAAAACATGACGTCATAATACCTAGTTGGAGTTGATGTTGCCGGGGGCCCCCCGTCTTCATCCCTTGAACTGCAAAGATTACTTGAAGAAAAAAAATTTGTGCGTTTGTTGTGAGAGAGATAAGCATTATCTACAAGGACACATACAGACGTATACGTGCATATCTTCAATGAAAGGTGCATTAAAAACAACCATAGATATGAATGAAGGCAAAGAAGGCAAATATATTGGTACCATTATCAACATTATTGTTATTAATATTCTGTCTCATAATATTACTCCTAACCTGAGACAGAAACTCTGAGAAATCTCTTATAAACAAGCTTGGAATTGGAGAGGGACTGGGCCAGAGTCCAACTCAAGAAACCAGCTCTGAATATCTATGAAGAAATGCCATATTGACACACATACAAAAATTGTTTTCTATACTCACCGAGCTTACCCAATGTAATGCTGATCCTTGTTGGGTTGCAATGGCTCCAATTCATCAATATTCAAGGTATGCAGGGTCCCTCAGGTCCTTTGAAGGTGAGTGTCCTTCCTGTGGGGATAAGAAAAAAACCCTGCCCCCGTACTATATGTTTCTTACCATCAGTATGGTCACCATCCTTGTGTATGAATTGTTATTTTTTCTTTTCCAAGGGGGTTCTCCTCTTCAAACCGAACCTTTATTAATTTTGATGGTATCCACGATTTTTCTTCTCCTGTGGAGACAAGAGCAAAACCCCTTCCCCAACGCAGCACATCCCCTGGCTTCCATTGTGATGGTTAGCACATCCTTGAAATAAAACTGGTTGATTTTAATTCAACAGACTTTTCCATTATCCAATGTCTCTCTGCAGCCGTTTGTCCCTTTTCATTAGCGTTGAGAAAATTCAAGTTTAGTAAAGCATTATGTAATCTATTTCTGCGGGTATTCCTCACCCCCTTTTGCTGTTTAACATTTCCTTTATCGTCCTATTTGATATTTCAATGACTGCTTGACCTGTAGGATTGTAGGGTATGCCTGTAACATGCTTAATATTGTAATAGGCAAAAAACGTTTCATTTTTCTAGAGACATAAGCTGGACCATTATCCGTCTTTATTTGCGCCAGGTATACCCATGATGGCCATGACTTCTAATAAGTGAGTGATTACTGAATCGGCCCTTTTCTGAGCTTTAAGCAGTTGCCCATTGGAATCCTGAATAAGTGTCAATGGTATGATGTACATATTTTAATTTTCAAATTCTGCAAAATGGAACACATCCATCTGCCAAATTTCATCCTTTTGGTGCCCTTTGGATTAGTCCCTGCAGGCAGTGGTGCTTGGTTATAGAAAGAGCAAGTAGTAGGCATTTTCTTTACAATCTCCTTAGCTTGTTGCCATGTAATAGAAAACTCTTTTTTCAAGCCTTTTGCTATTGACATGATGCTTTTCATGAAATTCGGAAGCCTGCAGCACACTACCAATCAATAGCTGATCAATATCTGCATTGCCACGTGCTAAAGCGACCTGGCAGACCCGTATGGGATCGGATGTGTGTTATATACATAGGGCAAAGTCTGTTCCTGATCATTTCTTGCTACCTGGATAAACAATGAGGTTAGCTCAGTATCATCAGGTATGAATTCAGGCAGTTTCAATATGTAAAATAACTCTTTCTGCATATTGTGAGTCAGTAACAATGTTAAGAGGTTCCTTAAAATCCCTTAGCACCATAAGAATGGCAAATAACTCTGCCTTTTGGACAGAATCATAAGGACTTTGTTCCACCTTACTCAAGTCTTCTGATTTGTAGCCTGCCTTCCCTGATTATTAGCATCAGTATAAAACGTGCGGGCTCCAGTTATCGGAGCATCACGGACAATTCGAGGAAGAATCCAAGAAGTTCTCTTTATAAAGTTAAGCCTTTTGCTTTTTGGATAGTTGTTATTAATTTCTCCTAAAAAATTAGCACAAGCTCTTTGCCATGGTTCATTATCTTCCCACAATTTTCGTATCTCATCAGCGGTGAAAGGCACTATGATTTCTGCTGGGTCTATGCCCGCTAGTTGGCGAAGTCTCAATTTACCTTTTATGATTAGTTCAGAAACCTTTTCCACATAGGTTTTTAATTTCTTACTTGGCTTATGAGGTAGAAAGAGCCACTCTAAAATAATATCATCTCTTTGCATTAGAATTCCTGTAGGAGAAATTTTTGAAGGCAATATAACGAGAATACTACTGAGTTCTGGATTCACCCTATCCACATGTGCTTCTTGCAATCTTTCTTCAATCATTGTCAGTTCTTTTTCTGCTTCAGCTGTTAATTCTCTGGGACTGTTTAGGTCTCTTTCTCCATCTAAGGTTTTGTTTAAGTGAACTATCATATCAGGTGTTATCCCAACAGCCGGTCGAAGGCTGGAAATGTCTCCCAACAACCTTTGAAAGTCATTAAGAGTATGCAGCTGATCTCTCCTAATTTGTGCCTTTTGTGTCTTAATTTTTTGCAAACCTATTCTATAACCTAGATAATCAACAGAATCTCCTCTCTGAATTTTCTCGGGAGCAATCTGTAATCCCCATTTAGGTAGAACTGTTTTTACCACTTCAAACAGTTTCTCTAAGGTATCCATGTCTGAGTCAGACAATAATATTGTCGTCGACCTATGATAACAACGGATTTGGGAAAACATCTTGCCGTATTATTTGTAATGGTTGCATTCACAAAGTATTGGCACAGGGTAGGAGAGTTCACATGCCCTGTGGGAGGACGGTCCACTGGTATATCTCCTTGGTAGTTGAGAGTTATATAGAGTAGGTACAGTGAAGGCCCAAACTTTTCTCTATCCTTTTCTTGTAAGGTATTGTGGAAGAAACAGTCCTTCAAATCAATAACTATGAGAGGCCATCCTTTTGGCTAATAGAGAAGGCAAAGGAGTCCAGATTTGCAGAGAGGCCCATAGGTTTGAACTAATCCTGTTTATAGCTCTGAGATCCGTCACCCATTCTCCATTTACCAGATTTTTTCTTAACCACAAATACAGGAATTCCAAGGGCTGGTAGATTCTTCTATATGTCGAGCATCCAATTGCTCTTGTACTAGCTGTTCTAAAGCTTGCAACTTTCCTCAGATAAAGGCCATTGTTATGTCCATATCGGTTTTCTCAGTCAACCATTTTAGAGGTAGGGCCGTTGGTGGTTCTGGAGGGGCATCCATTGGTTGTGTTCTTGTACAGCCCGAATTGGCTGGTTTTCGCCATCTGTAATACCTTTTGATGTTTTCCTCAGAAATATATGCTCTAGAGGCAGCAGGAATGTAATTTGGTATTCCATTGCTGCAATAGGTCACGACCCATAAATTTACTGCATATTAGCTACATATGGCCTTAATTTTCCTATCTGTCCCTCAGACCGATGCATTCGACCCATCTAGTGCTTGCCTTACTCGAGATAGGGTCCCAATTCCAAAAGTCGAACATTTACATCCTGTAGTGGCCAATACGCATGCCAAGATTCTGGAGTAATGATACTAACATCCGCTCCTGTGTCCAGCAGGCCAGTAATGAAAATGCCATTTACACACACTCTTAACTTTGGTCTTTGATCACTTATGAAGTTTGCCAAAATACACGTAATTCATCTCTTGGGCTATTTTCGCTTCTAACAGCAACATGGGATTTCTAATTGTCCTGACAAGGCATGTTATCCGTTGTAACGGGAAATGACTGGACCACATTCGCCATGGGGGCCTGCGAGAGGCCCCCCATGGCGTTTCCCGCCTGCAAAGGATTTCCTTGCCTATCTCTTGATGATTTGCATTCGCTGTCCCAATGTCTGCCTTTCCCACATCTCCTACATAACCCTGAAGGCTGAGGCCTTCTATTCCTGTTATTCCTGGCAAAGGCATTATTATTATTATTATTTCTGTAAGTCCTTTGTCTGCAATTCCGTTTCATATGTCCTATTCTGCCACAATTAAAACATTTGCGTTATTCTGATATCTTCTTGTACCGTTGGCAATGGCATCTTCTACCCACTTATCGGCTGTGATGGGCGTGATGGGCGTGAAAGCTCATTCGATTCAATATTCATTGTATGTAAGACCCATTCCTCCAGGGGTGCTGATCTGATCTTTAGGGGCGTCAATACCCTTTTGCACTCTACATTGGCATTCTCATAAGCCAAGGACTTCAATTATTACCTGCCTTGCCTCTGGGTCAGCTATCCCTATGTGTACAGCTTTAGTTAGTCTATGTAAAAAGTCCACAAATGGCTCTCTCGGATCTTGTTTAACTCTGATCTATGATTCCGTTCTCTGTCTTGGGTCTTGAACCCTGTCCCAAGCCTTCAAGGCTGCGGTAGTACATATGGATAGAGTGTGTTCATCATAATTAGCTTGTTCTAGAGGATCAGGATAAAGTCCTTCACCCATAATTTGATCTAGGGTGATTGTCAACTCCCTTTGATCTTTTCCTGCTGTTCTAAAAGCCTGGCCTCTTGTCTGAACATGCACTTCCAGCTCAACTGATGACCGTTCTCTAACACAGCTGAGACTAGGTCCAACCAGTCCCTAGGGGTTGGGTTTAATTGTAAGGGACCAAGACTTTAGCCATCTCCTTAACAAAGGAGCTATGCATCCCAAAATTCATAACAGCTTGTTTAATTTCTTTCAGATCATTCATACGGATAGGTTCCCATGTATATTCCTTGGTGATCTTAGGGTTTTTAGAACCAGTCACCTTTTCTGTAGTTATTACTGGGAAAATAGGTAGAGTTCTATTGAAGCTATCCCGGAGAGTTCTATTCGATGGGGTTGGACTTTCTTTTGTACTATTCGCTCCTGTTCATGAGAGTCCATAAGTTCCTCGATCTTTTCAAATCTATTTACCATTGCCTTCTGCAATGCCTCAATCTCTTGCCCAGTATTATGTTCCAAGGCTTTCATAGAGGATTCAAGGGTATGAGTTTGTCCAATACCGATAACGTCTCATCCTTGGACAGAATTTTCATGGCATGAATGGTGCCATCTTGTATTGAAATTCTGTCCAGCAATCTTTCATAAGCTCTTTGATAAAGTCTTGTTAATACATTTAACGGTTCTGAATCTCCTCAGATAATGTTTCAGTTCCTACCGACAGAGATTGTAACTTATGATTCAGATCCGTTGTTTCCTGACTCCACTACCTTGCCATTTTTCTCTCAAGCGATAAAGTCATCTCCGAGAGAGATCTGTTATTCCTTTCCTCATGAAATTCAAACTTCTCCTCGAAAGTTCCAAATTCTCAAGTAACAAAAGTCCATCTCAGAGGAAAGTCTCTATCCCTTTCCTCGAGAGCTGCAACCATCTTTCAAGCTGTTTATTAGTGTTTTCCAAACCATTTATGTCCTTGTTTAGTTTTTTAGCTCCTGCCTGTAAGGACTCTATCTCCTTTTTATTTCCCAACCACGTTGTAATGAAACAAACAAAAATAAAGAAGATACCAAACCCTGTAAATATCCAGCCAAGGGAAACCACATCTGTATCGCTCAAAAATTCAGTCATCGTGTAGTTGAACAAGTTATAGAATCCGTTAATAGTGATATTGTCGGACATTGTCAATCCGAACGGTTGATTTTTAATCAAATGAAAAATTACCTGTAATTACCGTTGTCTGCCACTAGATGGCGTAGGGCCCCGAGTTTCACGTGTGTAGGAAACCAAAGATGGCGTTCCGCGCAGAGCACCGTAGCTGTGGAAGCAGCGGCGAAGTGGCGGGGCGGGGCTTCGGTTCCCTGCAAGAACTTCACAAACGATTTGGCCGGCGACTTGGCCCTGAGGTGTGGGGAGGGGGAGTGCAGCGGGGCGCGAGAGCGGCGCGCGGCGCAGGGCGCAGAGCCGAGGGAAGCCGAGGGGGCGGATCGCGCGCGGGCGCCCGCGGACGGCTTTCAATGGCGGGTGTCTGTACCTGGCTACTGGGACGACGCTAAGCGCAGGAGGGAGCTGCGGATTCTGGTCCCCGCTGCGCGGAGCGGAGGCGACTATGAGGACGGGCAAACAGCTTCTGGACCGAGCAAAGCAGCCGGCCCGGCACAGTAAAGGATACTGCGTTGCTCCGAATGGAGGCGTGGGAATAATAATAATTAAAAAAAAATGCGTTCTCCGGCTCAATCAGCTTAATTAAAGTTGAGCCGGATCCACCCGCCCGCAGCGCGCGGAGCAGCCCGTGAGACCGGGCAAACAGCTCCCGGGCAGCAGGCCTGGTTTCAGGCGCGGTTTCGTCTGGGAGGGAGGGGGGAGCGCGGGCTCCGGCCGGGCCGCGGGGCCAAAGCGAGTCGCGGTTTGACCCACGAGGTTTTTAAGTGGATTTAGCACCACGTTGGAGCGCCAGATGATGCGGCGAAGATTGGAAATAACCAAAAATAGTCCTTTTATAATTATTCAAGTTTAATACAAAGGGAGATAAGGAAACTTACAGAACCAAGGGTCCAGCTCAGTCGGTAGAGCATGAGACTCTTAATCTCAGGGTCGTGGGTTCGAGCCCCACGTTGGGCGCCAGATGATGCGGCGAAGATTGGAAATAACCAAAAATAGTCCTTTTATAATTATTCAAGTTTAATACAAAGGGAGATAAGGAAACTTACAGAACCAAGGGTCCAGCGGAGTGACCGCGGGGCAAACGAACGGGGCGCCTTCCGGCTCCCCAATCCTATTTAAGGGGCATGGCTACCCCGCTGGAGCAGCCACGCCCCTGAACGCAGGGATTGGGCCAGCTGCCCAACAACCCTGTCTTGAAAAAACCAAGTAAATATATATATATATATATATATATATATATATATATTATATATATATATATATATATATATATTATGTGGTGTGTGAGGGGTAATATTTAAACTAATTTTATGGGGCCAGTATAATCTACCCTTCTCTATTTTTTTTAAAAAGAATACTTATTTTTTCTTGAGTCCTTTATATATTTTGGAGATCAGACCCTTATCTGATGCTGGGTTGGTGAAGATCTTCTCCAATTAACTAGGATGCCTTTTTGTCTTAATAACAGTGTCCTTTGTGTTACAGAAGCTTCTCAGTTTTAGGCTGTCCCATTTGCTGAATGTTTGTAGTAAAAGGAGTGGCTGGCTGGCTGCGTTCCCACCCGGATCCCTGCTAGCTTAACTCCAAAATAACCACACCAAATTGTATTCATTTAAACACTGCCTGTTCCATTATATCTAGCCTCGTTTTGGCTAACTATCACATCTTGCTTTAACCCATATCTAGTAATCTGTGTATCACCACAGGGTTGTGGCTTACCAGGAATATTCTAACCTATGTCCATCTTGGGCCAGAGCTTCATGGCGTCTACCTGTCTCTGCTTTCTCCCTCACAAAATTCTGTTCTGTCTTCCCTGCATACCTATGTTCTGACCTATCAGGGCAAGTAGTTTTCTTTATTAACTAACCAATGAAAACAACAGATAGATAAAGACCCTCCTATATCAAATGTTCCCTTATTGTCTGTGCTCCTGGGTTATATGAAGGAAGTGGTCTCCTGTGCCATGTGTTTCAGTCAACTTCCCACTTTCTCTTCTATTAGGTTCAGTGTGGTAGGATTTATATTGAGGTCTTTAATCCATCTGTACTTGAGTTTTGTGCATGGTGATAGATATGGATCTATTTTCATTCTTCTACAGGTTGACATCCAGTTATGCCAGCACTATTTGTTGAAGATGCTTTCTTTCTTCCATTGTATACTTTTAGCTACTTTGTCAAAAATCAGGTGTTCATAGGTTTGTGGTTAATATCCGGGTCTTTGATTCGATTACATTGGTTGACATCTCTGTTTTTTATGCAATACCAAGCTGTTTTCATTACTTATTGCTATGCTAGAACTTCAAGCACTATGCTGTGAGGGGTGGTTCACCCACTGAGACAGTGTGCCTTTCTAATGGGAGCTCACCAAATCCAAGCTGGACTGGGGACTGAATGAGCATGTGATCAAACTGGAATCTCTGAATGTGGCTGACAATGGGGGCTGACTGAGAAGCCATTGATAAGGCACTGGGACTTGTTTCTACTGCATGTACTGAATTTTGGGGGCCCTAGTCTATTTGGATGCACAGCTTCCTAGGCCTGGATATAGGAGGGAGGGCCCTGGGCTTACCATAGGCAGGGTTCCCTGCCCTTTCTCAAGCAGGGAGGGGGAGGGAAGAGATGAGTGGGAGAGCACGAGGGGAATAGGAGGAGGGGAGGAAGTGTAAATTTTTGAATGGAAAAATAAAAAAATTAAAAAAGCATAAAAAGAAAAACTATAACACAGAAAAATAAATCAGCACATATCAATTGTGAATAAGCCTGGATTTTATTGCAAAAAAGAATACTTATTTTTACTCTTTTAATTATGTGCATATGGTGTAGGGCATGTTGTGCCTTCAGAGGACAAAAAGGATACCAGTTACCCTGAGTTAGAGTTAGTGACAGCTGTGGGTTGCCCAAAGTTGATCCTGGGAACCACCAAATCTAGGTCCTTTGTGAGAGCAACAATTATTCTTAACTGCTGAGCCATATCTACAAGAACCCATACTTTCAGTTTCCTTGTCTTCCCTAGCCCTCTTTCTTTATTCTGTCTTCCTCTAAGTACATAGAAATTTGTTTCATGGTGAGAAAAATCCTAGTACAATTCTAGAAAAATAAGGAAAATCAGTAACTTCTCTTGAATTATGTATGTCTTTCCATTCAATTTCTTAGCCTACTCTATGGATATACCCTTGTCTTGCTAATGACATTTTAGACTTACCTTGTGGAGTGTGGTTGGTGGCTGGTGATAAAATGGCTTTGCATACTTTGGTCATACACATTCAAGTTAGACATCAGAAGCCAGCACAATTATTGTTCCACAAGGCTTTTAGAACTGAATGTGATTATCATGTGCTACTGGACATTTTAGTGCTTGTCTTTGTCCATTCATGCTGACATTAAAAGACTTTATGAGTAGGTAATTTATAGAGAATAAAAGTCTTTCTGTTATTATTCTTGCACTGGGAAGTTTAAGATGAAGTTGCTGAGTGATGGAACTAGTCTCTTCTAAGATGGTGCCTTCTTGTTGCATCTTCCAGCAGAGAAGTGGTCCATAGGATACTGTGTTCCTCACATTGTGAATGCAGAAGACCACGTGAGACTCTGAAGTGGTGTGGAGCCCTGTAGAAAAGACTTGTCACACTCAGTTCTCTTGGACCCATCACTGTTTAAAGGACCTTTCCCCTCTCAGTGATATTTTTCTTTTCAGTTAAGAAATGTTTTATACAGAGAAACCCTGTCTTGAAACACTAAAAAAGATTGTACTTTTAAGATAAAGCAAGTGGAGTTCACACTTGAAGGTTTTAGAGCCACAAGTTCCCTGGGCTTTACAAAAGAGAAAACCACATTCAAGTATCAGTTAAAAACTAGAGTTGTTGAAGAATAACCCCTGTGGTGACGTGAGTATTTGTGCTTGTCTAAGAAGTCGATCTGTTTGCATCAGTGTTGGAACACATGACAGAAGTGGAGTTATAAAAGGTGCCATGACAAGCACCATTTTCCTTAATTTTAAGGTGCTTCTTGTGTACTTTCACAATTAATGAACCAATCATTTTTTAAAAGAACATCAATACCAAAGAACATTTCAAAAAGTCTTGAATAATTTCAAAATCATGGCTAAAGTTACCCAGGTAGGTTGATATGTCTGTTGTGGAGAAGGGAGTGAGGGCATTGTGCTTTCAAAATCCATATTTTACACAGAGACAGGCTCCCTATCTTGCTGTGTGTGCTTGTAGTACACAAGGCAACACCAATCTCAGTAGAGATGAGCCTTTTCCATACTGTGCAGGATCTCTTGCTAATTAACCTGCTTGTGTCCATCTTGTTTAGGTTCAGCATTCATTCCCTGCTGCACTTCATCAGTCATTCTTTTTCAACTTCTTGGCCACATTCTTCAGAGTTTTGAATGGCATCTTCCTACTTCCATCACAGTCAAAGAGCTTGAAAGATTTCAGAACTTTTATTTGATATCTTTCTCTGACATTTCCTGAGTTACCACAGGCAGAGTAGCAAAAGTTTATTTTTCCCCATCTTTTTCTTACTCATGACATATTCTAAACTTCTTTTTTCTTGGTATCAAAGCCCAGAGTTCTAATCATGAACTTTATGCTGTGGGATATATTTCTTCTACATTGTAAAGATTTGCCATTCAAATAGGTTCAATAAAATGCTGATTGGACAGTATCAGGGAGGAAGTATAGGCAGGCAACCAAACTAAACAGGAGAGGAAGGAGAAGGGTGGAGTGAGAAGTTGCTAACCATATAAAGAGGGAACAGGAGATGAATGTGCCCTGCTAATAAAGGCACCACCACATGGCAGAGTGTAAATAAAGAATATAGACTAATTTAAAATGTAAGAGTTAGCTAGTAACAAGCCTGAGGTATCAGCTGAGCATTTATAAATAATATTAAGCCTCTGAGTAGTTATTTGGGAAATGGTGAGGAATAGAGAAATGTCCTATTGGACCTTTAGTTTCTTCATATTTGTGGCTCCAGTTCTGACAATATTAAAGAGATCCCAAACTTCCTGACTTTCCTGTCTTGTTCTTCAGTAAACTCCAGTTTAGGTCTCATCCTAAGGCCATGTTTGCCTTCTTAAAATTGGGTGCCATGATTTATAGACTCTGTCCATTGCTATGACAGCAATGCACATACTCTAAAAGCCCCACCTCTATTACTATCACAATTGTTTAACATTTGAAGGAGATACATTCAAATTATAAGAATCACCCCAGCAAGCAGATATATATGGAATTAAAATCAGTTGAGTTATCCAGTATAGATCTTTGCTTACAATATAATTTTGCAGCTGCTCATGTCCTTGTTGCTTCTGAAAAATTTTCTCATTTTTTTTGAAAATTATTAATAGTTAGTTGCCTCACTACCGACTCACCCGCTAGAAAAACCTGTGGTTTGCTAGCAATTGCATGTAAACCTTTTCTCTTCTGTGTATCTACTTACAAAATCAAAAACACAGAACTGTGGAAGATTTGGCATCTTCACTAACCTGGAAATGAGCAATGCTCCCTGGAGATAGCAAAGGAGCATGGGTTAATGGGAGCATTTCATTATCTGGTGAAATCTTGGCATACTTGGGGACCAATTAGGGAACTCTTGAAGTCATTCCTCTCAGAAATTAACAATAACTTCAATTACAGTAATTTAGAAAATTGCATACTTTAAATATTGGCTCCCTAACTTTTATGGAATGTTTGGCTGCATTTCATAAAAAGTCTGCATTTCAACAAAGCACACAAATGATAGGAATGTGTTATAAACACATTTACAAAGGGTGAGTCCCTGTCTTGGCTTAACCTGATCCCTGTGGTATGGTGTCTGTTGGTTTGAAATCTGTCTGGAAGAAAAGAATTCTAGGTTTACATCAGCTCACTTCCTGCTCTCTTCTCATAGGACTTGGAGAAGATAAAAAAATTAAAGTGGTGATCATCTTTGTAAATAAACTAAAGAAATACCCTTTACCCCCAAGTTCTGTAGAAAACACAAGCATATTTTTTTGTACTGGAAGTCAATGGGTTTGTTAAAATATTAAAAGTATTATTCAAGATTTATTGTAGGCAAGTTTTATGAAAATGAAAATAAAAAGAAGTATTTTAATTTGAAAGTTTAAAATATTAATAAAATAAGCATTAATAAAACAGTAGTAAGAATTACTTAAAAATTTTAAGAAAGCTTCAAAACTGTTAGCAGAATGAGATAACAGTTTATGCATTCATCTTTGTTCCAGACTTCTAAAGTTTCTGAGATGTGACTAGTAGTACTGTGAAGTTCTGGGATCTGTCAAAATTTTATATGAGAACAAGGTTTATTGGTGCTCAATTGTAAAGTACAGAAAAAGTAAAACATGGGGTTACCATTTCACTAAGTAAATATTTTTTCTGAGTTGGTGAGCATCTCTAGAGAACCTAACTTATAAGTCCTTGAATGTTTCAGACATACTAACAAAGAAGATATATGTAGATAATTGTAGGCAGAGGCTTCTTATTCATTTCCTGGCTGCCCAGAGCTGGCAGGAATGGTACATTCACCATATTGAAAGTCAGAGAGAGGCACAGCCAGCATCCAGAGCTGCTGCAACAAAGACACTTACCATCTTTTATATTTTACCATATAAAATGTATTAATTAACACAGTGCTTGGACTATTAGCTTATGCATGTTTCTAACTAGCTCTTATATCTTAAATTAACCCATTCTTATTAATCTTACTATAAACTTGACTCTTATAGATAGCTATCTATTAACCTGTATTCTTAATTATACATTACATTTTTAAATGAACTGCACAAACACAATACCTTAATCAAGAGCAGAAGTATACATTAACAAAACTGACCATAAATTTGTATTGAAAAGCAAAGATCCATACCAATACAAAGTATTCATCTCTATAGCATATCTCCCTTTAAACGTAAACAAACATTTATAAACAATCATTTAGGGAATCCGGGTATAGTTCTCTCCACACTGTTTCCTGCTTTTTGTTGGACAAAGTAATTTTAGGGTTTTATGGAAACTTTTCAGGGGGCTTGACCCATCAAACCACATTCGTCTGGAAGAAATCCACAGGGTCTCATTCTCTGTGGAAACAAAAGCAGACCTCTTTTTCCAAAGCAACATATTCTTAGACTCATATTCTGAAGTCAAGATACCTTTAAAATATATGTTAGTTTAGCTTAGCAGTCCATACAATGAAATGTCTCTCTGTACTTAGCTCATTCACAGTTAAAAATTCAAAGAAAACACAATAATATATGTAATACAGACTCTCTATGTACATTCCATATTTACATAGCTTATTTTTCTTTATTCCTTTAATCTATGACTGTCTGTACTCTGTCTTTTTAAAGACTCTATTTTTAAAAGCCATTTACTTCCTTTTATAATTCTCTGTATTCTTTTTTCTCTCTCCCAAGCCTATGTATATTTATCTAATACTGTGACCCATTTAGAGGTCTTTTCCATCTGAATTTGTCTTTATTGTGTTTTTGTAATTATTTTCTGACCAGGAACACTTTTAAGATGGTAAGTGTCTTTGTTGCAGCAGCTCTGGATGCTGTCTGTGCCTCTCTCTGACTTTCAATATTGTGGATGTACCATTCCTGCCAGCTCTGGGACTGTCAGGTAGGAGCCAGGCCACCACTTTAACTATAAGAAGGAGTGTGCAGCACATAAACCCTTTTTATCTGATTAAAATTTAATCTGCCATACAGTACACAGTACACTGCATACCCTGGAAATATTTTTGTGTATGGTAGCAAAAATCTGCCATGTTCTCTTGCCTGTGTACCCCTAGCAGACTCAATCCTGTTGCCTGCCCAGGCAGGGGCACTGGGCCACAGACATGGTTTCAGCTACTTTCCTCCCAGCCCCACTGAGTACCTGAGCATCAGGACCTGAAGTGGTTGGCAGGTATCAGCCCCAAATGTTTTAGACCATTTTGTAGGCAGAGGCTGCTTGTTCATTTCCTCTCCTCCTAGACCTGAAATAGCCACGCATAAACTATATTAATTAAAACACTGCTTGGCCTATTTGCTAATGCATATTTCTAGCTAGCTCTTACATCTTAAACTAACCTAATTTTATTAATCTGTGTATTGCCATATGGTTTTGGCCTACTGGCGCCTGTTTTCTACACTGGCTACATGGCTTCTCTTTGGTTCCACCTATGCTTTCTTCTTCTATCTGCTTGGAACTCTCACCTTGCCCTGTTCTGTGCTGCAATAGGCCCAAAGCAACTTTTTTTATTAACCAATGGTGTTCACAGCATACAGAGGGGAATCCTACCAGATAAAACTTGGGATATTGAAATATGTTGATTATGTGTTGAATTTATTCATATACATATTTGTAAGAATTTGTAGAATGATTCGTTCTTGTGTGTCTGTGTCGTGGTTGTGTGCACATGTATGTGGTCTGTATGTGCACATGTATGCAGGTACATGGAAGCCAGAGTTTAGGTGGAGTATCATCTTTTACTTCCCACCTAATATTTTTTTAAGCATTATTTCCCACTGAATCTGGAACTCACTGATTCTCTTACTTAGACTGGTTGGCCAGCAAGCTGGAATTATAAGAGTGGCAATCATAGTCAGCTTTTTCACATAGAGGAATAGACTCAGATCCTCATGCTTTCATGGCAAACTCTTTCTGACTGAATCATCTCCTTAATCTAGAATGGTTTATTCTATTGTTAGTGTATGTTCTCAGTATAGACTCAGTATAATACAAACTTCATCACTAAATTATATCCTCATTCCTATTTTTCCACTTTTACTAATTCCTGCTTGTTGAGAGATGTTTTATAAGTGAAACTACCCAACGATAGGTGCAGATAGTACCTAAGGCCCTTAATTCATTACTAGAAAAAGATGCATTTGAGTTAGATGCTATAAAATGGATGGTTTTACTATACCTTGTTTGATTTCTCCTGGGTTACCCCCTTTTCTTCATGAGGCTTTGGATCAACTTGAATGCATTTGTGACCATAGCAATACATTATTAATGAAAAAATCAATTGTCTGATTTTATTATTATTTGAATCTCTAATAATGAGCCATAGATGTTTACTAAACATTGAATAAGCATGTGAATTTGATAGCAAAACATAGAGGCAAATAGCATTCATAATAAGGAGACTTCTTTCTTTTATGTTCTCCACTTTCGAGTCCCTCACTAGATTCTTCTGGGATCTTGTCCTTAATGGATAATTATATTCAAATCATTGGCACAGGTTCTACTTTTAGAAGGACTTGTTCCCTAGACATCCCCACAATTATAAAGAAGCCACAATGAATTCACATAGAGAGCCCTCCCTCTTTATAATAATACACACCAGGGTTTGTTGAAGTATTTTAAATCATCTTCTGCTCTAATGTTCTGCAACCACCTGTGCCACATTCGGTTTATAACATAAGAAACTCAGTGAATTTGCCTAATGGACTTCTGAGTCCCTATCATTGCATTTATTTGTCAGGAAGAAATTGTGCTATTTTCAATGTGTTCAATTGTATTTTCCCATTAAAACATTGTATTTTAGGTGAAAAACATGGGTTTGTAAGGATTGCATAATGTATGTTCACCATACTCAACTCTGAAGAATTCATTAAATACCTCCTGCAATATTATAAGTAGTCTTTCTGTGGAGGTCTTAATGTGAACTTTATGAGGGCTTAATCATTTCTCTTCTTTAATAAAAGTGAAAGAAACAGAAATTGTTCATATGAAATGTGTACAGCAAAATGATTTCTGGGTTTTATATACACACAGGTTTGAAAAATGTGAATCATAGCAACTCAGATAAAAATTCACTTTGATAAGGGCTATTCTGGAGCATGAATTTGCTTATAAGGATTTCAAGTTGTTTGTCAGTTTCTGCATTTGCTGGAATTAAATGAAGTTGCTGAAGCATCATAATTAGAGCTGTCGTCATTGAGAATAAGGTCCAAGCCAACAAAATACCACAGTGCAGTTTAGTTTTGATATTATCAGAGACCTTAAGGTATTAAGAGTGACATAGTAAAATTTTTTAGTTTGCTTGAAAGTATCAAGAACTTTTGATTTAGTCCACTTTGGCTGAGAATCACTTTTTTCAGGATTCTTGATAGGCCCCTGGTATGTATTATCTTACTTATTCTTATTTACAGCCTATCAAATCAGTATTGTTTTGCCCATGTTACAGAGAAAACGTTGAAAGGTAAACTGTCCCAAACGACTCAACTACTAGTAGGGTGGAGTCCAATCTGGGCAATGGAATTCTGTCTTTGAGTTGCATTTAGGTTGTCTGAGTCTCATAAAAGATGGAAAACATGCTCTTCCTTCACATTCCGTTTAAGACAGACAAAGGTTGTAAGTATTTAGACTTGTACCACGGGCAAGTTAAGTTTGGTGCATTCCCTGGAGATTTATGTTGGTTTTAGATTGTATTATCTTACTATGTTTTTATGCCCAGATGCTAAAGGCAAAATTCTGCTGCAATTTCCCCATATCTGAGTAATACTAGGTAGAGAGCATAAATCATAGAGTAGAATGTGATATGTTCTCTGCAACCTTCTACTAAGTCTGGAAGAAGCGGAAAAAATACATATCAGCCTTTGACAAACATCCGATTCCCTTCCCACGTTTATACTCATTTCATATCAGTCAGGGAAGAAAAGTGCTTGCCTGTGATTTATGGTCACGGACAGTGAGACGCCTCTGATGATTAATTGTGCTGCTCTGAGGTTTTGCTGTGGTGCTTACCTATGTAGCCACCACTGTGAAGCATATAAATGCCTTATGTCTTTCCAGAGACAAACAGTTAAACTTACTTTCCCATAAGAAAGTGATAAATAGCTTGTCTTGAATGGAGTCTTTTAGAGATTTATCTGTAATCCCAAGTTCTATCATTCAGGGGAGGATGGGTTCCTAATTGTAAAATGAGCTTGTATCACTTTATTTCAGGGGAACATCTCAGGCACCATAGGTGGGAGTTGGAAGGAATTCGGAAAAGTGTATTGTAAGCCACAAAATGCCCACACTTTATAATTTCACTCCTGTTGAGACTATCCTCAAAATTGCCTGAGAACTGAAAGGAGATTTAAGAATAAAATGATCATTTTAGCATTATATAGGGACCAAGGTAGAATATTAAGTAAAAGAGAGAGTGATCAATAAAAAAATTCTTGAGATAACTAACTATATGCTAGAACTTTTTTATAACTGTTAAAAGTCAAGATCATATATATATGATATTATTGACTATATATAATATATATTTCTATTGTCAATATTCTTTCTGGTTTGATATTGTGTTAGCACTAGTATATAGGCCAGTTAAGCAATATAATAAAAAGGAGATAAGTTAATTTTAACTGGCCTCAATTTTTGGAAAGTGTGATTTTAGAATATTCTCTACTATTCTGAGTTTTCAATGTCTTCTTTATTCATAAATAACATTTAACACCAATTTTTAGAGAGAAATCACCAATGTTAAAGTGTTATTTCCAATGACATTATTGGAATATATTTATGCATGTTATATTATATATATATATATATATATATATATATATAAGTGAACATGCCCAAATTACCATTTATATGTCTAATGTAGCTCAACATTTTAAGAAAGTTTTATTGTAACACAAGGACCACACCCACTCATTTAAATTCCCCTTGTTACTGCTTTTGCATCCTAATGGCAGAATGCAGTAGCTGTGACTGTGAAGATCAAATATATACCACTTTCCCATTTCCAATGTGTTCAAACCTTGCTCTCAAGTAATTAAAACATGTTCAATAAATGATTTTGTTGTCACTTGAACCTGTTAAAAGTTCATTTTCCTTGAAAACACATCCAAATATGCAGAAACACATATTTCAATTAAAAAGTAGTGATATAGTCTAGAGATCATCACATAAAGCCAATTATGGTAACACATGGTTCTAAAGCCAGTGCTTCTTTGGTGAGGTAGGAAGTGGAGATGAGAATCCCTGGAAGTTCATGGAACTTCCTAATGCATCCTGTATTCATACATATTCATATTTAGAGAGAGATTTTGATAATCTGATTTATTGCTAAAAATCCTTCTAAGAATCAGAAGATGTGAAGAAATTAAGCAATTGGAATTTTTTTTTTTTTTTGGGTTTTCGAGACAGGGTTTCTCTGCAGCTTTAGAGCCTGTCCTGGAGCTAGCTCTTGTAGACCAGGCTGGTCTCGAACTCACAGAGATCCGCCTGCTTCTGCCTCCCGAGTGCTGGGATTAAAGGCGTGCGCCACCACCGCCCGGCAGCAATTGGAATTTTTAACAGAATTCTTTTTAGATATTATTTATACTCTCTCTCTCACAGACACACACATTGAATAAATACATAAATCAATATATATATATATATATATATATATATATAGAGAGAGAGAGAGAGAGAGAGAGAGAGAGAGAAAGAGAGAGTGCATGAAGATGTGTGTGTGGAGACTGGTGAATCCTAGCTGACCTCTTTTATCACCTTCTGCCTTATTCAGTTGAGATAGGGTCGCTCATTGCACTAGAGTGCCAGCAGGCAAACCACATGTTCCTCCTCCCTCCATCTCCACAAAAATGGACTTTCGGGCACCTGGGGCCATGCTTAGCTTTTTACATTAGTGTTGGGTATTTAAACTCAGGTTGTCATGCTTGCTCAGCAAGACATCTTACTCATTGGCCCATCTCCCCTAGCTTCTACATATATCATTTAACTTATAAACTTAACTCTAACTTGGTCATATAGGTTTCTTGTTTGAGGAATTCCCAGGACTTAGACTAGGAGGGGCAGAATGAAGAACTTGATCAGATTCACCAGGGCTGTGGAGACTGGGCACTAGTTCTACATTAGTCTTTGGCAAGGATTTGCTTAGCAATGACAGACTCTCAACCCTCACCAGGAAGAGGGCCCAGAAGATCTGGTAGTAGTTTGGTAATCAGGGGAGTCTTTTTTATTTTCAGTTTCCTAAATGATTTTAAAACTCTTTTCATTTATTGAGGTTTGGTGTGTTTGGGGGGATTGTGTGTCTATGTGTCTATTATAAAGCTAAATGTATCTAAAAATATAGAATCATTGACCTAATATGTTCCTTGTATTATAAAAATTTAAAACCTCTCTTATTTTCCTGAGTAACTTGACTATCACAACAATTTTGTCTTTTCCAGAAAATTTTTGCTTTTCAATATGTAGCTATTTACAACTTGTTTCTGTCATTTAGCAACATGAATTGAACCACCATTTTCTTTTGCATGGTTTGCACCTTATTTTGTGTTTTACTACTTGGTAGTATCACTTGTGATAAAATGTATTTGTGCCTTTACAGCCCACCTATATGTCTTTTTTTGTTTTCTTGTCTTATTGTACTATGTAGGAACTTGCAGTATGGCACTGAATTGTTGCCTTAGAGAGGACCTCCTTGCCTTATGTGGAGCTCTACCATGGTCAGTGCTCTTATAATGCACACCTCAATGAACATCCTGCCCCTTCTACTCTGTTACACTCAGCGAGAAAATGGCTGTCTGTGAACTGGAAACCGGGCATTTGTGAGATAATCAGCTCTGCCATATTTTTAAACTTGGACATCCTAGACACTAGATTGTGAGAAATGAATTTCTCATGTTTATAAACTGCCCACTCTATTTTATTCTGTCATAGTGACCACAAAGATTTGGATATCTAATTCCTGACCTTACGAACAGACATTAGACTTTAAAAAAATGATATTCATCCTTTTCCTTCTCTTATAAACTTGTGTGTACATGTGTAGGTATGCACAGGAGTGCATATGTCCTCAAAGGCCAGAAGAGAGCACTAGTTTCCCTAGATTTGAAGTCAAGGGTGGTGTGCACTGCCAGGCTTTGCAGCAAGTACCTTTACTCACTAAGCCATCTTGTCAGCCAGTAAAAAATGTTTAGTTTTTCTTTGGGTTCACCTTATTACTTAGCTTCTCTAGGATAATAAACTATAGACTTAATGTTCTTTGTTCATCTAGTATCCACTTATGAGTGAGTACATTCCATATTCATCTTTTTTTGGGTCTGGATTGCCTCACTCAAAATAGTGATTCCCAATTCAATCAATTGGCATGCAAAATTCAAGATGTCATTGTTTTTTTACCGCTGAGGAGTACTCTAATGTGTAAATGTGCCACACATTCTTTATCCATTCTTCAGCTGGGAGACATACATCTAAGTTGTTTCCAGGTTCTGGCTATTACAAATAATGCTGCTATGAATATAGTTGAACAGATGTTTTGTAGTATGATTATCTTTTGGGTATATGCCCAAGAGTGGTATTGCTGAATCCTGAGGTAGGTTGATTCCCAATTTTCTAAGAAACCATCATACTGATTTCCAAAGTGGTTGCATGAGTTTGCTTTCCCATCAGCAATAGATGAATGTTCCCCTTGCTCCACATCCTCTCCAGCATAAGTTATCATTAGTGTTTTTGATCTTAGCCATTCTGACAAGTGTAAGGTGTTATCTCAGAGTTGTTTTGATTTCCCTGATAGCTAAGGATGTTGAACATTTCTTTGAGTATCTTTTGACCATTTGGAGATTCTTCTGTTGAGAATTCTCTGTTTAGTTCAGTACCCCAGTTTTAAATTGGGTTATTTAGAATTTTAATGTCTAATTTCTTGAGTTCTTTATATATTTTGGAGATCAGTCCTTTGTCTGATGTGGGGTTGGTGAAGTTCTTTTCCCATTCAGTAGGCTGCCTTTTTGTCTTAATGACTGTGTCCTTTGCTTTACAGAAGCTTCTCAGCTTCAGGAGGTCCCTTCTATTTATTTTTACTCTCAGTGTCTGGGCTACTGGGGTTGTATTTAGGAAGTGGTCTCCTGTTTCCATGCATATTGAAGACTAAATTGGAAACAGACAAGATCGCCTGACAAAATTGGGAGCAAGTGGGTTGGAGAGAAGGAAGGGTAGAAGGGTAAGAGAATGGGAGAAGGGGAGGGTTGAGGAGAACTTGAGGAGATGGGATAGTTGAGATGGAGGAAGAATAGAGATGAGAGCAAGAAAAGAGATATCATGATTGAGGGAGCCATTAGCAGACACCTGCCTCTAGAGAAATTCCCAGGAATCCACAAGGATGACCCCACCTAAGACCCTAAGCAATAGAGGAGAGGGGGTTTGATCTTGACTTGTCCTGTAGTTAGACTGATGAATATCTTAAATATCACCATAGAACCTTCATCTAACAACAGATGGAAACAGGCAGAAACCCACATCAGAGCACTGGACTGGGCTCCCAAGGTCCAGTTGAAGAGTGGAAGGAATGAGAAGATGAAGAAAGAGTTCAAGACCATGAAGGGTTCTCCCACTGAAACACTTTACCTGAGCTAATGGCAGTTCACCAAATCCAGCTGGACTGGGAAAGAACAAGCTTAGGACCAAACTAGTCCCTCTGAATGTGGTTGACAGTTGCATGGCTGGGGCAGACTGAGGGGCCACTGGCAGTGGTACTGCAATTTATCTCTACTGCATGTACTGGCTTTTTGGTCCTATTCTTTTTGGATGCATATCTTGCTCAGTCTAGATGTAGTAGGGAGGGCCTTGGAACTTCTGCAAACATTGTACCTTACCATCTCTTAGGATTAGATGGGAGTGGGTGGAAGGGTGTGTGGAGGGAATGAGAGGAGGGGAGGGAGTGGGAATTTGGATTGGTATTTTTAAAAAATATCTAATAAGTAAGAAGAAAATATGATAAAAAGAAATGATTACTCATGTTCTCTCTCCTTCTACTCCTCATTTTAACCTTGGGAGCTCAGTCCAGTGCTCCATTGTGGGTCTCTGTCTCTATCTCCATCCATCAACAGATGAAGGTTCTATGGTGGTATACAAGATACTCATCAGAGTGGCTATAGAATAGAGCCAGTACAGGCACCCTCTCCTCAGCTGCTCAAGGAACAATCTGGGGACATATCCTTGGACACCTGGGAACCCCTCTAGAGTCCAGTCTCTTGCCAACCCTCAAATGACTCCCTTAATTAAGATTTATACTTCCCTGCTCCCATATCCACTCTTCCTCCTTCCCAACTGTCCCATTCCCCCAAGTTCTCCCCATCATCCCCTTCTCACTTCTCTCTCCCCATCTCCCCTTACCCCATCCCACCCCCACCCCCAAGCTCTCCATTTTTGCCTGGAAATCTTGTTTACTTCCAATATCCAGGAGGATAACTACATATTTTTTGGGGGGGTTCACCTTCCTATTTAGCTTCTCTAGGATCATGAATTATAGGCTCAATGTCCTTCATTTATAGCTAGAATCCACTAATGAGTGAGTATATACCATATTCATCTTTTTGGGTCTGGGTTACCTCACTCAGGATAGTGTTTGCTATTTCAATCCATTTGCATGCAAAATTCAAGATGTCATTGTTTTTTTTACCACTGAGTAGTACTCTAATGCATATATATTCCACACTTTCTTTATCCATTCTTTCATTGAAGGGCATCTAGGTTGTTTCCAGGTTCTGGCTATTACAAATAATGCTGCTATGAACATAGTTGATCAAATGCTTTTGTAGTAGATAGGGCATCTCTTGGGTATATTCCCAGGAGTGGTATTGCTAGATCCTGGGGTAGGTTGATCCTGAATTTCCTGAGAAACTGTCACACTGATTTCCAAAGTGGTTGCACGAGTTTGCATTCCCACCAGCAATGGATGAGTATTCCCCTTACTCCACATCCTCTCCAGCAAAGGCTACCATTGGTGTTTTTGATTTTAGCCATTCTGACAGGTGTAAGATGGTATCTCAAAGATGTTTTGATTTGCATTTTTCTGATCGTTAAGGAGGTTGAGCATGACCTTAAGTGTCTTTTGGCCATTTGAACTTCTTCAGTTGAGAATTCAGGTCCGCGAGGGGTATGCCCACCCACTGTGATGGTGGGGCTGATCTAATGGGAACTCACCAAGGCCAGCTGGACTGGGTCTGATGGAGCATGTGATCAAACCTGACTCTCTGAATGTGGCCTACATGGAGGGCTGACTGAGAAGCCAAGGACAATGGCATTGGGTTTTGATTCTACTCCATGTACTGGCTTTGTGGGAACCTAGTCTGTTTGGATGCTCACCTTCCTAGACCTAGATGGAGGGGGGAGGACCTTGGACTTCCCACAGGGCAGGGAACCCTGACTGCTCTTTGGACTGGAGAGGGAGGGGAAGGGAGGATAGAGAGAGGGGGAGGGAAATGGGAGGAGGTGAAAATTTGTAACAATAATAATAATAATAATAATAATAATAATAATAAAAGAGAAAAAAGAAATGATTAGTTATGACTTTTTCCATTAAAGTTGTATTTTTGCTACTGAGTTGAATTTATTCTCATTTTAAGTATTCAACACTTACCAGATACACAGCTTGCAACTGTATTCTCTCATCCTGTTGGTTTGTCTTCATTCTGTTGATACCTTTTCTGTACAGAGCTGTGTAGTTTGATGATCAGTCATCCCTCTTTAATTTGGTGTTCTATATTCATAAATTTAAATCAACTTTATATTGGAATTATTGAGAAAAAATGAACCGAATTTAACATTATGTAATCCTCTCCCTTGTCATTTATCCTAAACAATATAGTGTCCTGACTATTTATACAATGGTTATATTGTCCAAGGTGTCATGAGTAAGTAGAGGTGCAGAATACACAAGGCTGCTCAAAGATGTGTTATGCACATACTCAGATGTTTTATTTCAGGGGTTTGAGCAACTGCAGATTTGGTTATCTGCAGGAGACACTTGAAACAGCCACCCAGAGATATCAAGTATAATCTCATTTGTCAATTTTAATCTCATTTGTGGAATTTTGCTATTTGGGCTGTGGCATGAAAGATAATGACCTGCACTTTTCTTTTCTTGTAATAAGCCTGATAGCATTACAGAAATGCTGTTCTCTGAGAACAAATCAGGAAGCATTATTCTATTTGGAGGAAGAGATTATGTATAATTGATAAATCTTCTTCCTTATGTATTTGGCAGAATTGACCAGTGAATCGGCTTAGACATGATATTTCTTTTATTACTATTTTGGTAGGTTATTATCACGGTTTCTGTTGTTACTTGGATTAGTGCTTTGCTATATGATTCTGAATGATCTGCAACCTGATGTGTCCCTATGGTGGCCTTTGAACTCCCAATCCTTCTGTTTAGAAAAGAGGAGATTTTGGGCATGTGCCAACATATCTGGCCCTGACTCTTAAAAGGCTCTGTGACCTCTCAAAACAGCAAAAACTCTCAAAATCTTGGAAACTAAGTGTTTAAAACATGAGTTGGAGGTGGGAACCATTGTACCTTCAAACCATAACAAATTTACTTCTTTATTGTCATTTTGATTTCTATAAGTTCTATAAATGAGGAGTTGTCTTTACTTTTCATATTGACAAGTTGAATAGGGTTTTTTTTTTTTGCTAGCTTGGCTTCTTTAAATTGATATTTATTAGTTTTATTTATCTTTCTATCAAACAAGCTATTTTTTAAATTCATGATGCTTACATGTGGTTTTTCTATTTTCAGTGTTATTGATGTCCGTGATGATTTTCATTGTTTCTTTCTCTGTTTTCCTCAGTCTTAAATTGTCGTAATTTTTTTTTGAGTTTGCTATGATTAAAAGGTTAGACTAAGATATTTATGATATATATTTCCATATATTTCTTTTTGAGCACTATTGCTGATGTATTTCATCTACTTTTGGCAATTTCTATTTTATTTTCATTTAGTTTAAGATACTCAAAAATTTATCCCAAGACTTCTTTGTCACATATATTATTTAAATTTATTCTTAATCTACAAGTAGTTAGGTATGCTTTATCTTCTCTGCTAGTGTTGACATTTTGTTTTAATTACATAGTAGACAAAGTGAATATTTGTAGAATTTCTGTTGTATAAATTTGTACACATAGGGGCTGAGGAGATGGCTCCATGGTAATTTCTACTTGGTAGAATGCTTGCTATTATCCACCTGTCTCTGCCTACTCTGGAACTAAATGAGTTTGGATATCCAGCACCCATATAGAAAGCAGGACATGACAGTGCGGCACTTATCTATAGTCTCTTGGAAGGCAGAGAGGTGAATCATTGGAGCTTACTAGATAGCCAGTTTGTCTGTTCTGCCTCAAAAAAACAAGGTGGAGCACAATTGCAGAAGACATTAACTAGACTTCTGGCTCCCATGTGGTTGCACAAATCTATATGTTTACTTGTATGCACTTACTCATGTGATGTTCAAAACATATATAACACACATATATGTACAAATATATATTATGGTTTCAGACTATGGTCTATATTTTGGAATATTTGCTGTAAGCTTCAGGAGAATCTCTATTCTGCTGTTATTGGATGCAGCAGTCTATAAGCATTAGTTACATCAAGCTCAATGATCATGTGTTTCAGGTCATTTCTATTCTTACTGATGTTTTTGTCATTTTGATCTACCAATTACTCAGAGATTATTGACATGCCCACTTTTATAGTCGATTCATCTGATTCACTTTGTAGTTCTATCAGTTTGTGTTTCATGTATTTTAATATTCTGTCATATGCATATTGAAATGAGTATATTTCTTCTAAAATTAATATTTTCATAACTATATAATACCGTCTTTAACCATGGCAAGCTCCTTTGCTAAAAATTCTGTGATTTTCCAAATAAATATAGTTTTTAGTTTCCCCTTTTTGCCTTTTAAAATTGTTTTATTTTAGTTTTTAATTTTTGGCATACTAGGTATTGAACCCAGTTCTTTGAACAGGCTAGAGAATATTATATAACTGAGCTACACCCCATCCAAGTAGGAGAGCTATGTGGACTGTGGAGAATTAGCTCAAGAGGTAAAGGAGGCTACGTTCTGATCTTGTCCTAAAAATCTGACAGAGGCAAAATGGAGAAGTGTTGGAGATTTCAAGGTAGCCGTTGACTCTATTTTGTGGTTATTAGTAATTATATTTTGCAGGTATACACTAAAAATGAGCAAAAAGGCAAAAGGAAGTAAAAATTGTACAATATGAAGTGAAAAAGAGCACTAAGAATTTTAATGTTGGAGCTAAAGTTTGTGCTGAAAAGAGGTGAAGAGATTTAAAGGAAGCTTGATTGAAAATGGAGTAAAAGGAGTAGTATCCTCAGGGCACAGCCTCAGTTAGCCAAGCTTTCAACTTGCAGAAAGGAAGGCTTGAGGAATTTCCTGCTCTTAAAAAATGCTATAACAAAGGAAAACTTCTGCAAATGTAAGGGCCAACTTCCATCCCAAGCAGGTAGATGTATAGGTAGAGTTTTCATTTTCTGACTACCTGTTCCAAAGTAACTGTCAGCTGCTTTCCAAACAACTGACTTGGAGACTTAATATGAATTATAAATGCTTGGGTTAATAACTTAGGCTTATTAGTAACTAGCTCTTACAACTTAACCCATTTTTATTAACCCATGTATTGCCAAGCTGGCTTTACCTGTCCTCCATGTCTTCCCCCCCTCCCCCGCTGTCTCCTGGTGATGCCCCTTTTTCCACCCTTTTTCTTCCCATCATTTTCAGTTTGGCTTTCCTGCCTAACTTTATCCTGTTCAGCCATTGACCAGTCAGCTTGTTGATCCAACCCATTATAGCAAGAAATCTTTACTGTGTACAAAGGGATTATTCCACAACATAGAGGTACTTGGCAGTCTTGGCCGTTTGGTTCTGGCTTTAGAATCATGAAAGATACATGTGTAAATGGATTGCAGAGTCTTCTTCCATTGTTAAGAGCTACTGACTCAAGGAGTGTGACAGGAGAGTCATCTAAAGTCCTGAGAGTCCATTGCACGAAGCTGTGAGAGTGAAGCCTTGATTGTGTTGGAGACCCTAAGATGTAGGAGATACCAAAGACTTGAGATATCTGCCAAGAAGAGATACAGACATGGAGTGGAACCATTGTAAGAGATAGAAATGTGTTACTGGTAGAAAACCTGAAAGGATACAGCCATCTAAGTCATGGACATCAGACACAGAGCTAGGGATTTAGCCATCACTCTATTGGGTATTGGTCTTGCTTTGGTACAGAATTTCCTCACTTTGTCCCCATTCCTCTCATTTGGAACGATGATGCATATTTTGTGTTATTATATGTTGGAAGCATGTGTTTTGATTTTTGCTATTATATGTTGGAATCATGTGTTTTGATTTTTGCTTTTACAGGGGGTTATAGTTAAGATATTTCACTTTGTCTCAGAAGAGACAGACTTGGGATGTTTATACTTGGGGCTACTAATGTCTATGCTGACTTTTGAAGTCACATTAACTTCATTTTGCCTTATAATATTGTCATGGGTCTGTGGGAACCAAAAAGTGGAATGGGGTAGTTTGAATAAGATGTCACCCATAGACATTTGAATTCATATATTTAAATATATGCATTAATAGACACCCATTCATGTATTTGAATACTTGGTTCTCAGTGGATAAAACTGTTAGGAAAGGATTTGGGGATATGGCCTTGGAGGAGGAGGTATGTCACAGGAAGCAGGCTTTGAGGTTTCAAAATATTTGGACCATCCCCAGTATCTCTCACTTTTTCTCTGCCTCCTACATTTGAATCAAGATGCAAGCTCTCATCTGTTTCTGCCACTGTGCCTTTGCTCTACCATCACTGACTCTAAACCATTGAAACCAGAAACCCAAATTAATCACTTTATTTTATAAGTTACATTGGCCACGGTGTCTTTTCATAGCAACATAGCAATAGAAAATAGCTAAGCCATTAAGTGAAATATATAACTTGTGTATTTAAAGAGTTATGAATATGAATCTAGAAGGCAAGAAGTTTCTCTCTCTCTCTCTCTCTCTCTCTCTCTCTCTCTGTGTGTGTGTGCATGTGTTTGTGTGCATGTGTGTGTATGTGTATGTTTTACACAGTATCTCCTTCTGTTTGATATAAGATCTCATTAGGCACCTCAGGGTAGCCTAGACCTTGTGATGGTCCTGTCTATGCCTTCTGAGTGTAGGTATTACAAGAATACACTAACATACCTGGCTCTGGGAAGTGTATCTTTCCTTTGATCTTTCCTTTGTGTTTCCAGTAGAAACATAATACTTAGCAAGGGCCATTTATTGTTTTGTTTAACTGTACAAATATTTACCTGTTTTCTCTCAAAGGAATCTTGCTAGGCTTATTCATCACGTAAATTTATCCAAAGTTCCTTGAATGTTTAGCAAGCATTGGATCAGTTGTTGAAAGTTCTTTACTACAAAGCAAAGATAAATCATAGGTTCCTAAATATTTTTTCATCAGAATCAGGAAACCGTTAGGCTTTAGGAACACCATAATGAAGGTGCGTGGTTGATCGGCAGTTATGATTCACCAGACAAGCTTTAATATATATAATCCAGTTTTAATAAAGGAAAGGAAAGGGAACTTACAAATCCAAGGTTCCAGCGAGGAGCGCAGGAAAACAAAGAGCAGGCGGGCCGCAGGCCCGCAAGATTTTATAAGTCAATATTAGCCTAAGGGGGACACGCCTAAGGGGGACACGCCTTTAGACCAAGGGGGACACGCCTTACAAAACAAGGTTTTTGGCTAGGCTTCCCCTTCACCATAGAGAACACAGTGCAATAATATTGACTTCCCCTTCTGGAATGAAATTTCAAAGTGTAAGGAAGGTCAGCTAAGAGACCAGTGCAAGGTAGTCCAGGGTTAGAAAGTAAGAATAGAAGTTAGAGTTTTCTTTTGTTGCCATTGCTTTGGTTTGGTTTTTGAGGTAGAGTCTTACTTTGTACAGCTCAGGTTCTCTGAGAATTCCTTATGTTTTTCCAGACCAGCTATGAAATTGTGGCAGTACTCCTGTTTCTGCCTCCTGAGTCCTGGGATTATAGGCATGATCCACAATGCTTGGCTAGAGGAGTTATTTTGATATGAGCTTTATCTAAAGATGTAATTAGATCTCAGTGGAGGGATTTGAGAAAAATCTAAGTATTGACTAACTGCACTGAGTTTAAAAAAGCACATTTATGAGGAGGTGATTATTTTGTCATAAACAAAGAAGATGAGTCAGCTGCTAGGAAGCTTATTAAATATTATAAAGATTTATAATTTTAATATATTATCTACTATAAATATTTTACAACATAATATAATTTATAAATGTTACAAATAATTCTGTGAAGAAAGTAATTCTAGGTAGAAAGCCAGTGGAAGTGTTGAGATTAAGGCTGCACTGACATACTGGGTGTTTGATTCATCTCTTTCATGTTGGTCTGAAAAGTGATTTCTACATAGTACCATGTGCCTACGTTCTCCACTCTGTCCTAAAGAGCATGGTTTTTAAAGGAGGATAATAAGTTTGCCCTATTTTTTATTTTTAATATAAGAGTTGTTCTGATGGTCCCTATAGGATTTAATATGATAGAACAGATTAAATGTCTACATAGATTCTGTGCCTCAGTTTCCTCATTTGTAAAATCATAACATGACAGTTCCCACTTCACTTCACTGGATTTTTGGTAAGGATCAAATGTGTGAGGACAGAGCAAACTCTTGGTACAGTATGATCAGATATTAAACGTTAAGTTTACTATTAGTTTTTCTCTGAGGCCATTCTAGCTCATCTCTTTGGTATCTGTTAAGTCCTAACACTTCGAAGAACAGGTGACATGAAATCCAAAGTGGCTATCTATAGTTCTGGGTACAGAAGTTTGAAGCTTATGAATTTCAAAATTACCCCTGTCAAGAAGTTATTGTGCCTTCCAGGAAGATGAGAAAGAAAGGGGAGGGATAAGTCAAGTAAGCAGGCATGTTGCTCAGATAAAAAACCCAGTGACAGAACATGGGAATGTGATATGGTAAGATCTCTTGTGAATCATTAGTAGTTAAAAAATCCTTACAATTTAGAAATTTCAGAAACTAGGTCCAGATTCATTTCTCAGTTCCACTGTTAACTCTTCAGTGAAAACGTTGAGTATATTGTAGTAAGCATGTGTCAGGTGCCAGGCATTACATTAAGTGCATCATACACACCATCATCTCATTTTAAACTCACAAGTAGACACAGTCACCTCCATCATATAGACGATGAACTGCAGAGTTGACATTTTTACCTTGTGTCACAGATTTTATATGGGTGTAAAATGTAACATAAAACCATTCTAAATCTCAGCTCTATGAGATGTTGGGATTGTATTCAAAGCAGTCCACTAGAGTCTTTGTGCTACATTGTTAGGAGTTTTTTTTTTCATGAGTATTTGCTAAATTAGCTCCTCTGCCAACTAGTTGAGTATGTAGTAAAGACTGCATTGAATATTTCTAATCTGCTTCTACCACTTTGAAATATGGAAGTTTTGAGATCGACTAGTCCGACTCTTATTGTAAACAGAAGAGAAAACTAAAGCCCACAAAAAGGAATTCACTTTCCATAATACAAAACAACCAGATGTAAACCAGACCTCTTAGTATTAGGGTATTTAGAGTTTAATTTATCACCATGTAGTGCCCATTGGGTCATTGCTAAGGGGTACTAACATATGAAGAATGAGGGAAGTTTGTTTCATTTGCATTGAGTTTATTTGTATTAGGATTGATGGTGTAGGCAGGAAAATTTCCTAAAATTAGATTAAAATAAAAACCAGTATGACAACTGGAAACTTAGAATGTAATGAAGACTTTGGAGAAATTATCTTACTGAGTCCTGTATATGATTTGTAAGGGTACTGAAGCCCCCCCCCACCCCATTAAGAAGTCTCTGCTTATATAAAGAAATAGATGTGATGTATTCAACTTTTTATTCTAGAACTTTTCAATAGATGTGTGGTGAGGCTCCTATGAGATGAGTCATATGAAATGCTATGAAGTCTCAGGATATGGATATTTGAAATTATATATACAGGCTGAAAACAACTGTTCTTTGAATAGTCCAACTAAAGAATCCTGAAGAAAAAATTTACTGTGCTAGTCATGGATATCTTGGGCAGTTTATGTTCACTAACACTCTAAATAAACAGTTTAAAATTGGATATTTCAACACATGGATTTTAGAAGAAACACACTAAGAACATGGTATATGACATGATTCAGAGACAGGGAAAGGATCCATGATTAGATGAATTGCCTTTTGCATGTGTGTTGGTACCCATGGTGGGTTCTGCTTCCAGAGTAGCCCTGAGATTATCTCCATTGTCATCGTGGGCAAAAGACAGGGGGCATGGCACATTAAGTCAATAGCTCATCCTGGCCCCTAAGCCCTTGTGGGGCAGCCTCTGAGGACTTCCTACAGGGAATACTGCCAGCAACAGGAAATGATTTATGGTCAAGAGAGGATAAGAGACAATCAAATGTGGTTTATTGGCAGTAAAATTGGCATTCTGTGCTCTGATATCAGTAAAGCCTGAAAAAGTCTACACTTATCATGAATACACATGGTTTGGTATCCCTTGAATAGAAAAACAATGAATGAGAAATAGAATATCTACTCATATCTGAAATCTGTTAATGAATAGTACATGGATCCAGCCATGTCAATGAAGGCTTGATTTATAGTCATGATATCAGGGCCCCTTTCCTCTATGCTGAAACATGAGATGATACTTGAATGAAAATCTTTGCAGAGTGATTTATTGGAAGCTTACCATTTTGTGAATGGCAAAAGAGGAGAGCTGCCCCCTTCACAATCTATATATAAATCATCTGATATTATGATGAATTACATATTCTTTCTCCTAGTGACAGTAATAAGTGTTATGAGCAGCTTTTAATAGTTATAAAGACAGAAGAGATAAATATCAATTACTATTAGAAGTCTTTTTTTTAAATTGACTTCCCCACTTTTTCCCCATGATGAAGTTAATTATTTATGGCAAAAGCACATTAATAATTTCACATTATCTCTTTATCCAAGCAGCAAATGAATTGCAACACTGGGGAATTTGGATAATCGATACAACAAGAAAGCATTGAAATAATTTAAAAGTTTTTAATCCTCATTCTGCAAATGAACCTCAGTCTGCCTCAGCCACAAACAATGTGCCATTCCTAATGTCTACTCAGAAGCTTTACTGGTAAAGGTGACTTTGTGTTACTTTTCCTTAAGGAGTCTTCTTTCCCTATGAGAGAGTTAGCTTCTAAATGGATGCAGAGGCTAGGATGCTGATTATTCCATTGAGTTAGAAGAGAACTATGAATGCATTTCTAACTATAATACATAGCATTTTCTGGCAATAAAGACTAACCAGATAGGAAGAAGAAAGGATAGTCTGTCTGAGCCCTTGATAATTAGGAAATCAGTCACCATCAAAGATGGACAGAAGAATAGAAAGCATTAGAATGAGAAAAATGGCTGAGCCTTTAGGTACAGCAGCATTGGAGACTGTTGGCATCAGAAAGCTGAAGGCTGGATAAAGTAGAACCTGGCACTCTCTGTGCCTTAGAAGCCCCATCTTTGGCTTACTCTGGACAAAAATTAGAAAGCTTCCAGTTATTTCATGAAGTCTTGTCTACATTTAACTGATGGTTACAAAAGTCAGGACTAAATTCCCTGGATTATTACAAGCAAAAGCTGTCCGGCTTTTGCCAGGTGAGCGCCCTGTGCTGTTGATTGTAGATAGAGTTAGTTTCCAGGGTGGGGTGCTACAGCTTGTGGGCCAAAATTCTACTTTTATACATATAGTCATCTCATCTGTTTGCATATTCAGTCCCTAGAGTAATTTATTCACATATATACAATTCATTTCTTTCTACATAGTCTTTTTGAAGTTGATGTAGAAAACCAAAGAATAGAGTAACACATTTGCCACCACAGCCAAAAAATAGGAAAGTTTTGTTTCCTCATGTTGCACTCTTGGGCAAGCACCAACCACTCTCCCTACTCCTGGCTGTTGTTGCTCTGTTGTCCATCCTGAGGTTTTACCTTTTTCCAAATAAAAATGTCATTTTTATTCTCTTGTCTAAATATCACTGTGACAAGCTAGATCATTAGCCAGATAGTGATGGTAGCTGAAGTTCTGACATAGGCTTGGTCCCTGAGTATCTCTCTCTGGTAGCCACTGCTATGGCCTCAAGTGTTACTTCGTGTTCCCAGCTGATGGGCTGCCCCTTCCTGAATGGAAGAGGACCCTTTGTTGTTCTCCCCCAGCCAACAGGGATTTCTCCTAGCCCACTAATGGCAATAACACCTTGTTTTATGGCACAGTGTCACCAGAAAGAGGATCCACTCTTGCCCAGGGTAAAATGTCATTGGGGAGTTTCTAACAGAAGCAGAGTCCTAACCCAGCAAAAGGATATCGAATTTTGATCAGAAAAGGGGATATATATATATATATATATATATATATATATATATATATATCAAACAAAACAAATTTATGTAGGTTGGAATGTTCCTAGTTTATCTTAAACCAATGTCAATCTAATGTGTTACTGGTGCTGGGATCTGGTTGAAAGGCCCCAATGCCCACACTAATGACTTTGTTTACTAATAGTGTGGTAGTGTGACATGAAGAAGAAGTCAACCAGGGTTACTTTGTGACATTCCTGATGGCTATGACTCAAAATAGTTTTTTTTTTTTTTTTGCCATTCTGAACTCACACATTATCTATGTCCAGGAATGGTTGTTCTAGGCAAGCAAGGACCAGGGTGCTGGCCCATCATTATTTACATCCTGGACCAGCTGTGTATCTTCTGACCCCAATCCTTTGAGTTGTTGGAGAAAGCTGTGATTTCTGATTGTTCTATCTCTGTCTTTCTTACTTTAGAGACAGCAATGTCTTTTTCTCTGATCACATCCAAGCAAAAGCTATGACTCTTTGTTTAAGCCTATAATAACACTCCTTTATAAATGTATCCTTCCATTGTCTGTGAATTTCATCCTTGAAGTTATCCAGATAAAGGACCTAGAAGCCACTGGCTTGAGGTTTCCTTGGTGACAATAGATTTTTCCTGGACCATAACACACAAGTTATGCTTATTTGAGATGAAGGAGAGAGGCTGTGCTGTTCTCAGAGACCTCACTTGCTCTATATCATATCTAGTTGCTAATTCTTCATGTGACTGTTCTCTTATTTAAACCATGGTTTTGAGTGAGAAAGGTACGTTGTGGTAATTCTGGCTCCTTCTATTGCTCTCAGCAAAGGAAGTAGAGGTACATGGAACTGCTTCCCCATGTCTACCCAAGGTGTGGATATCAAGACTGGTTAGCAATAGGGCCCCTCTTGCCCCTTTTTGTGTTCTCAGCATTATTGGTCACTGCATCTAAGAGACTGGAGAGAGAAAAATAAATCTCTTGAATTTTCTATCTTGAGAGATTCTGTGTAGCTTCTCTGTAGCAAATGGATAGCCATGGAAGAAAGAAGCAAGCAAGAGTAATTATAAGACTTTGAGTGTGACAGTGTTTCCATTGCCTGGAGAGTGTTCTCTATCCTATCATTTTGTGATAGCTATGTGTATTTCTCTATAACAATAAACTGAACTGTCACTTGTAATACATACACACAGAGAAAGAGAGAGACGTGGCTTCTGAGCCTCCCTGAAATTCTGTTAATCATGTCTGTGCTGACTCAGAGGAGGCCACAATAGTAATTTGGATTAATGCTGGGAACCCAGATAGCCTTTCAAGACTTGCTGAATGAGAAGAAAAGCAGTGTTTTTTCCAGCTTACCTGGAACTCTGTTAAACAGGTAATCAGGTGCTGATGTGAAGCTCTTCTCTCAAACTGTTGGTCTGTAACCTCTTTTAAACAGGAAGAAAAGGTCTGGGGCTCAATTTCCCTGGCAGTGTTCTTCTCATAGCTGATATTCCTATGTTGAAGAGAAAAAGGTATGTGCATTTCTATTTTCAGTTAATTTCCTAAAAAGGCAACCTAGACCAATACTGGGTATTACCAGCTTATTCCAACAAAGTAGATCTATTTTATGAGCACATCCATTCACCTATCTGTCTTTTCATTCACATATTAATTAAATGACTTCTATGGCTTGTGGAATATATATATATATACATATATACATATATATATATGTATATATGTATATATATATATATATATAGTCCAGTGGAGGATCTGGCAGCTATTAGATTCTTAATAAATGTCAAGAGAATAGATTTTTGCTCCTGTGTGCACGCACATGTGTTTGCATACTGTTATTGCAACAGTAATGGAGAATCTGTTGTCCTAAGAAGTCTCTGAAGGTTACTTGGGAAATTGGAAGGTTTCTAAGGATGGTGCATGTGACTTACATTGTGAAGTAGCAGTGTGATTAAGAAAGGCCATTAGTAACACAGACTTTGCACTTTAGTGTATCAGGGTTGTGGTTTAATTTCTGCAAGTGTCTTCAAAAACCACAAAAGCAATCTGTGGATCTAGAAAAGCTTGGATTATCAGTCTGATAAGAATAAGAATACCATTTTGAATGATTCTTGATAATGCCTTGGGAGGGAATTTCCAAAAGGAATTTAATATTTTTTAGTGCTGGCATTGTGGTTAGTCTTCCTGGCTAGTCTCACAAGGTTAAAAACTGGATGCAATAGGAGAGGATTTGTAACACGATAGATAGGTAAGATCTAGAATAAGCTATTAAGAAGCAAGCTATATTAGTTACTTTTCTGGTGCTGTCATAAAATACCATGAACAAAAGCAAACAAAAAGAGAAAGTTATTTTGACCTATTTCTAGAGAAATAAAATCCGTCACAGCAGGGAACACATAACAACAAACATAGTGGCAGGGGCAGGAACTTAGTTCTACACAGGTAGCAGAGAGGGAAACAGGAAGGGGGAATGGGGGAATCAGACTAAAAGTTTCTAAAGCCTGCCCTCAGTAACATACAAGACTTCACCTCCTAAAGGGTCTATGAAACAACACCAACAATTAGGAATCAAATGTTCAAATACATGAGCCTGTGGGGAACGTTGCTCATTCAAACCACCACACTAGGTAATTCACAGAAACCTCATGCTGTTTTTTTGTTAATTCATTGCATTATCTTCCAGAAGAAAGATTTGAGAAAGAAAAAAAAAAAAAAACAAAACAAAACTCAGGTTGTTTTTATTTTTTGCTTAATTTCAGAAGTGTTTAACTCAGGATAGGAAAGTATGATTATTCCATTATTTATGAAGTATATGATTTTGTCGAGTTTATTTTCTCACCAACTTTTCTTACATAGTAACTAATAGAGTTAATGAAGTAGACAGGAGATTTCATGAGACAATACGTATTACTGCATGGGATTCAGCCCATGGAAAGCAGACAGTGCTGGAAAATAGAGCAGTCGCCATCGGTTGTCAGCAGTTTATCCTCTTTATCTGCATTATAGCCGGAATGATGCTGATGTTGTAGTCTGGAAAGTTATCATTCCATTTTTGGCAGCCCCAGTTTCCTCATTAACTTGTCATGTGACCTTGGCAGATGGCTTCTCTCTGAAACTTGGTTTCTTCTTCCTTGAAATAAAGACATTTGCTTTCCTTGTTCCACAAAGAATATCCAGGGATTCCTCTGGTATATGCATAAATTTGCCCTGGAGCAATGTCTCTGTACCTCTTCATGTCTGAGATCACCATGGTTGTACTATCTTGTGGGAGATAGAAATCTTAATGCACTTTTGTAAAGCATTTTTGTTCTCTTCTGCCTTAGGCCATTCTGAACTGCTAACAGGAATGGGGCACTGAACTATCAAGCTAATGAGGGAGGACATTCTGTACTGTTTGCTTCACCCCACCTGACCCAGTGGGATGGGTTGTGTGAATGCAGATGAAAACTGTAGTGGTGTTCATTTGCACTACGTAGGAAGTCATCTGAGAATAGTAACTGGAGGTAAAATGAAGAACAAAGAGCACAAAGATTTGGATTCCAAATAGCATCATTTTCTTTGAATGTTAATGCCCTTAAACTAAGACACTTTGTCAAGGTTAGCCTGCGTGGTTTTTCAACATTGCACAAATATTTACATTGTGCTTTTCCCACTCTGGAACCTGTGAACTCAGCAGCTGAATGAGCCAGGCCAAGTCCCAGTTTCCTATGAGCTCATTCTCCTCATGGAGGAGGGATTCTTTAAAGCAAAGAAAATATTGCACAAGTGAGTGTTATTTTAAAAAATAATAATTTGAAAGAAAGCATATGAAAGTGGAGGATTCCTTCCTACTATTGTGTGTCAGATCCCAGATGTTCTTATCTCAATAAAGACTCCTTGTAGGAGGAATTCTAGTTCTCTTCACACAAATGAGGAGCATAAAATGCGGAAAAGTAAAGCCTGTACAGGGTGAGCATCTCTCATCTCAAAACCTGAAATTTGAAATATGAAATATTCTGAAATCAGAAAAATTTTGAGCACTGGTGGTAAAACTAAACAAAACCAAAAACAAAAGAAATATGAACGCTGTGGAAACATTCTATCAAACACCCATGATTTGTAAAGTCTGAGAAGCTTTTGTATATGTCTTACATTGAAATCTCAGTTCTTGGTTTCTCAGATAACAAAGCTTCATATCTTTGTAAGGTACCACTGATGTGCATGCTCCTGGCTGCAGAATCTCTGCATGTAATTGCATGCTTTCACTCTGCAGAATCTGTGCATTTGGTTGCATTTTATCCATGAATTAGGAGTTTTTCTGAATACTGTAGCCATATCCAACTGTTGACGTTTTTCAGGTGGCTTTATAGTTTATTTCAACTCATTGCCATATTTAATCTGTAGAATTGCTCTTGTCTCAGAATTTTTTATTATATTTTTTGTCTATGACACCTATAGGAAGAAAACTTTAAATATTGGCCGTATTGTTGCTTAAGTAAGTATTCAAGATTTGTTTTTATAGCTATGAATTTTATGCCAAATTTATTTATTTATTTGATTATGTTTTAAATTTTTACACTGTCATTTATTATTTCTCTTGTGTATTTGGTAGAAAAGAGCATAAAATATATTTAGTGAAAGTTTAAACTCTATCAACAGTGGAGAATGGTTATGTTAACAATATAGAAATTCATTGAGTGTATAGACTTTTGATCTGCTTACTTTTTCTGGGTAAGTTTTTAGTTGCAAATTCTTTATAATTAAGTTCATCACTGTTGTTACTTATAAAAATATTTGTAGTTACCCAAGTCAAAAATTGCCAGGTTAGCAGGTGAGAAGCAGTACACAGGAGAGAAACATGCTTTAGGTTCTAAACATGAGAGAAGATACAGTCCTGTGACTTATATGTCTATAGTTTCCAGACTGACTACTTTGTATTGAAAACAAATAAAGATAAAAGAAAAAAGAAGGAGACATAGTTCTTTCCTAAAGACATGCTGCTTAGGTGTCAGCTGACAGGGCTCTGAAAAAAGAATTAGAACTTAAATTAGAGAGAAGCAAAGACAGACAAGGGGAAATGTGTGAATTAAAGTAGTGTGGACTTTTATTGTGAGGAAATACTATTCTGCACAGAGAGCTTGTGTATGAACTGGAGCTGTTCTTTTCTAAGATGGAGAAGACATAGGGCAGGAAGCGATGGAGTCCCTTTTTGGCCTGCAGTTATTGTTGCTGAGCTTAGTGGTGAGTAGTGAGTTAGATTACGTTAGACGGCCAATACATCTTAGTTGGTCATTACTTGGGGGCTGTGGGAGCATAATGTTATAACATTCAAGAACTTATAAAAAATCTAATTAAGTTCCTTCTAGATACCAATTACCTGTACTTACTAGAATTGTCACAGTTCAACCAAAATGGAGGAGCATTTTGAAATGGAGTGGCCCTGGTTAACACTAAGAACTCAGCAAGCAGAGGTCTAGTAACCACCCCTTCCATCTCGGGGGGGGGGGCGTTAGCCTCAGGATAGGTTTCAGGAAGGCGCTCTGTAATTCATGTTTATGAAAGGATTACAAGACAGCTATATAGGCAATACTGATCTATTACTGAGGCAAGAAAATGACTATGTTACATCTAAGCACACCAGGCTGAATATTATTCCTGGTGTACATGGCGTAGTCTACAGGAAGGTGTATGAATGGAGGTACCACAGAGCATCAGGGAACAGACAAAAGTTAAAAAAAAAAAAGTAAAGCTCTTTGGACTTGGCTGGAGAAAGAAGCAATAGAAAAGAAAAAAAGAAAGACAAAGGGAACAATTGCTTCTCAGAGGCTGGCATGATGACAAACACTTTGAATCCCAGTTCTCAGAGGGCAGAAGCAGGTAGATAACTGAGTTTGAGGTCATCCTAGTCTATATAGCGAGTTCCAGGGAAGTTAGGAATATAGCGAGAGATTCTGTGTCAAAACTACTAAAAACAAAAATACCACCTGCTAAAAGAAAGCAACAAAACGTAGCTTCTCACGCATAGATGTGCTGTAAAAGGCAGGCAATAATTTGAACATGCGTTTAACAAAGTACTTACATCCCACAAGAGCAGAGAAATTCACAGGAGAACACATCAAGATGCTTACAAAGGAAAATGGGATGGATCTTATAGAGGCTTAAATTAGTGTGTTAGATGTTAAAAGAATGAAGACAGCAAGAGCATAGGCTAATGTTAGGAGCTCCTGGAAAGTATAAGGGAGAGATAAGATTCATAGAGTCAATTCTCATAAATAAACAGCAGCTTCTGCAAAGGAAGAAGGAAATGGTAGGGAAAAAAGTAAAGAAAGAGTTAAAATAGAGATTGTTAAAACAAGATTTGTAGGCAGGAATAACAAGAAAAGACATGTTTCTGGTAAAAAGATTGATTAGCTTTGTGCATACAAAAACAGATTCTGAAATCTTCCAGACAGAAAGAGAATTTTCAAAGGCTAAAGTATCAATTGGTGGCAAGAATTCTCTGTACTGTTATATTCAGCGTAGACAAAGGAATAATGTATCTGCTTAGTTTTATATATATATATATATATATATATATATATATATGTATATGTCTTGGGATTTCATATATATATATTTGTCTTAGGATTTCTATTACTGTGAACTGACACCATGACCACAGCATGTAAAGGAAAACATTTCATTGGGGTTGACTTACAGCTACGGAAGTTTACTCCGTTATCATCGTGGTGGGACATGGCAGCAGGAAAGCAGACATAGTGCTGGAGAAGGAGCTAAAAGTTCTACATCTTGATCTGCAGGCTGCAGGAGTTTGTGTCTACTCTGGGCATAGCTTGAGCATAAGAGACCCCAAAGCATGCCCCCACAGTGACACACTTCCTCCAACAAGGCCACACCTACTTCAACAAGGCATACCTCCTAATAGTGCTACTCCCTATGAGCTTATGGGGACCAATTGCATTCAAACTACCATATCTGCAATTTAAAATGGTAAATTGAGAACAGAGGTTCATGTCTGAAATAACAGCAGTCAGGAGACTGAGGCAGAAGGATGGCAAATTTGGGGATAGCTGGTGTTACACAGAAAGATTGTCTTAAAATAAAAACAGCAATAGGCTAGGTAGTGGTGATATATGCTTTTAATCCCAGCACTCAGGAGGTAGAGGCACACAGACAGATCTCTGTGAGTTCAAGGCCACCCTGGTTTGTAGAACAAGTTCCAGGAAAGCTAGGATTGTTTTATGGAGAAACCCTATCTCAAAAACAAAACTAAAAATAAATAAAAATAAAATAAATAAAATAAAATAAAAACAACAAGACTATAGAATATCCTCCTATATAGAGACAAAATATCCTTTTTCTGTGAAATAAATGAAGATATTTTCAGATAAGGCAAGAATTACATGCTACCTCAGGCACTCAATATAAGTGGTATGCTCAAAAAATTATTTCATCCAAACAAATGCACCAAGATACAACAACTTTATGATGGAGAAAATGGAAAACTGAGGTGAAAAATCACCTTCCTGATGTGTCTGTGTTCATGAGTGTATTCAAAGCAAAAAAGTGACAGAAGAGGTCTAAAAGAGACACTGTGCTTGAAGTCCCAAAATTATAATTTTCACCTAAGCCAAGTCTAATAATAAAGGAACCGAACTCCAGGGAATTGGCTTGATAAAGTTTTCAGCCTGATACCACAGAATAACTATTTGCTTTAAAGAAATCTGCATGACACTTTCTTTTTCTAGCCTGCTGCTTAACAAAATGTTTTTCTTGCAAATGAATAGATCTTTCCTTTTTGGAGAAAGGGTTTGCTTGGGAAATACATGCAAATTCCCAAGAAAAAGTTTTAGACATGTTATTTCTGAACAACATTATTCAATATCTACCTAAAATTCTGTTTTAACAAGTCATCAAGCATTGAACATGGGCAAGAATCCATGAATTTACGATGTCTCAAAAGGAAATTGGATCCCTTGGATATTGCTTGTGGGAATGTAAAATTCTCTAGCTATTTTGGAAAGAGTTCTGCTGGTTCCTTGAAACTTTTAAGTTGTTATGATCTAACCCTACCATGTCAGCCTATGTACTTATCTAGAAGTAACAGAAGTGTAAGGCCACAAATGAATTTGTATGACAGGAGAATAGGATGGTAGTGAGACACAGCATCATTATATATGAAGGAAGACAGTTCCAAAAAGGACTGAAAATTCTTTCCCACCTGCTTCACGGAGCAATCAGAACATGCTTCACAGAAGACAGGCACAATATAAGCAACTCCTAAACGGGACTCTGGGACCCCAAGAGAGTCTTTCTCCTTCTTAATAAACTCTCTCCATTTCTATTACCAACCATGTGTCCTTGGTATAATTCTTTCTGCTGAAATACAAGATCCTGTAAAGTTCACTGGGTTTTCCCACAGTCTCTGATCAACACCTATAACAATTGCACACAAATAAATACTCTTTCAAGCAGCCTTCGTAATGGCCCCTAAAGAAGGAGTCCATCAACCTATGAGATGATGAATGAAATGTGGTTCATTTAAGCTATGCAATAAAAATGAAGTCTTGACACATGTTAAAATGTGGGAAAGCCCTATAAATATTACCGTGTGTTAAAAGGACTAAGTGTTGTATAGTTATGCTATGAGCGATTCTCAGAGGAGGAAAATTCCATAATGACACAAAGACTGGTTGTGCGGTTTGAGAAAGAGAAGGATAAAGATGCACATATTTTTCTTTGTGGGTGATGAACACATTTCACAATTGATTGTGGTGGTGATTTCTTACAGTGAATACACTAAAAACCACTGATTTTTGTACACTAATTGATTCAATAATATGGTGTACAAATTATATGCCAATAAACTCCTTCAAAAGTGACACCATCCAACTCTATTCATCCTTTTTCTGTCCTGCCTTTCTAATCATCCTTGTGTCTTTAAATGTATATCATTAAAAATACATGAACAATAAGTTTTTGAAAAGCCACTGATCAATGCTAAAGTCAAGACTGACATATCCTGACAGTTTGTCAGTTTGAGTATTAACAAAACAAAGACAGTTAATTCAATCTTATTTAAATTACTTTAGGCATTTTTATAGGAAGACTTTGATTTTTATAGGGAAAAAATAAATATTGACTTTTGGGGGGGTTATAAAGATTTCTACTAAAAGAGATTCTCAAATCAAATGCTGTCTTGGCTTAGGCAGTGAGTATCATTGTTCTTGTCAGAACATAAGTGCCATGGACCACCTGTAATTAACAGGCTGGTGTCTTTTCAGTTTAAGTGAACATTTTGCTTCACAATTTATCTCCACATGATCTTACATTTCTCTTTCTGACCTATATTATGTATTTCTTAAATTAGAAACATTTTTTAAAATATTTATTTTATGTGCATTGGTGTTTATTCTGAATATATGTTTGTGTGAGTGTACTAGATCCCCTGGAAATGGAGTTACAGGTAGGTGTGAACTGGGATTCGAACCTGGGTCCTCCGGAAGAGCAGGCAGTATTCTTAACCATTGAACTATCTCTCTAGCCCCAGCCATTAAAGACTAGGCTCACTACCAAAAAATAAGAGTTCTGTATAATGTTTTAAAAAGCATATTCCTGAAGACTTTATTTGTATTTGAAAGAAAAGTAAGATTGTTCATTTATAGAAACATGAAGATGAACAAAGTTTTCCTATGTTTTTTGATTGTTATTAATTTCATTTTTGATATAGGGCTTTCCTGTGTAGTTAATTTGACCTCAAATTTTCAGTGGCATTTTTGACTTTGTCTCCCAAGAACTGGGAGTAGGCTTTGAGTGGCACTTCTTTTTCACACACAGCAAAATCATTTTAGTTGTCTCACACTCACCTAGAAACCCCCCCTCTTTTTAAATTACACTCTGGAAATCTTTGTACAAATATAACTAACACTTAGGATCCAGCTAGATGGCTCAGCACGTGTAAACAATTTGCCACAAAGCTTGACAGCCTAAGTTTGATTCCTGGAACTCACCAGGTAGAAGGAAAGAACTGATTCCTTCCCACAAGTTGTCCTCTGACCTCTATGCATCTGCTCTGGTGTGTGCTGTCCTCACATCACAACTAAATAAGCACATGTAAAAAGGATATTTACAAGATGACATTACACCACCGTGTAGTCTCAGGACATTGGCCAGTTATAACTTTGTATGTTAACTGCATTAATGTCCATTTCTTCAAGAAGCTTCTTCTGTGAGGAATGCTGAGCATCCCATTAATCTGTGGCTGTAAACAGGGGCATTTAGAAAGCAGTTTGACAACATGAATAATTGGTAAAACAATAGTAGTAGATTCTCCCTACAGCCTGTGGCCTCTCTGGCCATGGCCTCTTTATTGATCAGGCTGACAGAAGTAGGCAGGAATTCCCACCTGTGAAGAGGGCCTGTAGTCCAATCACAAAATAGTTGGTTAGTCATGCCACTGTTGTACTAGAGGTCACTTTTGTAGGGCAGGTCATCACTGCAGCTTGCAGAATTGTCAGTTGGCTAAGAACATTGAGGGCTGTTCTCCTGTAGCAGCCTGCACAGAACTTGATGACTCTGTAAGAAGGCTAGTCAGGAGTGGAGAAGGATCCCGCTAATCCCCAGCTTCATTTCTCTCACTGGCCAAAATACAGACACACATTTCTGTATCTGAAGCTATATGCCTTTTTTTTTCCCTTGAAAGAAAAATATTGACGTGTTTCTTTTAAGATAATGCAACTTCTTTTGTGTGTTGCCAAAGAAAAGAACTTGAGGGAACGGAATAGTCGAGATGGAGGAAGAACAGATATGAGAGCAAGGAAAGAGATATCCTTGATTGACGGAGACATTTTGGGGTTAGAAAGAAACCTGGCTCTAGAAAAATTCCCAGGCATTTGGGTTTTATTCAGAAGAACTATAATATTTGTTGTAGGGAACCAATACACATGGTTTGAGATATAGGAAAGAGTTTTAACTCAGCTTCAAACACAAGTGAAAATTTGTTGCCTAGAAGCAAAGTGTGGTTTAGTAGATGGAAAATTAATTAGAAGAAACCAAAAGTAAAGGGGGATTCGGGATTAACTGTCCTATTGGGATTCTTTCTGGAGGCAGGCCAGGGTGAATGGACATGGTACGGTGTTGCTGGAGGATGTGAAAGCCATATAGGTATGGAGGGTGATCTGATATCAAAGGTGAGGAATTTCAGCTATACTACCTTAGCAGGATTCTTGTTAAGGCCAAACTCCTAAGGGACATGCCCAAAGAGCTCGCCAGGAGTCTGGTCAAGAATAGAATCTGTCTGTCTGTGTGAGGGGTAATGAGGTGATGAAAAGAAGATTTCATGCCAGCAGAGGAGAAAAGACGAAAAGACCACAGGGCAGATTAGCTTTAAGGAAGAGTCTCCTATGGAGACCTGCTACAGGACAGGCTTGTTATTGCAAACTCACATTTCATAAGGAAGAACCTATTATATATCAAGCTGAAAAACAGAGTGTTCTCTGAAAGAAAAGTTTATTGGGTTGTTACCGATGGCATCTACAGATAAAAGCACCAGTCCTGGGACAAATTCTCAGCCTAGGTCCTAAACAGAAAGATGTTCACTGGAACCTAAGGAGCCGAGGTATTTATAGTGAAAATTGGAGTAGAAAAGAACTTGAATTGTTTGCACAGAGCCTGCCTTGACTGTGGATAAGAGAAGCAGGACATCACAGGGCTAGAGAGACCTATGGTGGGGGAGTTATTCAGAAGGCGGCTTTGCTGTCATTAGTCAGTTGGTTGTAAAGGCTGAAGGTGATGTGACCATGATGGCTAATCTTAAGCACACAGTGAGAGAATCAGAAGATGGCTTTTGTTTTTGTTTTTATTTTTAATTTTTTTTTTTGCTTTTGCATGTTGTTGCAGTTTGAAACCATCTGTTTTGATAAATCACTCATCTCTTCCGCCACGTATTCTGTGGTCTATGCTTACTCGAGAATGTCTCAGAACCCTTTCTCATCCACAGATGGCTAAGCAGTGAGGAACAAAGTGATCATGAAGAGGAGTCCACTTTGTTTCCCAGTATCCACGTTGGGCAGCTCACAACTGCCTGTAATTCCAGCTCAGGGCAGGCAGGGGATGTCTCTCACCCACTTCTGGCCTTGGCAGGTACCAAATAGACAAACGCCCCCAAAGAATCTGGAAGTATTATATAATAGGCCTTATTCTGATATGAGAATATCACTTAGTATACTTGCAGCATCTATTTTTGGAAGATTTTGTAAAAACCCTCACAGACTCCTGAATCAGGTTTATTCATTCAAAAAGTCAAGAAACTACTTTAAGAATTGAATAGTCACCCTCCTGGTGCCTCTGTGCATGGTGAAAGAGCTTTAGAGGGAATAAATAAACTTTCCTTTTCTTTCTTTTTTTTTTTATATGAGCATCAGCATGAAGGGCTAACACCATTGCTCTGAAGTACATTATAACCACTGAATAAGAGGCAAAGAGAGTCTTATTCCTGTAGTATATTAAGCCTTTTATTTAATACTTTCTCACCTGTTTAGCATGGAGAACAAAACCCTACATATGGCCTTGAAGTTTCTGAATGAGCTGTCGTCTGTCAATTCCTCTAAACAATGTTTTATATTCCCACTTCATTTTCCATGTGAATATTTATTGAGCTTTACTGAGATTTCACATGGATTTATATTAAGCTGTCTCTAAGTAAGCTCATTAACACCATGGCAGGTTGCTGAGAAGGCTGAGTCCCTGAGGTTTAAATAAGTACTTGGGTTTTGATGGAGGTGAGGATTTTCATTGGAGCTGTGCTTAATGACACATCCTTAGTTCAATTTATAATGCAGGAGATGAAGTGCCAGGATTCATGTGTTTATAGATCATGTCACTGCTTGGCCACAGGGTCATTTGACAAGAATGAGCTGGTAGAACTTGACTGCCAGCTTATTGAGAGGGTTGTAACCTTTTCCTCCTCTGTCTGCCTTTGGTGATTTTTCTGTTTTTTTTTTTTTTTTTTTTTTTTTTTTTTTTTTTTTTTTTTATAACCAATAAACTCTTCTCTGATTACACAGAGTAAAAGTACCAAGGAAGAGAGATTTCCTCCAGTTTTGTCACTTGGGAGTGCTCATTGCAGAAAGTCCCACTGTGTAATGAAAAAAGCCTTTATTTCCTAATCAATGGCCCAACTTAATGAGTTTTTTTTTGATCTTGCTATTTATAAGGATTTCCACTCATGCACCTTATGCAGGATATGTCTGCTTTGGAAAATGGATGGAGCTAGAAAACATTATTTTGGATGAGGTAACACAGACACAGAAAGACAATTATCACATGTACTCAGTCATAGTTGGTTTTTAAACATAAAACAAAGAAAACCAGCCTACAAATCACAATCCCAGAGAACTTAGACAACAATGAGGGCACTAAGAGAGACTTACATAATCTAATTTACATGGGAAGTAGAAAAAGACAAGATCTCCTGAGTAAATTGGGAGCATGGGGACCTTGGAGGAGGGTTTAAGGGAGAGGGGAAAGGCAGGGATGGGAGCAGAGAAAAATGTAGAGCTCAATAAAAATCAATAAAAAAATATGTCTGCTTTGTACACATGTGCCTCACATAACCCCAATCAATGTACACTTCCTAGAAGCATCATTATAAGTATGTATATCTTTTGGCATGAGACAGGTTCTATCTTGCCACTTATGGTCTTTATATGTATATAATAACTATTCAAACAGATAAAATTATACAAGAACACCTCCTGGCTGCCCAAGGGATACTGTAGAGAGAGCTTGCTTCTTTTGATAAGTGTTTCCCAAACAGAACTATTGCTTATCTGTCAGCAATGAGAGGCGACATCTATTTTAGGAGACAAAGCACGCAGCCTCTACCTTAGCAGATCCCTATGGGTCACTGAAGGAGCAGTGTTTAGTGATGACAACACAGAACCTCAAATTTTGACTTAAATGGATAATTTCTTTGGGAATTGAATTCTCAGATGTCATTACAATTCCTTTCTTTTCCCTGGCCTGCAATTGATACACTCCTTAGTCTCCCTCCTCAGTGAGATTGGCAGTTGATGATAGTTTTTGCTCAATGTTGTCATAATATTTTAAATTTATTTTCCAAACCCAAGAAGCAATAGAAGAAAAGGAGAGGACTTCAAATGGCTGTTGTTGGTGTGAATTGAAATATGGCATAGTTATAAAACCTTAGAGTATCCGAGAGGTGGTAGCACGTCTTTAATCTCAATACTTGGTAGGCACATGCAGGAGAATTTCTGTGAGTTCGAGGCCAGCCTGGTTGATAAGGGGTATTTCCAGGACAGTCTCCAAAGATACAGAGAAACCCTATCTTGAACCCCTCACAAAAGAAATCTTAGAGCTACGTTCTTGAGCATGACTTAGTTTATTGACAGCTTTATACTCCACAACGTGTTCACATTTTAAAGACAGACATAGTTTGAGGCACACAATAGACACACTTCTTTTCCATTACATGAATTTATTTACCTAAAAAAGTTTAATGAAAGTTTATAAGAAAATGACATTTAATTGTAGCTCAGTGAACTGATTTTATAGAAGATGAGTATGACATCAAATTAGAACCAGTCAGGGATCAACATGAATTAGTGTCTTAGGAATAATATAATCCTTATAAAGATTAGAAATATTAAAAAGACACATGTAGCTTTCTACAGGAAACAGATGTTTGAAAGTAACTTTAATAGTGTAAAGCAGTTCCAGAAACCCTTCCTGGTAGAAGTTTATTCTTTGAAATGATAGTATTAGGTACATAGAAAACAACTTTTCTTTTGTGACATAGCTATCAAATATGTATTGTGCCTTTTACTCATGTGTTTAATCTTGCAAATTATCTTACTTATGTCTTAGGGATCTACACAATTATAGCATAGAATTTAAAGACAATAAACATTAATTAACTAGGAAACTTATAACTTACAGTTCCTCAACCTTAGAAGACATCCTAAAATGTGCCTAGAAATGGAAACAGCTACATTTTAACCACAAAGAGCTTCATTGCTCTTTTGAAGTCATTTATTCATTTTTATTTTATTTTATTATTTCTCCAGCTTAATCTGTTTTATTGGAGCAAAGAAATCACACGTAAAACTTTTAGACTGTACTAAGAATAAAAACTGTTTTCTTTCATCTATAATATCTGGCCATCTGGCTAGCTATGTACCAAAAAAAAGTACCCAATGAAATACTGGACATAGTTTGTGATGGAGTATAAAGTGGCTAATTTATTGCTCATATTAAATTTTATTCTTAAGATCAAGTGAAACATCTTCTGAAGGCATGCTTACCTAAAAGATACACATTAACAATGATAAATGATAGGACATTTGAAAATGTCAATTGCTCATTAAAATTTAAGTCTAAACTAATAGGTGTTAGGATTCGGGGCCTTGGTACTGTGTTTCAACAAATACCAAAGACTGCAGATAATCAGCCTTGAGGGGCTCAGTTGGTGCTCTCTCTGTGAGACAGACACGTCACTTTCCACACTGTTAAGCACCTTCTAACATCTCTAGGAGAAACACTTTAGCTGACAATAACAATATTGTGTGATGAAGATATGCTGGGATTATTTCCCTACGGAATTTGTCATTTCTTAGATTCAATGTAAAATCAGATTTAATTCACTTTTATTGAGTTATAATTTTATATGCAAGGATATCTTAAATTTACTTTCATACTTTATGATAGACATTTTTCTATTTTCCTTGGCTTGTATGATGTGTGATGGAGAAAAAAATTACAACCCACATTCTATGCCTCCAGTTTCATGTGATTCAGCCATTGCCACAGGAGCCTCATACACAGCAAATAAAACATATTCTCTTTGGGGTATGGTGGCGCATGACTAGTTCCAAAGCTCAGGAGGCAGAGGCAAGCAGATCTCTGAGTTCAGGGCTAGCCTGGTCTATAGTGCTATCTCCCAGATAGTCAAGGCTATACAGATAAACCCTGTATCAAAACAAAACTATACAAAACAAAAATCAAAAATAGAAAAACAATAGCAATAAAAAACAGCTTTCCTGACTAGTGCTACTCTCCTATATAACTCTTTGAAAATCATTATTTCTATTTATACCAGTAACTCCAATATGTACTATCCACATATTTCTGGATGTACGGTCATCCACTACAGTCTTGTTGACCTACTGAAGACCACACATTAAGGAAAACTGACTATGCCTTCTCTGGAAGCTATGAACTGTCCATAGCTCTTCAGTTATGGGTGGAGGCTCATGAATCTCCTCCCATGCTGTGCTGGGATGTTGACTACTTTTAGCTTGCAAAAGCTACTGCCATGTCCTTCCAAGAGGGAAGTACTCATCAGCATATAAGGTCCTTCTGTATATGCTCATACTGTAATAGACATTTCCTTTCTCAATTGTGAATTTTCTATTTGTTACATTCACAGAATAGGTCATATTAATCTTGTTCCTTATCTCTCTGGATCATAGAGTGACAGGGGCTGGGGGTTAAAAACATATTTCCTTAGGCATTGGTGAAACAGAATGAAAACTAAAGCAGGCTTCTTTCTCAGTAATTGCTTCAGGATATACAAAAACTTGATATAACTCAATCACTTGACATATATCAAGCTCTCATTAATTAATAAAATCCATATTTGGGTCAGGTTGAGCCTAAAGTCACCTTATGGAATTTGCCATTAAGGAGTAGCAGGAATAGCCAGAAATGATGGCCCATAATCCTAGAACTTGGGACATGGAGACAGGATGATTAAGAGGTTCTATGCCACCATCCTTTCTTTGTATACAATAAATTCCTACAAATAAAATAATACCTTTAAAACAATATCCCATGTTATCTTATAGTTCTACATATTGGAAGTTTGGAGTGGATTTCCCAGGAGGAAATGAATATATAGGCAGGCCTGGTTTCCTCTGGAGACCATGAGGAGAATTAACTTTATTTTCTTCTTTGTCCTTTCTCTCATCTTCAAAACTATCAGCATAGTGTCTTCTGACCTGCCCTTGTCATTCTTCCCCTTCATGAGAACACTGTACTTACATTGGATCCACAGGATACTGGAGGAAAACCTTACAACACTCATTATAAAAGGAGAATACACACTAAGGTGTCAGAAACATAAGTCCTTTGGAGTTCTTCAGTTCTTGTTTTTGGATTTTTTTTGTAGATATTCTTATCTGCAAGTGACAGACAAAATGAAGTGAACTCATTTTTAACTGATCGAAAAGGAAAAACTATTCTCATTTGGGAAATCGTTTCATTGGGTGGCATTTATGTTACTTCAGTTACTTTACTGCGCAGTAGTCTATGGAAGTCAAGTATTACAGGAAATCATTGAGCAAGCCTTCAAGTAGAGGTTATATACCATAAATTTGCATAGGTGCTGATGACAAGAACACATACAGATTTTGGAGCTTGCCGTGTAGAGTTGTAGTTCTAAAGTATGCCATCAAGAATTTGTAAGAAATGCAAATAACTAGGTTCGACTGAAAACCTACTTGGATAACATAAAAACAGGTGCCAGCAGTCTTTTTTTATTAAGCCTCCCAGGTAATGCTAAGTGAGGCTAAAACTTTAGAGATCCAGTCTAGAAAGAAGGAAACTCAAATTAGTAGAAAAACAATTTTCAGAAAGAATTCCCAGGTTCTGATGACCTTGCAAGAAGCATCCCTGACTTTTGCCTAGACCAATTCTAAGAGTTTGAACTACCTGAAATGTGCCTCATAAACAAGAGCAATGAACTCAGAAAGGAAGAGAAAGAGGCTCCAGCAGACAAAATTCTGCAGAGGCCAAAGACCACTCAAGGTAGTTCTTTGGGGCCATAGGGTTCCTACTTGATAGACACAAATATGTGAGTAAATAGGTAGAAATTAAGACCTTTAGCAATCACTTCTTTATAAAAATTGGTTTTATACCCCTCCCCACATGGAGTAGCCGACTGAACTCAGAGGAGAAAGAATCCAAATGTGAAAGGCTCAGAAATGGGAAGGAGAGCTTTATCTCAGTCTCAAAGACCTTCCATCTTGCTGCTGGTTCACACAGTTCTTTCTGATGTGATACAGGAAGGGGATCATGCATTTTTGGCACCTTGAGGTGATATGCTCCTTTAGACCTTATTCATAAGGAATAGAGGTATTGCTGGTACTCTGGAGGTATTTTTTGAATCAGGCAGAGAGGATACTGATGTGTTCTCAGCTTCCCTAGGCTGCTTTCTCAGTCGTATTTCTTAAATCTTTTTCTCGGCCAACCATTCTGTTACCATTCTCATTCTTTGAAATAATGTTAGCTGCTTGCCAATCTTTAGTTAAGTGTTCTGCAAGCTATTACAGGAGTAAGAGAATGAGTTTTTCCAGTATTTTCCCCATATCCTGTGATAATGTCTTTGCCTTGCAGTAGAGTATAAAATTGATTTTTGAGATCTTGATGTTAAATAAATCCAAAGCTTCCAAATTTGCATTTTCTGTCCAATATTTAAGTTACTTGCTTACTTTTATTTTTTATGAATGAGGTTTTAAAAATCATCACATCTATAGACCTTTTATTGTTGTCTGGACTGTAAGAGGAGTATTATTTTTTTAGTGGAGTTTTCAATTATTATATTTCAAAGTGTATTTCTTAGGCTTCTAAAGGTTATAGGTGTCAGATCTAATTTGTTGAATTGGTTTGTTTACATTATATTCTAGCAGGGACTTGTCTTCAGAGGGCATCATTCCTACTGTATCTTGGGCTTTGTGTCTGTCTTAGTTAGGGTTTCTATTGCTGTGAAGAGACACTGTGACCACATCAACTTTTTTTATTATTTCATATATATATAGCTCTATCATTTGTATAATAATATAATTTGTATTATTACTTTATAAATAATACAAATCAAAATTTCCATTTCCTCCCCTCCTCCCACTTCTTTCCCGCTCCCCCACACACCCTCTCCCCTGCCCCTCCAGTCCTGAGAGAGGGCAAGGTACCCTGTCCTGTGGGAAGTCCAAGGCCCTCCTCCCTACATCCAGGCTTAGAAAGGTATGCAACCAAATAGAATAGGATCCCAAAAAAGCCAGTACATGCAGTAGAGACAAATCCCAGTGCCATTATCATTGGCTTCTCAAGGAAAGCATTTAAATTGAGGTGGCCTGATTATAGTTCAGAGATTTAGACTGTTATCATCATGGCATGGTGACAGGGAGTATGGCATGGTGCTGGAGAGGGAGATGAGAGTTCTTCCATCTTGACTCACAGACAACAGAAAGTGGTCTGCGACACTGGATGTGGCTTGAGCATCTATGAGACCACCTCTATAGTACCATGCTTCTTCTAACAAAACCACACGTACTTTTTCCTACAAGACCACAATTCTTAATAGTACTTCTCCTTCTGGGGGTATTTTCTTTCAAACCAACACAATCCCCAAGGCTGGAAGCATTCTGGGTCAGTTCTTAGTTGGGTCTCACTCCTAATCTTTCTTTTCGTTGGTGTACCAAGTTTATGGGTGAGAGCAGGCCTATATGCCAACAGAATATAAAACTATACACTATATGTGTCCAGCAGGTGTGTTCATTCCCCAACTGGACAGCATAAACTCAGGTGTTATGATTCCATTGGAATGTTGTAGCTTTAAGGTTTCTAAAACCATTCCTTCTGTATGGAATTCAATAAGAATGACTTCTGAAAGAAGGGCATACCCAGTGTGTTTTTCCCAATGAAGTCATTCTTTGCTGAGAAATTAACTGCTTTAGATATGAAGAAATGATGCTAAGTAGAAACTAAATGCAGAAGAAACAGAAAGAGAACCAGAAATGATAAATAATACATGGATATAAGCAATTAACATATAATTGTCAGCCTTTCTCCCCTTAGCTTCATTAAAACTAGGAAACTACACAAAGTAATCACAGCAAAACTGGGGTGTATAATATTTATACAAGTGATATATAACACAATAAAGTGTTAAAGGGATGATAGAGCTATATATATGAAGGTTTCATATGTTACTGAGAGTTGGCTTAAAATTTAAATTAAGATTTTGAAATATTAGATAAATAAAAATAATTGAAAAGTATATAATTAAACCACTACTTATTCTATGTATCATCTATGGGTGAATATCCTTTTTACATGACCTCGATCCTTTGAAAAATGTGTTAATAACATTGAGACATTTGTCACATATACTAGCTTTGTAGTCTTTAACATATACTTAGAGGTAGGTTTGGTGCATCATATTTACCTTTATTAACTTTTTTGTCAACTTGATACAACTTGGAGTCACCTAGAAAGAGGGACCCTCAGTTGAAGAATTGTCTTGATCAAATTGGCCTCTGCTCATGTCTGTGGGGCATTGACTTTATTGCTAATAAATGTAGAAGGGTCCAAATTAGTATAAGAGGTGATACATTTGCTGATCAGCTAGACTTAACCTTTCTAAGATGGGTGATATGTATGTACTTTGAAACATGTTTCTATTTTAGAAAACTAGAATGTGGTCTGACACTTAAAATATTTAAAATGTCATACTTATGAAGGTCTATAATCCTACCTCTTTAGAAGCAAGCCAAGGAGAACCAGTACAAGGCTGCCCTTGGTTATATAGAGAGTTTGAGGGCAGCCTGACCTCCTGAGGAACTTTCTCCAAAAATGTAGTTTAAATCATTAAACAGAATTAGAATATTTATACATTGCCTGTGTATTATAAATGATAAAGCCATTTTGGAAATTTATTTGGCCTAGCCATTCATTGTACTTAAAAACTTTATACTAATGATCATGGAAACATTATTACTAATTGCTCAAAAAGCATTCAAATGTCTATAAACTCATGAATGAATAATAAAATGTGGCATATTTCTATGGCACAATATTATTTGGCAACAAAGAGAAGAAATATTGGCTATTTTATGGTATTTAATTCATATCTTGAGTTGGAGCTGAATGATGATGCTAGAGTAGATGTGTAGATAGAGAAAAGGAATAAAATAATGCTCTATGGTTGAGAGGTGGGAAGGAACATGAAGAGCTCTTTTGTAGCTGTGCATTAAAGAATCTATGTAAGTCTGTATCCTGCTAGTTTAATTAACCTAACAGTGAACTTGAAGCCTGTGGGAGTAACTGGGGTGTAACTTTAATCTGGCTGGCTTTCAAGTACAGAGAAATAGTAGATTGGTCAGAAGTCAGAAGGAGCATTTACTTTTCAGTTGAAAATTCCTTTCTGTTGTGGAATATTAATTTAAGATGTGTTACATTTGTTTAAGCTGTGGAACATCTGTTTAATGATGCAAAGATATGTTGCATTCTTTTATTTTGCATGTGTTTAACTGTATAAAGCTGTGTTACTTTGCCTGTCTAAAACACTTGATTGGTCTAATAAAGAGCTGAATGGCCAGTAGATAGGCAGGGGGACAGTTAGGCTGGGCTGGCAGGCAGAGAGAATAAAAAAGAGGAGAAATCTCAGAGGAGAGAGATAAAGGTCGGGGGGGGGAGTGTGGAAGAAGAGACATTAGGGGCCAACGACCCAGATACACAGCAAGCCATGGTAAGAGGGAACAAAAAGATACAGAAATAGAGAAAGGTAGAAGCCCAAAGGCAAAAGACAGAGGAAATAATATAATTAAGAAAACCTGGCTAGAAATAAGCCAAGCTAAATCCAGGCATTTATAAGAAATAATAAGCCTTTCTGTCATCATTTGGGAGCTGGGTAGCAGGCCCCCCAAAGAGCCAAAAGAGTAAAAAAAAAACAAATAACTACACCTTTCTTTATTTTTTGGGATTACATTGATTTGTCTCTTGTGTTTGATCACACACACCATGGTATATGTATGGAAGACAAGATGATTTGCAGACATAGGATCTCTCTCTCCTTCCACCATGTGTATTCTAAGGATTGGACCCAAATCACCAGGCTTGGCAGCAGATGTCTTTACCCTCTGAGCCATTTTTACAACTCCCATAAATCTGTTTTATTATCATTCTTTTCTGGGTTATTTTCTCCTAGGTAAAAATGATAATTATATTTTTCTACTTGGAAGAATATGTTTTCTTACATAGAATTTTAGACCCATCATAATATGAAAATTTGGGATATCCAGGGAGATGGGTAGATTATAGGGGAGAGAGAGAATGATAAGTGTGTCTAATTCTATCTCATTGTAAACGGAGACTGCTTGTTCATTCCTGGTCACCCAGCCCCGAATAATGACACAGAAACTATATAAATTATAACACCGCTCAACCTATTAGATCAGGCTACTTATTAACTAACTCTTACATCTTAAATTAGGCCATTTCTATTAATCTGTGTATTGCCACGACGCTGTGGCCTGCCAGTAAGGTTCTGGTGTATCATTCTTCATCAGCTACATGCCATCTCTTCAACTCTGCCTACTTTATAATATCTCTTCCAACCTGGCTGTATTCTGCCCTACCAAAAGCCAAAGCATCTTTATACATTAACCAATAAAAGCAATACATATATAGAAGGACATCCCACATCAATATGATTTTCTGATGGCCCACAGAATACAAATCTGTATATATTCCCAATATATGAATAGTTCTTTGCAGGTCAATGTTTTGATGTTATCACTGTAAAAGAAATATCCTAACTAAAATTAGTCAGAATCTTTATCAATTTCTCTTTGGAAGCTTGTCAGTAGAGGAAGACAACTCTATGATTAAAATGTGTTAAAAGTTTGTCCCTATCTTTGCCATGGTCATTTCCTTAGAAGAAAGATGTCTCCTCAGAATGTCCTTATCACACTAACTCAAAAATTATGTCCTTGCCAATTGTTGCTGTCGTATCCTTTGTCAACCCCCCCTTTTCTGTTCTTCAAGGGAAGATACTTATGAATCTTTATTATATGTTCCCCTCTGCTCTGGAGTCCTCTCCCCACATGCTCTTCTCAATTGACATATGAAAGTCTGGTCACCAAAATAGAAATTCAAACCATTTTATTTGAATGTGGAGAAATATTGTAAAGAAAGCAGGATCATAATTTTTTTGTCCTCAGCTCCTCTCCTGAAATTGGTGGTGTGATAAAATAAGAGGAATGTGTTTTGACTTTGACCCAGTTTTCTGGCACATTTATCCTAAAATTCTTGGAATTTTTGAAAGATTTGGTAACATGTTAGTGAAATGATTGGTGCATATGTGTGTGAGACATTGTGTGTGAGAGTATGTGTTGTAAGTGTATGTGAGTGTGTGTAGTGTGTGTGTGTGTGTTTGTATGTGCGTGAATGCATGTGTGTTAGTGTGTGTGTGTATGTTCTGTGAATAACCTTAGATGAGGGACAGCTGCTAATGGAATGATCCTGTAATCCTCTAATATAATGTAATTAGAGCACATAATGGTCAGAGTTCTCCAGAGGAACAGAATCTACAAAATGAAAATATATTAAAGAAGCATTTATTTAATTAATTTGATTGGCTTACAAAGAACACTCTCTGTTGCCCAATAAGAACTGTCTTCACTTTGGCAAATCTAAGAACCATTAGTTGGTTAGTCTATAAGAGTGGATTCCTCAGCAAGCCCAACCTGGTGTTAAAGATCTGGAGGGTTCCTGATGAGTCAGTAGTCTTCAGTTCATGTTGGAAGGCAGAAGTTGTGCTTTTAAGTCAGAAAATACAGCAGCAATGTTGGCATTGACAACAGAGGTGGTAGCAACAGTACACTCCTGTACACTGTAAAAATTACCATCAGGATGCTAAGGCAAGCAAGCAAAACCCAGAATTTTCCTTCAGACTTCCTTATGTCTTGGCCTCAGGAAGAAGGAGCTGCCTACATATAGGTGAGTCTCCCCATTTCAAATAACTTAATCAAGAAAATTCTTCATAGGTTGACCAAAAAGATTGCCTTATGGATGACTCTTGCCTCATGGATAGCAAATTCACAATGTTAAACATTACAGAGAGTTAAATTTTATTTATTATTGTCACCTTCTGTAAGAGTAAAGAACTACAAGATTGGGCAGACCAGTAAGTTAATCATTCATGACTATAATGAAGCCTTGATAGAACCACCAAACAATTGGGTTGTGTAGTGTGGAGCTTGGCGGGCAGGCCTGCTTTTCATCCTGCCCAGCTCCCGGCCACCGGGCTAGCTTTACCCCGAAATAATTACACACAAATTGTATTCTTTTAAATACTGCCTGGCCCATTATTTTCAGCTTCTTACTCACATCTTGCTTTAACCCATTTCTAATAATCTGTGTAGCACCACGAAGTGGTGTCTTACCGGAAAGATTCTAGCGTAAGTCCATCTTGGGCTGGAGCTTCATCGCGTCTCGCATCTCTCTCAGGAGAGGCACAGTGGTCTGTCTCACTTAGGAGAGGTGTGGCATCTGACTGAGCCATCTACCTCACTTCCTTCTTCCTGTTCTGTCTACTCCACCCACCTAAAGGCTGGCCAATCAAATGGGCCAGGCAGTTTCTTTATTAGCCAATGAAATCAACTCAAACAGAAGACTCTCCCACATCATTTCCCCTCTTTCTGTTTAAACAATAAAAGAAAGGCTTTAACTTTAACATAGTAAAATTACATATAACAAAATAGTTATCAAGTAAGAATTAGTTACAATACTTATATCCATTTTATCTTTTATCATAACAAAGGAAAACTTTAACTATCTATCCATTCTTCAACTCCATCAAAGACTCCAGAAGGATATAATATTACCTAGGTGAACAAGAAGTAAGCTACTTCCAAAACTCTAGAAATCACAGAGACATCTCGCTGCCTGGACAGTCACCCAAAGTTCTTTTGTATTGTTGGGGCATCTATCTTCGGCCTATAGGCCCACAGTATCCAGCAGAGTTTCCCATGAAGCAGGAAATTTCAAAGACAGTTCAGTCACTATCTGCTGTGTCCTGCAGAATGTCTCGCAGACTCTTTCATGAATCAGGAACCCAAAGAGATCATCTCACCTCTAGGCAAGTTCAGCAGTCCTCTCTCTGAGGGTTCTCTGTGTGCAGTTTATGCAATAGTCTAGGCAAGAGCAGTTTCTTGCCCAAATGGCTATCAAACTCAATAAGGAGCCTCTTCGATGCCCATCTTCCTCTTGAAGTAGATTGGTGCTGCCAGGAGCAGACATGTCTCATTGTCATGAAAAACCCTAAGTTATTAAGACATTTAAAATGCAATATTCTGTAGTCTTTGGAAGATATGAAGTATGCCTATCTAACTGAAATATATCTCTATATATCTAGAAAATCTAACTAACATAACTATAAGCTTTACTGTTATCGACGATTATCCATTAACAACCTATATTTCCTAATTATACATTACATTTTTAAAAGAACGACACAATCACAATACCTTAATCAAGATCAGAAATACATATAACAAGATTGACCTTAATATCATTAACCAAGATTCACAACAATCCAACTTATTTATATCTATATCATCTCCCCCTTTAAATGTAAAAGAACATTTATAAACAATATTTGGGAATATGGGCGCAGTTATTTCTCTCCAAACTGCTTCCTGCTGAATGGGGACGCTGTTCATCAGATCTTTCATGGTGTAACCAGTGTGCTAGGTACAGCTCAGTCGGCAGTTGAGTGAAGTAATTTTTGAGGGTGTTCACAGCAACCTTTCAGGAGGGCGTGGTCTATCATACCATATTGTGATAGAAGCAATCCAACGGGTCTCATTTTCTGTAAAAATAAAAGAAACTCCTTTCCAAAGCATCATGTCCTTAGATCCAAATTGTAAAGTCAAGGTATTTTCAAAATATCTCTTCTGGAATAGTTTAGCAGCATTTGTAAATAAATATCTTTTAGCAGCTCTTGTTCCTTCCTCAGCATTCAAACAATTCAAAGAAAGCATAATAGTATACAGCATCAAGATTCTTTGTGTATTTTCCATCTTTGTACGGCTTTATTTTAACCTCTATTTCGTTTATTTTTACTTTTATTTTTTGAGACAGGTTCTCTGTATATCTTTGTCCTGGAATAACTCTGTAGACCAGGCTGTCCTTGAACTCTCAGAAATCCGTCTGTCTCTGCCTGCCAGTGCTGGGATTAAAGGTGTATGCTACCACACCTTGAACTCACAGAGATCTGTCTGTCTCTGCCTCCCAGGCATTCGGATTAAAGGTGTGTCCTGCCACACCTTGAAGTCACAGAGGTCAATCTACCTCTGCCTCCCAAGTGTTGGGATTAAAGGTGTGTACCACCACAACAAACTACTTCCTTTTTTTCTTTTTCTTTTTTACTTTTAAGAACTTTAACCTTTAGCCTGCATATATTTTTAACACATTGTAAACCATTTAGATGTTTTCTTCGACTTTGACTCTTTCTTTTACTGTATATCTCTCTTTTTGTGACCACATGAGTCTTTAATTTACCAAACAATATCGGTAGGACTAAAGCCGTGACTTTGACAGCTAGATCCAGCCCATTCCTTAGCTATCCAGCCTCATGGCAGAGGTACAGGCTGTAGCCATGTTTATCACCACAACTCTGTGGCGTTTCAAGGTACTTGCCAGCGAGCAAGCTGCAACAGTGTTAAACAACAGTCAAAAGTTCCATAGTCAGGACCGCCTGCTTGAAAGAGTCAGAGTTTGCCCTAGCAGGACGGCCCAGAAAGCCGACATTTTAAAACAGCACAACTTTTTTCCTGCTACAGCTGAAAACCGAAAAGCATGCAGTTAATTTTCATCAAGACTATGTAAGTGTTTCATAGCAGGACCTCTTAAAAAAGCTAGAGTTTTATAGCTAAAGCTGAGTCAGGAAGCCTCTCTTAGATGAGAGCGCTTCCTTGCCTCTTGCAAGCAGAGCCAGACCCAAGAAATTGTTGCTATCAAGAAAACATGGTTTACTCTATTCTTTCCCAAGCTCTCTCAGGCTTTCTGTGGATTCAGTTATCCACGTTGGGCACCATTCTGTAGTGTGAAACGGCGGGCTGTGTCCCACCACCCGGGGCGCCAACCTGTAGAAGGAAGCGGCGGGCTGCGTTCCCGCCGCCCAGTTCCCAGCAACCGGCTAGCTTTCCGCCACCCGGCCGCCGGCTAGCTTTACCCCGAAATAATTACACACAAATTGTATTCTTTTAAATACTGCCTGGCCCATTATTTTCAGCTTCTTACTCACATCTTGCTTTAACCCATTTCTAATAATCTGTGTAGCACCACGAAGTGGTGTCTTACCGGAAAGATTCTAGCGTAAGTCCATCTTGGGCTGGAGCTTCATCGCGTCTCGCATCTCTCTCAGGAGAGGCACAGTGGTCTGTCTCACTTAGGAGAGGTGTGGCATCTGACTGAGCCATCTACCTCACTTCCTTCTTCCTGTTCTGTCTACTCCACCCACCTAAAGGCTGGCCAATCAAATGGGCCAGGCAGTTTCTTTATTAGCCAATGAAATCAACTCAAACAGAAGACTCTCCCACATCAGGGTTGTAAGAGTTTCCGTGTTGCTGATGGCATGAAAAATGGAATGAGCAAAGAGGATGTGAACTTTACATACCTTTCCCAGAACTTCACCATCCTCCCATATGCCTGCAGCCCCTCCTTATGGCTCTTTAAGGCCTGTTTCTTAATACATGCATTATAGTAATCACAGTATTTTCTTGTGATCAGTTTCAGCAAATGATAGAACTCAGAAAAAAGTTGTGGGAACTCTTGATTTATCCCAGCCTGTCAGAAGCACCATAAATAACAGCCTGGGGCCTTTTCTGATTGGCATTTGTAATGGGATGCAGTCCTTTTGGACTGAGTCTTTAATAGAATGGCACCCATGTGGATAACTGAATCCACAGAAAGCTTGAGAAAGCTTGGGAAAGAATCATGTTTTCTTGGTAGCAGCTATTTCTTGGGTCTGGCTCTGCTTGCAAGAGGCAAGGAAGCACTCTCATCTAAGAGAGGCTTCCTGACTCAGCTTTAGCTGCAAAGCTTTTTTAAGAGGTCCTGCCATGAAACAATTAAATGATGTTGATGAAAAGCTGAATGCATGCTTTTCAGTTTTTAGCCGCAGCAGGAAAAAAGTTGTGCTGTTTTAAAATGCTGGCTTTCTGGGCCATCCTGCCAGGGCAAACTCTGACGCTTTCAAGCAGGCAATCCTGACTACAGAGCTTTTGATTGTTGTTTAACACTGTTGCAGCTTGCTTGCTGGCAGGGACCTTGAACCACCACAGAGTTGTGGGGATAAACATGGGTACAGCCAGTATCTCTGCCGTGAGGCTGGAAAGCTAAGGAATGGGCTGGGTCCAGCCGCCAAAGTCATGGCTTTTGTCCTACCTATATTGTTTGGTAAATTAAAGACTCATGTGGTCACTAAAAGAGAGATATACAGTAAAAGAAAGATTCAAAGTTGAGGAAAATGTCTAAATGGTTTATAGTGTGTTAAAAATATATGCAGGCTAAAAGTTAAAGTTCTTAAAGTAAAAAAGGAAGAAAGAAAGTAGTTGGGTGTGGTAGTACACACCTTTAATCCCAACACTTGGGAGGCAGAGGTAAATTGACCTCTGAGACTTCAAGGGGTAGAGGTAGATTGACCTCTGTGACTTCAAGGTGTGGTAGCACACACCTTTAATCCCAATGCCTGGGAGGCAGAGACAGAAAGATCTCTGTGAGTTCAAGGTGTTGTATCACACACCTTTAATCCCAGGCTGAGGCAACTGGGTCTCTCTGAGTTCAAGGACAGCCTGGTCTACAGAGTTATTCCAAGACAAAGATATACAGAGAACCTGTCTCAAGAAAATAAATAAATAAATAAATAACAGTAAAAATAAGTAAAATAGAGGTAAAAATAAAGCCACATAAAGATGGAAAATATACGGAGAATCTTGATACTGTATGCTATTATGTTCTCTTTGAATTGTTTGAATGCTGAGGAAGAAGCAACAGCTATTAAAAGATATTTGTTTATAAATGCTGCTGAACAAATATTCAAATAGATATTTTGAAAATACTTTGACTTCAGAATTTGGATCTAAGGATATGGTACTTTGGAAAAGAGATTCTTCTTTTGTTTTCACAGAGGATGAGACCTTATGGATTGCATCTATCCCAATATGGTATGATAGACCACACCCTCCTGAAAGGTTGCTGTGAGCACCTTCAGAAAATTACTTCACCCAACTGATGACTGAGATGAACCTGGCACACAGGTTATACCATGAAAGATCTAATTAACAGCGTACCCATTCAGCAGGAAGCAGTTTGGAGAGAAAAAACTGTGCCCATATTCCCAAATATTGCTTATAAATGTTCTTTTACATTTAAAGGGGGATATGATATGGATATGAATAATTTGCATTGATATGGATTTTGCTTTAGTGATTTAAATTTAAGGTCAATTTTGTTATATGTATATGTATGTCTAATAATGATTAAGGTATTGTGATTTGTAGTTCATTTAAAAATGTAATGTATAATTCGGAAATATAGGTTGTTAATGAATAATCATTGATAATAGTTAAGCTTGTAGTCATGTTAGTTAGATTTTCTAGATATACAGAATATTGCATTTTAAATGTCTTAATAACTTAGGACTTTTCATGACAATGAGACATGTCTGCTCCTGGCAGCACCAATCTACTTCAAGAGGAAGATGGGCATCGAAGAGGCTCCTTATTGAGTTTGATAGCCATTTGGGCAAGAAACTGCTCTTGTCTGGACTATTGCCTAAACTGGACACAGAGAACTTTCAGAGAGAGGACTGCTGAACTTGCCTAAAGGTGAGATGATCTTTCTGGGTTCCTGATTCATAAATGAGTCTAGGAGACATTCTACAGGACACAGCAGAAAGTGACTGAACTGTCTTTGAAATTTCCTGCTTCATGGAAATGTCTCTGGATACTATGGGCCTGAAGGCAGCGAGATGTCTCTGTGATTTCTAGAGTTTTATAAGTTGCTTACTTCTCATTTACTTAGGTAATATTATATCCTTCTGGAATCTTTGATGGAGTTGAAGAATAGATAGATAGTTATAGTTGTTTTCCTTTGTTATGATAAAAGACAAAATGGATATAAATATTGTAAGTGTAATTCTAACTTGATAACTGTTTTGTTATATGTAATTTTGCTTTTAAAGTTAAAGCCTTCTTTTTTGTTTAAACAGAAAAAGGGGAAATGATGTGGGAGGGTCTTCTGTTTTAATAAAGAAACTGCCTTGGCCAGCCCTTAGGTGGGTGGAGTAGACAGAACAGGAAGAAGGAAGTGAGGTAGATGGCTCAGTCAGATGCCACGCCTCTCCTAAGTTAGTCAGACCACCGTGCCTCTCCTCAGAGAGATGCCAGATGCGATGAAGCCAGCCACCATGTCAGACATGCTGAATCTTTCCCGGTAAGACACCATTCGTCACCGGTGCTACACAGATTATTAGATATGGGTTAATCAAGATGTGAGTAAGAGGCTCAAAATAAGGGGCAAGGCAGTGTTTAAAAGAATACAATTTGTGTGATGTTATTTTGTGTTTTAAGCTAGCCGGTGGCCGAGAGCAGGGCAGCAAGAAGCCGCCAACAGTTCATCACTACAATTTGCTAACTTTAATTAGTGCCAGAATTAAGTTGAATTTTAAGATACCCTACAAATGCAACAGTATTGCCATATCTGAAAAAAATAAAAAATCAACAGTATATGTATGTATGTATGTATGTATGTATGCATACATATATATTCATGATTTTAAAACAATTATAAATTGAGAATACATATTTAGTTAGAAAAATTATACTAAGTTGCTAAGAAATTCAGATTCTATACTGCTTTTAAAGGGAAAGAGAAATGAAGACAGAAAGATCTAGCCAGGTTATACAAGTTGTTTGCCAATAACAATAATGGGTGTTTGTATGCTGTTCTTATAGCTGATTGTTCATGGCTGCTTGCTATGGATATCTCTAAGGGAAAAGCTCACCCATGGCAGCTGGAGTTTTCATTTTAGGATGCTGAGCTTTTGAGGACTTTCAAACTTTATTCCAGGTTGAGATGTCAGCATTTCTTTCCAGAATAACTCCTGGAATCTGTTTTCTGTGGTCCTGAATATAGCAAATCCATTTTTTAAAGCTAGCTTCACAACAGAAGATAGAAAAGCTATTTGGTATGAAGAAGTGCCTTGAAAACACATGTGGGCTCAGAAGTGAAATTCTGAGAATGTAAGTTGAATAAGCAAACCCTTGTTTCCTATTGTTTACAAATACCAGCCTTGATTTTTGCACTGTGTGTTAGGCAGCATTCTGTTGTTGTAAGAAACATATAAGAAAAACAATTTAAAGGAAAAATTCTGTTGGATTATGATTTCAGAGGTTGGAGACCTTGGGTACTTGGTGTCATTGCTTTAGGCTTAGGGAAAGGCTGAACAACCAGGACAGAAGAGCATCATAGAGGAAAGCTTCTCAACTTATGGTAGCCAGACCACATAAGGTCAGTGAGCCTGACTCAGTCAGCTTTTCCATTGATTTTTTTCCCATCAAAACCCTCAGCCTGGCTCTCTCTTCCTATTCCATCCCAGCTTGCACCCAGAAAATCCCTCCCTTCTTTTTCCCCTCTTCAGGGCCATAAAATCCCCCAGCTCAGCCTGTTTGGGTACTGGGACTAGGTAGTGAGCACAACCAGGCTGGTGGGAGTTCCTTTGTTTCAATAGCCTGCCTGCAGCAAGGTAGGCCTTTTGTCTGTGAGCTCCCTGGCCAGCAAGGAGACCTGATCCTGTAAAAGAAGATCCATAGGGAAGTAGTTGGAGGAAGAAATAGGCAGGCGCCAATGCAAGAATTCGTCCAACAATTTGAAAAACAACATGAAAGCACCAGAACTCAGCGAACTTACAAGAGGAGGACTTGAACACACTAATCAAGAAGAAGTAAAAAAAAAAAAACTGACTTCATGAAAGTGATAAAGTCCCTTAAACAGGGGGTAAAAAACTCCCTTAAAGAAATGGATGAGAAGAATAACAAAAAGTTTGAAGAATTGAGTAAATCATTAAATGATATCCTAGAAAACCAAGGAAAAACAATCAAGTAGCCGGGCGGTGGTGGCGCACGCCTTTAATCCCAGCACTCGGGAGGCAGAGGCAGGAGGATCTCTGTGAGTTCGAGACCAGCCTGGTCTACAAGAGCTAGTTCCAGGACAGGCTCCAAAGCCGCAGAGAAACCCTGTCTCGAAAGAACCAAAAAAAAAAAAAAAAAAAAAAAAAGAAGAAGAAGCATACAGAACACCTAATAGACTAGATAAAAAATAATCCCCTCTCCATATAATAATCAAAACACAAAACACACAGAATAAAGAAAGAATATTAAGAGCTGCAAAGGAAAAAGGTCAAGTAACTTATACAGGCAAACCTATCAGACTTACATTGACTTCTCTATGGAAACCATGAAAGCCAGAAGGTCCTGAACTGATGGAGGACTCTCATTGGTTAATAAAGAAACTGCCTTTGCTTTTTGATAGGGCAGGATTTAGATAGGTGGAATAAACAGAAGAGAATGCTGGGAAGAAGGGAAGTGAGGTCAGACGCCATGCCTCTCCTCTCAAGAGAGTTGCCATGAAGCCAGCCACCAGGCCAGACATGCTGAATCTTTCTCAGTAAGCCACCACCTTGTGGTGCTACACACATTAATAGAAATGGGTTAAGCAAGATGTGAGAATTAGCCAATAAGAGGCTACAGATAACGGGCCAGGCAGTGTTTAGATGAATACAGTTTCTGTGTAATTATTTTGGGTAAAGCGAGCCGGGTGGCTGGAAGCAGACTGCCGATCCTCACTGCACTGAACCACCCCTGGGTCAGGGAAGAAATAAAGAAAGAAATTAAAGTCTTCCTTGAATTCAATGAAAATAAAGACACATCATACCCAAACCTATGGGACACTATGAAAGCAATGCTAAGAGGAAAGTTCATAGCTCTAAGTGCCCACATTTAAAAAAAAGGAGAAAGCTCACATTAGATACTTATCAGCACAGCTGAAATTTCTAGAAAAAAAAAGAATCAGACTCACCCAGGAGGAGTAGAAGATTGGAAATTATCAAACTGAGCAAAATCAACAAAATAGAAACAGAAAACAATCCAAAGAATCAATGAAACAAAGAGCTGGTTCTTTGAGAAAGTCAATAAGATTGACAAACCTTTACCCAAATTAATCAAAAGGCAGAGAGAAAACATGCAAATTAAGAAGATCTGAAATGAAAAGGGGGACATAACAACAGACACTGAGGAAATTCAGAGAATCATTGGGTCTTACTATAATAGTTTATATGCCACAAAGTTGGAAAATATAAAAGAAATGGACTTGTTTTTAGATAAGTACCACCTACCAAAATTAAATCAAGACCAGGTGAACCATTTAAACAGACCTATAAGTCATGAGGAAATAGAAGCTGTCATAAAAAAACCTCCCAACCAAAAAAAGCCCAGGACCTGAAGGTTTTAATGCAGAATTTTATCAGAACTTCCAAGAAGAGCTGATACCATTTACCTTAATGTGTTTCACATAATAGAAACAAAAGAGTCATTGCCAAACTATTTTTTTACGAAGCTAGAGTCACCCTGATTCCAAAACCATACAAAGACCCAACCAATAAAGAGAATTACAGACCAATCTCATTCATGAACATCGATGCAAAAATTCTCAATAAAATTCTGGCAAACAGAATCCAAGAATACATTTAAAAATTTATCCATTACAATCAAGTAGGCTTCATCCCAGAGATGCAGGGCTGGTTCAACTTACAAAAATCTATCAATGTAATCCATCATATAAATAAACTGAAAGAAAAAAACATATGATCATTTCATTAGATGTGGAAAAGCATTTGACAAAATTCAACACCCCTTTATGATAAAGGTTTTGGAGAGGTTAGGAATAAAAGGATCATACCTAAATATAAGCAATATATAGCAAGACAACAGCTAATATCAAATTAAATGGAGAGAAACTCAAAGCCATTCCACTAAAATCAGGAACAAGACAAGGCTGTTCAATCTCACCATATCTCTTCAACATAGTTCTTGAAGGTCTAGCAATAGCAATAAGACAACATCAGGAGATCAAGGGGATTCTAATCAGAAAGGAAGAAGTCAAACTTTCGTTATTTGCAGATGATATGATAGTGTACATTAGTGACCCCCAAACCTCCACCAAAGAACTCCTACAGCTGATAAATAACTTCAGTGAAGTGGAAGGTTACATGAGCAACTCAAAAAAATCAGTAGCACTCCTATACACAAAGGACAGAGAAGCAGAGAAGGAATTCAGAGAAACTTCACCTTTTATGATAGCCACAAATAGCATAAAGTATCTTGGGGTAACTCTAACCAGGGAAGTGAAAGATCTATTTGACAAGAACTTTAAGTTTTTGAAGAAAGAAATTGAAGAGGACACCAGAAAATGGAAAGACCTCCCATGCTCTTGGATGGGTAGGATGAACATAGTAAAAATGGCAATTCTACCAAAAGCAATCTATAGATTCAATGCAATCCCCATTAAAATTCAACAAAATTCTTCACAGACCTTGAGAGAACAATAATAAACTTTATATGGAAAAACAAAAAACCCAGGATAGCTAAAACAATCTTATACAATAAAGGAACTTCTGGAGGCATTACCATCCCTGACTTCAAACTCTTTTACAGAGCGACAGTAATGAAAACAGCTTGGTACTGGCATAAAAACAGAGAAGTCGACCAATGGAATCGAATAGAAGACATGGATATTAACACACAAACCTATGAACACCTGATTTTTGACAAAGGAGCTAAAAGTATACAGTGGAAGAAAGAAAGCATCTTCTACAAATGGTGCTGGCAGAACTGGATGTCAACCCATAGAAGAATGAAAATAGAGCCATATCTATCACCATGCACAAAACTCAAGTCCAGATGGATTAAAGATCTCAATATCAATCTGAACACACTGAACCTAATAGAAGAGAAAGTGGGAAGTACTCTACAACATATAGGCACAGGAGACCATTTCCTATGTATAACCCCAGTAACACAGACAATAAGGGAAACATTGAATAAATGGGACCTCCTAAAACTGAGAAGCTTCTGTAAAGCAAAGGACACTGTCAATAAGACAAAAGCCAACCTACTGATTGGGAAAAGATCTTCACCAACCCCACAACAGACAAAGGTATGATCTCCAAAATATATAAAGAACTCAAGAAACTAGACTTTAAAATGCCAATTAACCCAATTAAAAAATGGGGTACTGATCTGAACAGAGAATTTTCTACTGAAGAAGTTCAAATGGCCCAAAGACACATAAGGTCATGCTCAACCTTCTTAGTGATCAAGGAAATGCAAATCAAAACAACTTTGAGATACCATCTTACACCTGTCAGAATGGCTAAAATCAAAAACAACAGTGATAGCCTTTGCTGGAGCGGATGTGGAGTAAGGGGAACACTTATCCATTGCTGGTTGGAATGCACACATGTGCAACCACTTTGGAAATCAGTGTGGTGGTTTCTCACGAAATTCGGGATCAACCTACACCAGGATCCAGGAATACCACTCTTGGGAATATACCCAAGAGAAGCCCTATCATACTACAAAAGCATTTGATCACCTATGTTCATAGCAGCATTATTTGTAATAGCCAGAACCTGGAAACAACCTAGATGCCCTTCAGTGGAAGAATGGATGAAGAAACTGTGGAATATATACATATTAGAGTACTACTCAGCGGTAAAAAAAAAAATGACATCTTGAATTTAGCATGCAAATGGATGGAAATAGAAAGCACCATCCTGATTGAGGTAACCCAGACCCAAAAAGATGAATATGGTATGTACTCACTCATTAGTGGATTCTAGCCATAGAATTGAGACTATATTTCATGATCATAGAGAAGCTAGATAGGAAGGTGAACCCAAAGAAAAACATGTAGTTATCCTCCTGGATATTGGAAGTAGATAAGATTGCCAGGCAAAAATTGAGAGCTTGGGGGTGGGGTAGGATGGGTGTAAGGGGAGATGAGGAGATAGAAGTGAGAAGGGGAGGATGGGGAGAGCTTTGGGGAATGAGACAGTTGCTCTGGAGGAAGAGTGGATATGGAATCAGGAAAGTATATATCTTAATTAAGGGAGCCGTTTGAAGGTTGGCAAAAGATTGAACTATAGAGGGGTTCCCACATGTCCAAGGAGATGTCCCCAGCTTGCTCCTTGAGCCGCTGAGGAGAGGGGGCCTGAACTGGCCCTTTACTATAGCCACACTGATTATTATCTTGCATATCACCATAGAACCTTCATCTGGCGATGGATAGAAATAGAGACAGAGACCCACACTGGAGCACTGGACTGAGCTCCCAAGGTCCAAATGAGGAGCAGAAGGAGGGAGAACATGAGCAAGGAAGTCAGGACCGTGAAAGGTGTGTCCATTCACCGAGACAAAGGGACTGATCTAATGGGAGCTCACCAAGGCTCCCATTAGACTGGGACTGATGGAGCATGTGATCAAACTGGACTCTCTGAACGTGGCTGACAAGGAGGGATGACTGAGTAGCCAAGGACAATGGCACTGGGTTTTGATTCTACTGCATGTACTGGCTTTGTGGGAAGCTAGTCTGTTTGGAAGCTCACCTTCCTAGACCTGGATGGTGAGGGAGGAACTTGGACTTCCCACAGGGCAGGGAACCCTGACTGCTGCTTGGACTGGAGAGGGATGGGGAGAGGGTGAAGGGCAGGGAGGAGGGGAGGAGGTGAAATTTTGTAAAATTATATAATTTAATAAAAAAGAAAAACAAACAAACAAACAAAAAACCAAACAAACAAAACCCTCAGCCTGAGCTGGGAAGGCGTGGCTCACAACTTTAATCCCACCACTTGGGAGATGTAGGCAGGTAGATCTCTGTGAATTCGAGGCCAGCCTGTTCTACAAGAGCTAGTTCCAGGACAGGCTCCAAAGCTACAGAGAAACCCTGTCTTGAGAAACCAAGAAAATAAAAATTAAAAAATTAAGAAAAAAAGATTCTCAGCCTGTTGGATGGGTCTGCTCACCTTCAAAGAGGATGTTTTCCCTCTGATTGCTGCCTTCCACACCAGTCTCCTCTAGAAATGGCATCACGCAATGTAATCATTGTGTGTTCTCATGCTGTGACAACACATCTGACATTTGTAACTTGTGTAAGGGAGGGGTTATTTTGGTTCACAGTTTGAGTACAGTTCTTCATAATAGTCATGGGGACAGGAGTGTAGGCAGCTGGTCACACTGTGTCTTCAGTCAGAAAGTAGTGAGAAATAAATGCTAGTGCTCAGCTTGTGTTCTCTTTTTTATCCATTCTGGGACCCCAGCTTATGAATGAAGAGAATGTGGTACATATACACAATGAAATTATATGCAGCCATGCAGAGAGAGGAAATCATGTCATTTGTAAAAAAAAAATAATGAAATTAGAAATGATTTTGCTAAGTGAAAAAATTCAGATGCAGAAAGACAGATACTGCCTGCTTCATTTCTATGAAGAACCTATAATAGTTGTGAAATCTTTCTGTGTGTATGTGTGTGTATGTTTGTGTGTGTGTATGTGATATGTGCATGCATGTATGTATGCAGTCCATGAAAATGGAAAGGGGAGCATGAGAGAGGAGGAAGAGATATCTTAAATAAGGTAGAAAAATAAAGGGTAATTTAATATTTGTGACATAAAAGCAAAAGGGTGACATTTGATGGAAAAAGGGGAACTGGTGGGATATATGACTTTGAGGGGACAATGGTGGAGGAATTGAATTAGAACATAACATAATGCTATATTTATATCAAAATGTCATAATGAAACCCATCACTTTGTATGCTAAGAATATTAAAAAACCAATTTCATCAAAAACTTTTTCCTAATGATGTTCTATGCATAATAGATCAATGTGAGCCACGAACATCCCGTTTTTAAAATTTTAAATAAAATCTATTTTAAAATGAAAGAAAATAGACTTAGATACTACACTAGTACATTAGTTGTTTGTATAAAATTTAAATTTAATTAGGTATCATGGATTTTATCTAGTAATGTTTATTCTAAGGTCGTATAGTAGTTATGACAAAATATGGCTTTTTCATATTATATTTAATAAGTTAGAAGTAGCAAGTTACAATAAAAATAGTGCTTGCCCTTTTCTGAGCCTTGTAACAGTTCAGATGCTGGTATTGGTAAGAACTGCCAGTATGGGTTGTTCAGGCAAAACAGTAAACAGATTTAAGCTGTAGTGACAAAGTTGTAACCAGGTTTTGGTTTTCATCTTAGGAGTAATAAAAATTTCTTAAAAACAAAATTTCCATCAGAAATATATGGAATGTGACAACTTAAATTTGAAACATTAAAACAAATTGAGAAATGTATCTTGTTATAGAGACTGGAGAGGTGACCCAGTGGTTAAGAACACTTGGTGCTCTTACACAGGACCCAGGTTCAGTTCCCAGTGCCCATATGCCAGCTCACAATCAGTTTTAATCCAGTTCCAGGGCCTGATGCCCTCCTGTGGTCTCCAAGAGCTCCAAGCACACACATAGTGTATCTACACACATACTGAAAACACTCATATAAGAAAATAGAAATCAATAACTCTTTAAAAGAACCCTGAAATAATTAGTGCTTTCCACTTTTAAAAAACAGTAGTTTTACTTTCCATCTCTTCTTTATTTTCTATTTCTTTCTGATATTTTCATAATAGGAGGAATTATTTGGCTTTTCTTGCAGATGTCATCCTCCATTATTAAAAAGCATTTATCTTCAGAGGAACACAAAAGACAACCACATCAAATCTACCTATGTTAACTATATCTGCTTTAAGTACTAAAACGTGCATATGTTTAACATACAACACTCATTTACATTCAGTGTGCTAAGAACTGTTTTATTTTATGTATCGGAGAGACATCTGGCCAATGGCAATTTCCTCATCTTTCCATATTAAGGACAGCTTGGAGATGTTTAAGACAATGTCTTCTTGTCTTCCACCTGCAGTAGTAATACACTCAATGTGAGCCTAATTGCTTTGATTAGTTTGATACATGGCTAATCACATTTATCTGAATGAGAACTGCTAGCATGGAAAAGTGGGGGTAGGTCTCTTGAGAAGCACCTCTCCCTGCTGTTTGACTAACCTAATTTTCCCTTTTCTGGTTTTCAGAGCTTAGAGAGACACTATATAAATTCAAGAAATCACAAGAATTCTCCAGTTCCACCATGGCATTTGCACAAAGATTAACACCTGCTCTTCTCTTTGGGGAAATCATAGGGATTGTCTCCTTCTTGATTTGAAGTAAACTTCATTTTGTCTCAAGAAATCTGCATATGAGAAGTGAGCTGGATGGCCATCTTCAGTTATGAGCCTTAGAAATTACATTTTGAGCATCTTTCACAACATTTCCACAGCATCTCGGAAACATTTGCTGGATGATGAGCCCCACTCTCTGAAGACAGCAGGTGGAGTCTTTTCATAGTATAAATAATTGTCAGGTTCTTACAACATCCTTAAGATGCCTAATTATCTACCCAAAGATAAGCATTCTCTTTCAGTTTGTTCAAGTCTTCCTGGGCCTTGAGCTTGGTTATTTTGGTTGATTGTAGTGAAGGCTAAGTCTTGAATTGCATTCCTTTCCGATCCCATTTATTTCATTTGATGGCTCTATCATAGTCTTGACCATGGGATTCCTAAGTACAGGAGATGTTCTAATACAAAATGGGAGGGAGGGGTTGCCTCTGGGAAGAGAGTGTGGCATGATCAATCTAAAGCTAATGTAATGCCACAGTGGAGACTTGAACTTGTGTCTTCTTGAGAAAGGTGCAGAGCTGATGTTAGTCCGCTAGTCACTGAACTGACTCTGAAAGGGACAGATATGCCGCCTTCCTCTGTGAGTGTCAGCTGGGAGAAGTAAGCTTTACATAGGAGGTCATGCAAAGATCATGCCAGCTTTCTGCAGCTACTAACAGAGATCAACCATAGTGCACTCTCAGCAATACACACATATCCCCAAGGAAATTTCTGTTCTTTCATTTAAAAAGAAATCATTTTTTATTTTTCTCTGAGATTTGTGTTGCCTGGATAGAGGATCTCATTTGATACCAAGAGAAATTCAGAATGGCCTATAGTCCCTGTGGTTTTTACTCTTTGATTTTTTTTTTTTAATCTTTATCTTTACCTAAGACATTGATCTTATTTTCAATTATCCAATTCCCTTATACTTCCCCGAGGGGCTCTGCAATTTTCATGTTTTCAGATTCTCATACCTGTCTTGGGACTGACCCATCTGTGCTAGAGCAAATCTGATGAACCCCTTTTATATGCAAGTGAGATTGAGGGAACTTGTGTCTCCAACCCAGGTAGGGCATTTGCATTTAACAGGGGTTCAGAACTTCTTACTGCAAAGCTTTATCTTGCTGAAGAGAAATCTGAAATTCAGGTAAGCTAAGTGGATGCTTCACTCTGCAATACCGCCTTTTAGTTTTTCAATACATTTGAGTTATAGGTTTTCTATTTATAACTCATTCTACTTTACTACATCAGTGTTTCTCACGTTCGAGTTTTCTCCGTGCACCCATACAAGATTTTGCTGTATGTACACATATCTGTAGTATTAACTACCTAACAGATTCTAATTATCTTTTTCTTAATAGTGTGAACACCATATGCTTGAAAATTAATTATAGATTAACAATGCCACCAATTACTATATATGTGTATATATAGCAGCACCTATGTTCCAACATGCAACAAGATAAAGTGCTATTCAAATGGAAAAATTTTGATTAGGTTTCCCCTAGGTCAAAATCATTGTGGCAAATGTAAGTTGGGGCTTCTCAAAGAAGCCATACCATTGTGGGAAGATTTGGGCAAACTTGATTGTGGAGAGTTTCAATGTTGGAGATAAGAGAACTAAAATACGCTGGTTTATGTCTAGTTTCCTTAACATCATGTTTTATAGATTTATTTTATGCAAGTATATGTACATGCCTGCAGAGGCCAGAAAGGGCTATTAAAGCCCCTGGAGCTACAGTTACTCAGGGTTACAAACTGCCCAATATGACTGCCAGACACCAAACTTGAGTTCTATGTAAGAGCAATAAAGGCTTTTAACTGTTGATCTATTTCTCTAGGCCCCATAATATCCATTTTTAATCCACCTCTGTTTTTTTATCTACTGCTGTATACTTTACCTAGTGCCCCATGACTTTTGGATAAAATCTGACTTGTCCCATATAGCTAAGCTTAAAAGGCTCTGCCTTCAGCAATTCAAAAGCTAGGAATGCCATTGTACACTGTATAAAGCCTACCATAGAGAGTTTCCAGTTTTTCTACAACCACTTATGTGATGTCCTCATCAATATATTTGGTAAGGACTTTGACACCTGACCATTTTTTTGTTCTGTGAATATAAAGTTCTCTTAACTACTCCTATGGTGGTAAAGCCAGAGTCTAGGATTTAGGCGCTGGTCACTCATATTTGACTCAGAGTAAAGTTCTAATTTTGGAATAAGAGGTTGTACATTGACAGAGACTACGAATTGGGTTTGGCTTCACTTGAAAAACATAGGGAACTCGGAATTACACCTGGGATTTTTTTTTGTGCCTTGTTTCTTAAAGAATGATGACAGCTAGAAGGAGGAAAATAGATGCTTCCTCATTAAAGTCACTTCAGAGGTTGTGGTAAGCAACTTGTGATGCTTGAGTAAGATATGAGGTTAGGACAATTGTAGTAGATATAAGGGTCAGCTATGTACCTTTAAGTAAGACATTGCTTTCACCATTCTTCTAGTAGAAGTTTTCTGGAAGTTAAAAATCATTTAATTCACTTAGATCTATAAATGCAAATACATAAATACATGCCCTACATTGTTGACCAGGGTTTCTGTCCCACCACATCCCACAGCTGTTCCATCCCAAAGAAACACACAGAGGTCTACATTAATTATAAACTAGTTGGTGTATTAGGTCAGGTTTCTTATAACTCTTATAACTTATATTAGCCCATAATTTTTGTCTGTGTCAGCCATTGGGCATGGTACCCTTTATCAGCGAGGCATTCTCATCTTGCTTCCTCTGTGTCTGGGGGAATGACTGCAGACTGCATCTTTCCTTTTCCCCAAATTTTCCTGTTCTTGATGCCCCACCTCTATTTCCTGCCTGGTCACCCCACCTATACTCCTGCCTGGCTACTGGCCAATCAGCATTTTATTAAACAAGTGCAAGAAACAAATCTTTACAGGGTAAAACCATTGTCCCACAGCACTACATCTTTCAAGCTTTCTTTCTGTGTACAGTGCTGTGTCCAAGGAGTAAAGGCTGCCTTCTTCTGAGCTTTGGGGATTTGAAGGAGCGGAAGGGGACTGAACTGTAAGTGAGCTGCCAATGAAGGATGTGATCTGGGGGTAGGGTAGAAACAGTACAACAGACCTAGGGACATAGGGAGGTGGCCCAGCAAGGGGAAAATCCTACTGTGCATCCAGGGGACTGGATTTTAAATCCCTGGTATTTATATGTAAATACCAGTGCAGCTGTGGTATTTGTAATCCTCATTCTTGGAGGCAGAGACAATGCATTTCCAGAGCAAGCTGACTAGATCAGTCTGCTCTGGGTCAACCAAGAAATACAGTTTCAATAAATAGAAAGTGATGGAGAAGGACTTTCACTGTTAATGCAAGTACACACACACACACACACACACACACACACACACACACACACACAAACAATGTATCAGTTGGAAGCAGAGCTCCTTCACTAATGGTAGTAGCTTTCTATTTCCAAAGAAAGAGTCTGGCTCAAATTTTGGTAGAGACCTTAGAAGCATCATCTCATTATCTTGTTTAGCTCCCTGTGTTATATGCAAACCGACTCAGTGAGAGATTAGTAATTCCCTCTGAATTCCTGTTACTATGTTCTGACCGGCATCTATCAATGGTATTGCAACTTTCTGGCACAACTGAGAATGCAATACAGTCACATTTATTAAAGAACGAGACAGGAACCTTAATTTTTCTTATTATTTTAGGGGGATGGCTCATATCATCATATTTCACCCCCTTTTATGTAGCATAAACTTAGAGTGCCTACTTTGAACTAGACACTATCGTAAGCACTTTAAAAATATTTAATCTTTCTTTCCCTCCCCCTCTTCTCTCTCTTTCTTTCTTCCTCCTTTTAAGACAGGGTCTCTCTATGTAGCTCTGGCTGTCCTGGAACTTATTGTATAGACCAGACTGACCTCAAGCTCACAGAGCCCCACCTGCTTCTGCCTCCTGAGTTCTGAGATTAAAGGCATTTGCCACTATACCTGACTTATTTTTTTATTATTTTTATATAGATGTAATTGTGCATCTTTGTGTGGGTCTGTGCACATACATACTGGTACTAAAGAGGCCAGAAGGAAATGCTGGAGACTTGGAACTGGAGTTACAAGCATTTGCAATCAACCAATGTGGGTACTGGACACTGAACTCCAGTCATTTGCAGGAGACATAAGTACTCTTAACCACTGGGCCATCTCTCCAATCCCTCTTGGTAGCACTTTATCAGTACTCTCACACTAGCCCTTGATTATGAGAGCTTTGACATATTATCTGCATTGCCTGCCAAACTGGTGTGAATTCAGTATTTCCTTCTGTAGGTTCTGCTTAGCATCTCATGTTCCCCTCTTGTCATTCCTCATGATCTCCATTACCCAACCAGTTTTCTCCAAGAACACTTCTTGATAAACCTGCATTTTCCCAAGAAAACTGTTTTAGAGTTTACTTTGGAGAATTGTACCTGAATCTATCTAATTTACTAGTCATACAAACTGAAGTCCAGACATGTGAAATAACTGTCCCAGGGCCACATAGCCAGTAATTGGCTCACTTGAGATTCTCAGTCTAGAAGTGTGGCTTATTTTAACTTTGAAGAGAAAAGGGAAGAGCAGCTTGGGTAGCCTGATGGAGAATCAGAAGGAACCATCCTTGAGAGGGATGGTAAAATACTAGGAGCATGTGAGAGGTGCTGATGCCAGAGAAGGTGACTTGGAGATAACTCTCTCGTATCAATAAAAAGCTATCATTAAAAGATAGAAGTAGATATTAGAGTTGTGGCTTCCAGTACTTGAGTGAAGAGGAAATGGCATTGCTCTTTAGTTGGCATAAGATGCAAATACCTGATCTCACCAAGTTCTGGGATGTGCAGTACAACAGTGAGCCTGTTGGCAACAGTGCTGTATGGTGCATTTCAACTTTGTGTCTGTGTGTGAGAGTGTGTATTTCTCTGTGTGCACGTGCACCTGTGTATGCAGATGGATGTCTAGATATTTGCACGTGAATGTGGAGGCAAGAGTACAGCCTCTGTCTTTTCTCAATCTGTCTCATTTTTAATATATTATTATTGTTATTATCATTTTTGTGTGTATATGTGTCTGTAGAGCCCTGTATAGGACATTTGATTTCTTGCAGCTAGAGTTAAAGGCATTTGTGAACCAGATCACTCCAGTCCTTATAGTTGTTTAAGGAGTAATCAATCACAGAGCCATATCTCTAGTTTCTTTTTTAAACACGGGTTCAGGGACCTAAGCATATGTCCTTGTGCTTGCAAAGCAAGTACTTTATTGACTCATCAGAACTCATTTTTGAAGGTGGTAGATCTTACATTTAATATTACTATGGGTAAAGAGAACAAAACACGAGGAACACAGCATTAAGCTGACAAGTTCTACAGTTGAACAGGCTTGGTGTGACTTTGGTTTCAGGCCCTATCTACGTTGACCTTGTACGTGTCATTGTAACTTTTACAGTGTCTGTTCTCCCACCTGTAAAATGGAAGTAGCAATTTCTTCTTCACACGGTTTCATAAAATAGTTACCAATATGCCTGACATGTAACACTAAATGGATAATAGTCATTATCAGTTCTGAACCTTTGAAAAAGTTGGTGTGCTTATTTTATGGACAAAAAGGACAAAGCAGCAAAATCTGATATTGGGTCCATAACAGAGAACATTATTACTTTCAATTTACTATTTATATTAATTCTTTGAGACCTTCAGACATTCACTCAATGTATTTTTTGTCATATTCACTCCCCACTCCTCCCTTAATTCTTCCCAGATCCACCTCATCTCCATAGTATCCCCTGACTTCATGACCTATTTATTTTAAATAATCCACTGAGTCTAATTTTTGTTGTCTATTTATGCATGAATATGGAATCATCGGCTTGAGCATGGTTAACCAATAAAAGCAATACCCATAAAGAAACTGACTACCCCTCCCCCAGAAGCTATCAACTGCTAGTAGATCCTAAATTAGGGGTGGCAATGATAGGTTGTAAATCAAATCCACCCTTATTGCTAAAATGTCGATTGGTTTGATCTTGTGCAGGTCTTACATTGATAAACACAGCTGCTTTGAGTTCATGAGTGCATTGGTCTTGTTGTGTTCAGAAGATGCTCTTTGAAAGTATCCTCCATGAATCCTGGCTCTTAAACTATTTCTACTCCCTTGTTGGAAATGGTCCTAGAGCCTTGCAGAAAGGATAGTGTTATAGATGTCCCATTTACACTGAAAACCACACAGACATTTTGACTATTTATGAGTTTTCCTTAATAGCTGTGCACTACACAAAGAAACTTCTTTGATGAAGTATGAGAACTGCCTTAATCTGTGTGTATAGAGAAGAATGTTTAGGGGACAGCTCACTACTATGTACAATTAGCAATATAAGAGTAGTATGTTTACTCCTGTGGTCTGTGAACTTCTGATTCATTGGTTCTTGGCTATATTTATAACACTAGGCATATTTTTATGCTTGTGTGAGCCTTAAATATGATTATGGTTGGATACCCTCTATATTATATATGTTGCTATTGCTATGTGGATCACTTTTGTAGCTCACAAGTTTTGCAGCTTGGTAGGACAGTTAATACCTTTTTTTTTCTAAGCAGTCTGTCTAGAACTTTCTATGAAAGCTAGCCAGCAGGGATGATACTTCTTTATCAGTGTTAGCTTTATCTATCCATGTTATGTGACTAGTGTGTATGTTATCTTAAGCAATAGGCACTTACCATGAAATTTAGATAGATAACCAAGAATAAAGGCAATAGTCTGTCCCGTTGTGGGTGTCTCTGGGCCATCCTTGACCATATTCTTGAGGGTTGGTTTCCCAGGCCTGACACTGGGTTTTTCATTTGGCAACCTATGGCTTCTTTGAGGAATATTTTTCCATTTTAAAGTAATCCAATTAAAGTTATATTTTGAGGTTTATGATACAGTAGGTTTCAATATGATCTTTTCAGACATTTCTGTGGGATAATGCTCTTGTATACTGTAAAGATTTATCACTCTTATTGGTTTAATGAAACCCTGATTGGCCAGTAGCCAGGCAGGAAGTATAGGTGGGGAAACCAGATTAGGAGAATGCTGGGAAAATGAAAGACAGACCCCTCAATCATAAGCTAGATGCAAAGGAAGCAAGCTAAGAATGCCTTACTGAGAAAAGATACCAAGCCATGTTGCTCAACACAGATAAAAATTATGAGTTAATTTAATTTGTAAGAGCTAGTTAGGAATAAGTCTGAGCTAAGAGGCCAAGTTGTTTATAATGAACATAAGCCTCTCTGTGTTTCTTTGGAATTGAATGGCTCTGGGACCAGGCAGGTCAGAAATTTCCATCTACAAAACATTTTTAATGTTAGTTTCTCTTCCCTCAACTCCTCTTGTGAACTACCCTCCCAGCCAAATTATTTTTTAATATTTAATTGTCTAAAACTATAACTCCAATCTTCATTTACTTTTATCATATCATGATGATCGTAGGGTAGCCTGGGAATCTAACCATCATGTATATAGAAATGGTTTCTTTTGTTTAGTTATATTATGTCACCCAAACTGATCTCAAACTTGCAGCCTTGCCCCAGCCACTAAAATTCTGGAATAACAATATAATACACCACCACATCTGGTTCATACTAATGCCTGTATTTGGAAGAGACATCCAATAGTCTAAGTTACAGAAGTATGTGTTGGGGAAATCCCATTTACTCTAGAAATTCAAGACTCACAATTATTAAACCATTTTATCATCTCAGCTTCTAAATAACAAAATATTTTAATAAAATAGATTCTGGAAAATATGATAGTTTATACTTCCCAATGCTTACCTTACAAAAGACATTCTGAAACTTTAATCTCACTGTCCTTAGTGATATAGCAAGTATGTTTATGAAGTGGTGAGCACAATGGCTGGTAGGATGCTGTTCTCTGAGGTCCACTCACCTGCTTCATGAACACTTTGTAGACCTTGGGTTCACTGAGTGGGTATATTCTAGATTTCAGGGACTCTGGTGTTTGTGACTGAGAATGCAAGATTGGTTGGGTGGATTTTTTTTTCATCTTTGAAGGATATCTTATGCTGCTTTGAAAAGGCAGACAGGAGAATTGTCTCAAAAGGACAGAATGGTAAATCTTTTTTTATATTTTTTTTTATTAAAAATTTCTACCTCCTCCCCGCCTCCTCCCCACCTCCCATTTCCCTCCCTCTCCCCCACTTCCCTCTTCCTCCCTCTCCAGTCCAAAGAGCAGTAAGGGTTCCCTGCCCTGTGGGAATTTCAGGTCTAGGAAGGTGAGCATCCAAACAGGCTACCCCTCCCCACCCAAAGCCAAGTATATGTAGTAGTATCAAAATCCAGTGCCATTGTCCTTGGCTTCTCAGCAGCCCTCAAGAATGGTAATTCTTTAGAAATGCTGAAAAACATTTGAAACTAAGGCAGGTCATCACTTTGCCCATCTAAAGCCTCTCCAGGCAGTTAACACCAGCACTTAGTAATCAGAAAGACCAAGAGGTTATGGTTTCTGTAGATAACAGAATCATCTTTTGCTATTTCCTCATCCTCTTAAAATTATTCCAGAGAAGAAAACCTTCTAGAAGTGACATGTAATTGAAAATGACCTCTTAGTTTCCTTAATTATCCATAAAATGGAATTTTTACAGAACAGTAAGTCAAAAGACTTAGACTGCTAATAGATCTTTAGTGAATTAATAGTTTGACTTGACTGAATTAGTCGTAATTCACTTTATTTCTTTGTACTTCAGTGTCATTAACAAGGAAAGAAATTCACTTGTGAACATTTTATATTCCATTAAAAACACAGGAGAGAATTCTGAGTTAATTTTTTTTTCAGAAAACATTTTGTACATTGTCTTATTTGACACAGAGAGAAAGCCATTGAAAAGAAATGTCTACCTCTTTCATGCAAATGTGAATCTCATATGTGTGTCTACCTAGTCCAGTTTTATCTATACTTTCAGTGGGCATTTCCAAAGAAGATAAAATGAATCCAGATAAAAATTAACCAAGATGGAAATATAACTGGAATGAAAAAAACTTTAACTTCAACAATTGAAATCAACTATGTGTACATCTGAGAAGCATCAGACAATAACCCTATCTCTAGGGCAAAGCAAGCTTTTTAAATAAAGATTTATCAAAATACAGCATTCATTTGCATATTCTCTGAGGTTGTTTTCACATTAGAATGTTAAACTTAAATAGGATCATCATAGCAAACACATGGCCTGTAAGCCTCAAATATCTGTGCCATCTTTTTGAAGAGGACCTTTGGTGGTCTCAGACCTATGGCATGAGTTCAGGAGAACAAGCATTCTTTGTTGTGGACACTAAGAATCCTAGATGTACTGCAGATGAGATATTTATATATCACCTCTAAGTCCAGGTTAGAGCTTATTACTACTGCAGGAAATAGGTAATGGAGGAAGTAGGCTCCTTAACCCAAGTGTTTGTACTGTTGGCCAAGTGCTACCAGCAGCTTGTAGAACTGCTAGAGTTTCTGCTTTGTACCTTAGTGTCATCTTAGCAATATGGATGTTTTGTAGAAAAGCCCATGGAGGCCTCTGTGAAGGCTCATGACACCCTTTATGGTCCTGCAATCAATAGGCTAAATGTTTGAGAATCACTGTACTCTTCTCCAGAACATGGCAGTGATCCATGTGGAATATAGTCCAGGTACAGTCAGGGTAGACTATTTGTATGCAGTCAGATCACGTTCATAGATTAGCTTTTCTAATTTTAACTAGACTATTATGTCTATCAAAGAAAGGGTGAGGGGAAAGTCTTTTAGTTAAACCCAAGCAGTCTATTATTAAAAGTAAATAGTGACAAGTTTAGTAAGCTTAATTTATAGGACATCATTGGTAGACATTTTCTATTTGCACTCTTTCCTAATAGACCAAATACCAGCACCCCTGCTTATTTCTTCATCAAATTGCAAAACTTTTTATGCCACTGATATTTTGCATATTAAGTGTAAAAATTTATGTTGTAAGGCTTTTTAAAAGCAGATAACATAATCACATCCTGTGAGTTATTGTCGGTATACTCTACATAAAAAATAAGAATAATATTTATTATTTTAGACAGATCTACAACTAAACCATAAATTTAGGATGGCAAAGATAGTATAAGGTGGGGGAAGGGGAAAGGTGTCTACAATAAAGTTAAAAAAGAAACTTTATTTTAGGCAGTGTGGAAATACTGATTTGAGGTAAGTCTCAGTTTTAAGTCTTCTAGTAGAGTCTAGGTAAATATTCTGACCAAAGGGGCCAGCATATAAAAAGGACCCAAGGCAGAAGGGAGCCTTGAAGATCTGAAACAGAAGGATTAGTGAAGCCTTCCATTTGGATGCCATTTCTTCTACCTTAGCCTAAAGTTATACAAATGGGAGAACATACAGAGTGCTGCAGAGTAAGTGCTTGGCATGTAAGCCTGAGATGTGTTCTGGACACACTTGTTACTGCTGATGTCACCATGGCTGTTAGAAAAGGTTTCGGAGCACTCCTTTCCACCTTCATTGTTAAGTGTCTTGTTTTCTTGTGATATAAACAGTTTGAGAAATGAAACTTGCCCTGACTTCTTAAAAGAGTATCTTTTCAGACTTTGGAAGGCAACAAAAAGTTATCCTAGTAAGAACTAATCTAAGGAAAAGCCCGTCATGGTGGGACATGTTTGGTATGTCAGCACTTAGGATGTAGAGGCAGAAGAATTACAAGTTCAGGATTATCCTTGGCCTATAGCAAGTTCAAGGCTAACTGGGACTACATAAGACACTGTCTTAAAAGAGCAATCAGCTAGCCAACCAAACAACCAACCAACCAACCAACCAACCAACCAACCAACCAACCAACCAAACAACCAACCAACCAAACAACCAACCAACCAACCAACCAACCAACCAAACAAACAAACAAACAAAACAAATAAAGAGTCAAATGAAAACTAAAATACTTCTCACATGAAATCCCAGCTGCTAAATTGTGATTTAATTTTGAGTATTCCCTTAGTTCCTGGTTAGAGTATCTTGACTAAATATTTAAAGTTTGTCGAAGACCAGAATCATGCTTTTTAATTTTTGAATCTTTTGCCATTCTAGAGATAATGATTTATTTTTACTGAAAGTCATAGAGTTTTTCCTTGTTTTCAAACCCATGATTTGTTAGTGTTAGGCAACAAACAGTTTGACTTTAGCAGTTATGATTTTGGAATTTATATCTTATGTTCTGTTTCATGACACACTGTCACAGGTAACATCTTTGTTTTTTCTTAGTGCTATATAAGGTTACTATGTATCTTACCATCTGTTACATCTTGGGTTTTGTAGAACAGGATAGAAGCCTCATCACTTCAGTCCAATAGATCAATGATGCTTGAATTGCACGTCTCATGTGATACTTTCATTTCTTCAACAACTTCTTTCACTCAAGGTAATGAAAATTAAAGTTTATTCTCAATTCAATATTTTTCTCCAGAGAGGGTTTTCTGGAAGGATTACAGCACCCTCCTGTCAAATTGTTAACAACACTAAGTTGCCTGGCCAAAGGAGATGGTAAAATGTGGTAAGTGCTTCCTTTAGGTGTAAGGCTATAGAATCCTCATAGTAGTGGGCCTTTCATTTTCCACTTGTGTGACTGGGGGGTGTTTTAATTTGCCAAGTGATATGAGAAGCTTTTTAAAAGTTTACATGAGGAAGTCTGTGAGAAGAAAGAAGTGAACCTGGTAGTCTTAACGGTCCATTCTCTTTTCCTCCCTAGCCACCATGTCTTCACCTAACGCTTCTCTCTGTCTCTGTCCCTCCGTTCCCTCCATCTGTCTGTCTGTCTTTGTACTTCTTTGTCTTTGTATTGTTTTGTGATGGTATATTATCTAGCCCAGGCTGGCATTAAACTCATTTATATAGCTAAGCATGACCTAGAACATCTGATCCTTATCTTACCTTCATCTCCTGATTTCTGGGATGACAGTTATACATTACCACACCAGGATCTCTCTCTCTCTCTCTCTCTCTCTCTCTCTCTCTCTCTCTCTCTCTCTCTCTCTCTCTCTCTCTCTCTCTCTCTCCTTTTCTCTGTGTAGCTTTGGAGCCTGTTCTGGAGCTCACATCATAAATCAGACTGACATTGAACTCACAGAAATCTGCCTGTCTCTGCCTCCCGAGTGCTTGGATTAAAGATATGCACCACTGTCTGGTTATTTCTTTTTTGTTTATATTCTCCCCTCCTCTGTGTATAAATTATGTCTCTGCTTCTCTTCATTTCTCATTTATTTTTATAAAGGAAGATTAGTAAGCTAATGTTGTGACCTTTTAATTGTGACTTTGTAGAATGGTATCTATTTGCCTAAAAGATAAAGATTTTTGATCCAATGTAGAGATTTTACTGTTACATCTGTTCTGAGTTTCTTGCCTGCTTGTTGGCTCTAATATTTATAGGTAGATGACTTCTTGGTCAGGCGAGAAAAAAACAGCTATGAGTAGTTGCTTCCAAATGTCCATGGTATGCTTAAGTAAAATTTGTGAATGGGGAAATATTCAGCAATCATATATTAACTACTTTTACAAATGAAGTTTTTAAAAGAGATAGTTTATTATTTCAAGCCTCATAGTAACTCAGCACTAACTCTTGTTTATCTAGAATAAGAAGACAAGTAATGCAAGAATGTTCCTTTAGGAAAGGCCTTTTAAGTTCTCTGTAACTCTGCAAATGTTAAATATACATAAATATTCAGTACATAGTTGCTAAGTATATAAATGAATATGATTCTTGTTGCTGGTTGGATATTTGTGATACTAGATTTCCCATATACCTGTTCATGGTTAATTTTAAGACATTGAAATCTATCTGGTATAGTTATTTTGTAAATTAACTGTGGCAAATTATCATTTAAAATAATATTTTATTATGAGCTAAACATCGCTTTCGACTTTCCCTGTTTGTCTCCATTCAGTGTAGTCAGAGTGATCTGCCCCATGATAAGGGAAGAGGATGTGGCCATTTTTTGACAGTTGAGATTGTTATATGTCCTCTCATTATTGCAGAATGTGTCTTCTAATGCAGATATGTAGCTTGGATAATAAGATAGTTTACACTGGATTTTTGTATGCATGTGTTTATAAATTATGTTTCAGATTAATTTCAGATGGCTGAAGGGGTGACTTTTATGTAAACATAGAACATTTTTCTGTTGTTCAAAAAGCACCCCAAGATTCTCAATGTGATTGTATAGATTTCCCACTTTAAACCAAGAATTGGTTATACTGGTGTATTCTCTATCTCAGATGGGTCCAATAGTTGTTTGCTTTCTAGTCTATTAAACAAGGATAACCTTTCCAAAGTTTTGTTAAGTTTCTATGCTTTATTTGGATTCAAAAGTCACTTGGTCTAGTTAGATAAGAGCAAACATCTTACTAGTTTTGTGTGGGCCAGTAGAATTTCTTAAGGGATCTCATGCCCATTTCCATTTGCATTGGGACACTTCATGTTTAGTTTATAATGCATTTATACAGCCCATGATTCAGTCAAATACACAACACATATTTGTATAGTTTTCTTTTGCCAAACGTTATTCTTTACAGCACAACATGCAGGCAGTGCTCTGAGAGTGTGTTTTTCATCTGCTTGAATGACATTGTATAAAGTCTTCCAAGGGGATCTTCACACTGTGGATAAACAATAAAAGAGAGTTATTTCTCACAGGGGATTTGAAGTCACAGCCCATTACATTTATTGACAAAGGACAAAATATTTCCTCTATTGTATTTAATTTGGGGGCCCAATTGATTCAGTCTTCCAGCCCATAGACATCCTCCTCCTTCCTACCCCAGAATTACTTACTGGAAATAGAGAATGCAGGGACTATATTGGGTGATTATGTAATTTTTGATTTGGCAGAATTCTTCTTTTTTCACTTAAAATGAATCCTTAATAGAGAGCTTTCTTACATTCTCAGAGTAAATTAGATCCCTGTTTAATGATATTACCTTGCATTGTATAGGTAGCTGAATCAACCCACATCCCATTCATACCGTCTATTTATTTTTGGAAACTTTTTTTCTCTTGAGAATTAGAAAATTACGTTCAGTTATGGTAAGGGCTCATATTCAGAAGCATTAACTCTTGTTGTATAGTTTAAATTATCTATGGTAAGGTCTTTACAGAACACATATCCTACACTTTGGATGCCATCATAGGTAAAAGGAGGAGTAAAGAAAATAGAGTTGTTTTAATAATTGAAGCCAGAAACAAACCAAAACCTTGTAGTGCTAGTCAACAGTGTTATCCACAATCAAGACAAATTTGTCTTTTGATGGATTCTCTGGGCTGCACAGTTTATTTCTCTCTGAAGTGCAGCCCAAGGTTGTAACAGAGCCAGGGGGTTCATAGATTTCAGATTGACATCCTTTTATTCTTCTCTGACTCCACAAAGCATTACAGGTGTTGTGATTGATTTTCATGGGATTCACACAACTTCAAGGTAGGCCCCCGACTGGGGAAAGAGAGTCCTCAACAGAAAAACAGGAAACTAGACTCTTGCCAGTGACTGCTTGAAACTTTACTTACCCATCCTTGTGATGGCTTTGCATGTGTTGTATACTTTTTATCGCTCAATAGATAATACTACCACAAACTCAATTACCTGAAGCAAACAGGAGGAGATGAATCTCTCATCAATAGGCTAAATAAAACAAACTGTCATGCAAATAGATAGCTGTAAATTCAAGTCTCTCTTGTAGAGTGACGTTGGCAAGTTAATCTCTTTTGTCCTTTATTTTCTGAGTTACAACTGGAAAGCTAAATGTATTTTATTTTAAAGTTACACTTGGGCTGGGTGGTGGTGGGGCATGCCTTTAATCCTAGCACTTGGGAAGCAGAGGCAGGCGGATCTCTATAAGTTCGAAGCCAGCCTGGTCTACAAGAGCTCGTGCCAGGACAGGCTCAAAAGCTACACAGAGAAACCCTGTGTCAAACAACAACAACAACAAATTGCGCTTTGTTTTTACATATAAATATATATACTAAAGATACCTTTATCCTGTCCTAATATTTGTGCATAGAAAATATTTATATGTATTTTGTTGTCTACTCTTTCTTATGGTTTCTTGTAATTGTACTATGCACAGGCATAGGGGAAACATTTGCAAAGCTCATGGTGAAATGACTCTTTGTATTCATTTGGTAAAAGTCTCTCTGCATAAATTAGTCAGCTTTATGTTTCAACAGTATATAACAAAGATAAACCATTTACAAGACATTGGGCTCATTTTAGGATGCAGTGTTAGAGGGAAGGATTGATTGCTCCCCACTGTCTTTGGGTCTGTGGCAAAGCAGCCCACCATGATGATCATGTAATACTACTTATCCCATGATAAGGGGCCCAAAAGAGGGACAGAAAGGGCTTGTGGCCCACTGACCTCTCCAAAGCAATATTCCCATTAACTTAGAGCCCACTGGGTCCTTCCTCTCAAAGATGCCATCACCTCACGATAACACTGTCTTATGCACCAATCAGTCAGTCATCTGCCACTTGAACAGTTGGTAGGTGTTTATAATCCAAACAATAGCACCCACTAATAGTCATGTCTAGTGGGAACCTTGTAGCATCTGGGAGAGAACACCATGGTGGAAGTGAGTCAAAGTGACAAGCCAGCAAGAAAAAGCTTATAGGAAAGTGAATGCCTATTGAATTTCCCATGATTGACCAGGGGTAGCCTGATGACAGGACAGGAGAATCATCAGGATTTGCTGTCATTTTAGAAAGTAGTAATGTATCATGGATACCTCTTGTCTTCAGCCTCAAACTGTGGAAATACCACTGCTGTTATTTAATTTAGGATTTGGAGGAAAACATTTCCCTTGGTAAAGATGAAAGACCTGAATAATTAAAAAAAATTTAAAAATACTTCAAAGTCAAATGGGGTCTCAGTGTATAAAGTAGTCTCCTCAGATGTTTGCCATTGATACCACAATTAAAATACTTCGTACACATGGGGGGAGACCAGAAAATTTTAATTCTTTTAGATTCTTTAGAAAATAAATCAGCACATTAGAAAGGTGGGCTCTTTAGAAAAGTCCCAACATGAAATCCATTTGAAGAGAAAAAGAAAGTTGTTCTAAGATTTCGTGTGATTATTAACCCCAGACTCTTTGTTTTCTACATAATCATTTTTTCTTTGTTGGGTTAGACTAACAGCAATAGCAACTGTCAACTCTAGATCTATTTTTTGCCTGCTAGGTGCTTACTGGAGTTGATGTTACAAATTTGAAAAATGGGCTGAGTGTCACTGCAAGCAGAGCAACCTAGTGATGCATGGAAGAATTAGCTGTGTATTTTCCTTTTTTTTGCCATGAGGTATTCTTTATTTTCATCAGTCATAAAAATAATTTTCTATAATATCCTAGGGCAAACCAGTGAAATTTGGCAGTCTGATTAGCAGGGGTTCCCCCTTCAGAGACCTGAGGGCTGGTGGCATAGGTACGGGGTGCCTGGATTCACAGTGCAACTTTTGACTCACATCCGTCTTATACATGGCTTTTTTTCCACATCATGAGGGGCTCTCAGAGTGGGTAGGGAGGTGGACAAATCTTTTAGTCTAGGTTTTTAGAAAATTTCTCCCTGCTCTTCCTACTCAGTGGTCTTTTTGGTCAGCATGGTCTTCTGATTTTTGGTTTTCAGCTTGGCCTATTAGAAACTGGTCATTTCCTCCATGGCCTGTTTGTGTGCCATTTTCCTACAACTAGTGGGAGTCTGGCTCCTAGGTCAAGCTCTGGGTATTTGTTCCCTCCAACCAGAGTTTCTGCAGCAAGAGACCTCCATTTGTTTTTAATACTGTTGTCAAGCCTTGGGATATTTTGTGCCTCTTATGTTCTCCAGAAGCTTTGAGCCTCCCCCTATCCCTACAGTAGAGGGAGGAGCCATGGAAATCTGGTGTATTTATCAGCTAGGTCATACAATGTAGAAGCTCATAGGGCAGACAGAGAGTGATAGGTCTGTTGGAAAAGATGACTACTGTGTTTGTTCCCACCGAAGTGCTTTCCTTTAAGGGCAAGAAAAACGTTTGTTATAAAGTGTGTAAACACCTCCCCGTTTCCTGATTTCTTCTGAACAATCCCCACTTGTCCTCTGTGAGGAATAGCCTGCATCCAGTAGCTTAAGATTAGATTTTAGATTTTCTGGTGTTTGAACCAAATGCCTGGAGAGTGGTGGCTTGGAATAATTAATCACCTTTCTGGACTAGTAGGCAGATCAGTGTCAGGGAACCAGCAATTTTCTTGCCTTGGAGATGGAGAGAGGATATGAACAGTGAGTGAAAAGGTTAACATAATTATTAAAAGGTGAGGACTGTGTTCAATCAGATAGCCTCTAATATCCTTATAATCAGGAAGTAAGAATTGTGTTTCCCTCTCTTTGCCTTGGATATTCAAGTTAGAATAGCAGCAGCTGTTCTAAGGAAATGCAGAGACTGCATTTGGCAAGGTAAGGCACATGGGTGAACTCTGTCTGTGTCAAGATCATGGTTACATAATGGAGTTAGCCCCTTTAATAAGTATTTCACATTTTTAAAAGAATGGTTTTGAATATTTTCAGCTTTAAAAACAATGTGAAATGATTTGAACTGATAGGAAAGACAAAAACATAAACAAAAACAAAAAACCACATTGTTTTTTGGCCTTAACCCAACGTTCCTTATTGTCTTTATGAGAACCATACAAAAAGTGACCAAGAGAAAAAGTGTAAATTATATAGACATTATTTTGTTAAGTTTGTTAAGAATTTCATGAACCATTGAATTCACCAGAAGCCCAGAAGCCATGTGGTAGAAGTAGGCTTCCCAGAGCCTAGGAACTATCCACCAAGCATATGTATTTTTCTTAGCATTTTCTGTTTTGGAAGTACAGTGAATCCGGAACTTCTGCCACAGTCATACAATTGCTGAGATTGCAAATGCATCCCTCTAGGTCTGACAACACAATGTGCATCTTTATAGTAAAATTAATATTCCTTTTAGTGATATGCAGCATACAGACAGTAGTAGCAGGCAGTAGTATAACTCTCTGTCTCCAGTATGCTTCAGGCAAGTAATTTGAGTGGGAATGAATTTTATTTAATTATTTTTATATTGTGACTATTTCCTAGTTTGAGTTTGAGGCTCAGCCTTGACAGTGGGCCCATAAGTCAAGGCAGTTACTCTTCAGAGCAGCAGTGATGGGTTGGAGAGGTAGAACTAGACTGTTTTTCAGTCAAATAACACACAATGAGGAAGTGAACACAGAACACAGGGAACAAAAGAAATCCAAGCCTTCAACTTCCTAGAACCTTAGAGCATAATGGGAAAGTCTAGTTCTTCAAGGAGGTTAACCAAGCAATTAGTGCAAGGGACAAAGAGGCATGTTGGGGCTGTGGCTTCATTAATGTTTATGGGCCTCCTTTCCTAAGGTTTGCTATGGGGTGTAGATTAGCCTATTAAGAGAAAAGATATAAGGCAGGAAAATTATACTATGTATTTGCTATGTTTGCATATATGTGTGTGGTGTAAATATATTTGTATTTGCATGTAAGTGGGTGCAAATATGTGTCTGAATGTACATTTGTATACTCATGTATATGGAGGTTAGAAGTTGACTTTGGGTGCTGTAGGAAAACCCTTCAGCCAGTATCCTTTAAATTGCTGGCCCACTTGGGTGTGGCCTCTTATATTATAAATGTCATTGTAGAGTGCATGCTTCTTTCTTCTGGCTGCTGGATTCCCCATTTGAGCAGAGGACTGTGATCTGTAAGTCTACCCCTAAATAAATAACCATTTTCATATTCAATTCTGAGCTAGTTGGGATTTCTTTTTAGTGTCCCTCTTTATCTGGCACCCAACTCCATACCTACCCACCTGGGTTGCTTTTACCTACTAAGTGGTTCTTTTTTTTGGAGAGGGGACTCATTTCTTTTCTTCATATTATATCCTTAATAAAATGGTTTGTTAACAGAGCCAAGAATAAGGCACCTATAGAAATTGTACAGTCTTTACAGACTAATAATGAACAGCTAGCTGACAGGATTAATACTATCAAAAATCAAAAGTTACCTGAAAAAAATTAATACTACTGAAAAGGGTAACATTAATGTGACAGACAAAATTCAATCCATGTTAAAGAGTACTAAAAATTATCTGGAAAAATTCCTACTGTTGAATTTGACAATCAAAATCTGTTAAAAGTTATGATAGGTTAACAGATAGAATATCTCTCCAGAAAGGCAATCTGCACGCTATCTAAATAATGTCCAAGAATGAGATGTTATCCTTAAAAGAAAAACTAGACCTTGGAATCACATATGCAGAATGAGGACCAGAGGTTATGTGCCTCAATTAAATCACTAGA